>NW_005187540.1:686463-691108 GCF_000239375.1 Pundamilia nyererei | reverse complement strand
TGTGCTACGTGATTGCTAGCGACACAGCTATGTTAGCATAACATTAGCACAGTGAAGCTGGAGGATGAACGCTAACTTTTTTTCCACTCGATAAAAGTTAACGTGACGGATTCTGGTGGTCAGGGACAAATGCAATCGCATAGCAGGATGCTGTACACGGGCCAAACTTCAGTCAGGAGCAGTGTTGGGAAGGTTACTTTTAACATGTATTCCACTACAGATTACAGATTACATGCCCCAAAATGTATTCTGTAACATATTCCGTTACATTACTCAATGAGAGTAACGTATTCTGATTACTTTGGATTACTTAATACATTATCATGCTGTTTACAACTACATGAATGTGATTTATTACTATTACTGATCCGCGGCTCCGAACCGTAGTAAAGGGACCTCTGGCTGATACGTCGGGTTCGTGTCGGGCTCGTAGCTGAAAACTAGCTTCACTTTGCTAGCGAGAGACAGAGAGAGGCTTCGAAAGGCTGCTGCAACAGAGCTTATTGTTTCAGAGGAAAACAGGAACACAGCGTGCAGTCGAGTCTTAACAGCTTACTCACAGCTGGGCTCGTCAGGCGCTCTGTTTGGCTGCAGTGGTTATTATTATATTTACATGCTTCCAGCTCCCGTTTCTGCTCCGTGACAGCTCGTACTTTTCCTTTCTCTCCCTCCCTCGCTCACAGACACATCACGGGTACGGCAGTCCATTCTCCCTGCAGCACGGACTACACTGCCCATGATGCTTTCGACCAAAACAGGCGCAGCTTGATGACATCATCAACATGCGCTATCGTGGTAGAGCGGTATAGTCAAAATCTCTATCGTTGGCCAAATTTATATCGTTTCTATTGTATATCGTTTATATCGCCCACCCCTACTCAGAAGACAAACTTTCAGAGCAGAAATCCTTCGCTGACGCTAAACTACGAGATACGCACTCAGAGCGCCGCTCCTGATTGGCTTATTTGCTTTATAGTAACCACACTCGTGCTGCAGTCACATCCCAGGAGTCACAGCCAGGCGCCTCCGGCATGTTTCACATCCTGGAGGCCGGAGCAGCAACACACTGAGCGAGGAATGGTCTCCTTCACACCCCTTGGCATTACCTCAAACCAGGTGGAGGTGACTCCTCCCCCTATGACCTGCGCACAGATGAAATTTTGGTGCTTGTTTAACAGCCGTTGCCGTCGAAATACAGACGGAGCGTCCTCCTCCCGGCTGAGAGCCCGCTCCACAGGTCTCCCCAAGTAGAGCGTCATGGGCGTGATGATGGGCGTGGCCTCTAACTGCTCCTCAGAACCAGGAAGTGCAGTTGACCTCGTGAGGTCACAAACTGCTGCAAAAAAAATGTCAAGATGGAAACGCGTCTGCGTGCTCTGAAAGTGTTCACGGTAACATGTCTTTGATGAAGTCACTGCTGAAGAGTAACCAGCTGATCCAGGTGGGAGGACCTCACCTCTGACCCCGACACAGAAGAGTCTCAGGAGTTTATCTGCCGCGTGAACAACGACGACATCATCACGTGGGACACGCCAGCATCCGCCACAAACACGCAGCAAAACCACAACAACTCCGAAATCCACGTCTCAAACAATCAGAACTGCTCGTGCATGGGCGCCGCAACCTGAGCGTCAGCAGAACGAAGCATTACGAAGCATTATGCTGCAGGGACAGCGGCCGGCTCCGCCTACTTTAAGGCGAGTGTATGTGTTTAACTTGAGCGTTGGCGGCAGAGGTCACTCACGTTGTAGATGTCGGCGGGGAGGCTGTGGCCGGCGTGTTGCTGGTGCTGATGGAGGCCGGCTCTCTGCTGCTCCGCTTCCTGTTTGGCGTGGCAGAGTGAGGACGAGGAGGTCTGGACGCACTGCTCCGGCACGCCCTCGCTCTTCACAGGGGGCGCTGCGCTCATCTGCGGTCCCATCAGCCTCTGCTGCTGCGAGGAAACACGGTGGTGAGCGCCAGAGCTAACGGAGGGGAACTTTAGAATCAGGACTGAATTTGGGGACGTACCGCTCCGAAGTGCTGCTGCAGGTGCTGGTTCCGCATGTTCTGCAGGTGGAGCTGCTGCTGGCTGCTGGGCCGTGGCTGCTGGAGGCGGAGCGGCGGCTGGTGGTGGTGCTGAGGCAGCGTCGTTTGCTGCGCGCCGGGCTGGTGCTGGTGGGACTGGCTGAGCGGGTACGGAGGCAGCCGCTGATCCACAGGAAGCCTGCTGGTGTCCAACGGGACGCCCTGCAGAGGGAAGCGGGACGTTAACCCCGGGAAACTCTGTTAAACTGCATCACTTCCTGTTTGTATTGATTTTGAACAGGTGATCGCTTACCTGTGTGATGGAGGACAGGGTGGGTGAGATAGTCGGGGAGAATTGTTTGGAGTGATGCCGCCGTGAGTCGCCGCCCAGCGGCAGGATGAGCGGGGACAGCTGGACGCGGCGGCGCGGCGACGTGCTGAGCTGCGGCGGCGGCTGGCCCTGCCCACTCATCAGTGGCGAGTAGGAGGAGGAGCAGGAGCCAGAGCCGCCCACGCCGCTGCTGTAACCATGGTTACCGCTGGACGCAGACTGGAGGGAGGAGTTACTGAGAGACGAGTGCAGCGATTGGCTGCTGAGGGAGGATGGCAGCGACGGCGAGGAGCTCAGGGACGACTGCAGCGAGGGGTTGCTGAGCGATGAGTGCAGGGAGGCGGAGCTAAGGGAGTTTGAGAAGGAGTGGCTGCTGAGTGATGACTGGATGTTGGGGTTGCTTAGTGATGACTGCAGGGAGGGGTTACCGAGCGTGCTCTGTAACGATGCCAGGAGTCCTGAAAGACACAAGAACAACAACAACGTTAACACCGAGCACTCAGCTGATCGCACCTCGCCATCTACCAGCTCCGTCCCAGGAGGTCGCAGCAGGTGTAAACATTACCTGCAGTTCCTGTCTGACCTCATTTACAATAAACACGCGTTCCCTCGTCCACCTGGTCCGCAGCCTGTCAAGAGCACGGGACAACGATGCAGACGGTAACCTGAGGTCGAGCTCTCAGCCACTTCCTGCCTGAGGTCGCCTCACAGACTCAACATTTTCCGACGCCGTTTCCTCCCTCAACAAAAATCCTCCTCTCGGGTTAAATTTAGCGCTCGCCCACGGACTTCCTCTGCCGACTCTGACAGTAGAGCTCAAAAGAAGAGCCGCTCGCTGTCAGAAACGCCGCAGCAGGAAGAGTGGCCTCTGCTGCGGCGACTCCACCCTCTGGTTCTCCACCCTAAACTCTCATCCTCCTACGGCAGCTTCAGTCTTCCTGATTCTCCCGGACCTTCGCACGTTTCAGCAGCTAACAGCACGACCTGTCCGACTCGCCGTCGCAGACATTACTCTGAAACACGGGACCACGGACTCACTTCCTGTACCGTGTGCGGTCCCGCCGAGTCACCGCTGTCCCAAACAGCCTCTCGAGAAACAAATGGAGACTCAGATCTCGAGGAAACAGCAGCTGTTCAGCAGAAGTTCCTGATAACTTAGTCTGATACTGGCCGACCGCGGCCGTCCTATTACACGTGGAAGCGAACAGGGGTGTGTCTAAAGGAGGGCGTGGGGTGTACGAGACCCTATCAAGGCTTTTGTAACATTTTTCACATTGAAAGTGAAACAATGTTAAATGTTGTTTATTTAAAAGCTTTTTTTAACAAATCAATACAAACGTACACGAGGCGCTGACCTGAGGGTCGTCAGGCTGGACGCCGAGTTATTATTTATATTAATAAACATCTGCAGCATCATAACGTTGTTCTCAGCAGCACAAAAACTGTTTAAAAATGTTTTAAAAATGTAATCCTAATATAGCGTGAATACAATCGGGGGTTTAGTTTATGTTGTGTGCAGTTTTTAAAACCAACCTTTGTTCTGACAGACCTGTTATTATTGCCCATTAATAAGACAAAAGTATTTCTTATCCGATTACTTAATTAATCGATGGAATAGTCAATAGATTACTCGATTACTAAAATAATCGATAGCTGCAGCCCTTTTCTGCTCTCACCTGCACAGATTTCACACCTGTCAATCATTTCACTGCTAACACGACAGACTGCAGTTCAACACATCGCAAAACGTGTGCGGTTACAAAAAGACGTTAAACACCTGTAGCCACGCACAAACTCACAGGTCACAGCTTCACTTACCTGGTGGGTGGTGGAAGCTGCCGTTTCCTCCTTGCGCGTTGGCGGCGTTGATCCCCAGCTGGGTGAGGGTGGAGGCCAGGTTTCCCGTGCTGCTGCCACCACTCAAAGAGGACGACCCTGGGAAACCCGGTTCGTCCTGGTCCAGTGGCGTGGGCAGTGGCGAGGGGAAGTGGAGGCTGGAGAGGTCAGGCAGCGAGCCGCCAGTGTTCAGCGCCGAGGGAACACCATGAGCCGGCGTGGACGGCTGCTCCGGGGAAGTGAAGATACTGACAGGAAACAGAACAAGGTCAGAGAGATTCACATCACAGCTCAAGTTCCTGAAGCTTTACCTGTCTCCAGGTAACGGTTAAACCAGGCCATTCTTAACAAATCAGGCTAAAGCATCACTCAGATTGACAGAGTGTGGCTAACAGGAGTGACAGACTAACAGAGATCGGCTAACAGGGGCTACAAACTAACAGAGAACGGCTATGGAGATGGGTTTTTGCT
>NW_005187540.1:675445-681996 GCF_000239375.1 Pundamilia nyererei | reverse complement strand
TGAGAGGAAGTTTGACCTTTGGACGTAGGATAAATGTGCGTTACTCACTTCTTCTGCCCTCTCCGTCGCTCTGACCTGCAGCATCACACACACACTCGCACACACACGCACACACACACACACACACACACACACACACACACACACACACACACACACAGTGGTGATTACAAACATACTGAATCACTGAAACGTGTCCGCTCAGGTCGTCGCCGTTACAATCAAAGCTGGATTTAAATGTTTTCCTGTAATTATTAAAAAAGGATAATCCTGCTGAACAGTTTCACTTTAACTTTCCAACATGTTTGAAGCTTCGCGCCCTGAACACGGACCGTCTTCCAAGTCTCTGATAACGCACACCTGTGCTGGCGTCTGTTCGGTTCGGTTTCACTCACCGCCGATTCTGGCGTTCTGGAGGGCGAGCGTGGGTCCGCCAGTGCTGAACGGGTCTCCGGAGGGCGGGTTCATCACACTGGTGTGGAGCGCTGAGTCGGAGTTCGTCCTGAAGGGCGAGAGACACCGACAGAGAGTTAAAGGGGGAGAGGAGCAAAGGCTTGGAGGAGGTGAAGGTTAGCAAGGGTGAAACAAAGAGATGAGACGCCAAAGAAACGCTCTTTCGAACTACGGAGAGACAAAAATGCCAAAATGAAAAGAAGCGATTCAAAAATAAATGAATTTGTCTTTAAAAACCAACAAAGCATGAAAAAAATAAAACGCAGACATTTACTTTTCTGTTTTATCTGTTTATGTTTTCACTGATGCTCAGCTGTTAGTCATGTCAGAGTGTAAAAACATAGTAATAACAACAATGATTACTTTGGTCTTTTCTCCTGCACAGTGCTGATTAATCATTAACTAATAATCATTAGCATGTATCGCGACTCTCCTCGCGACCCGACGTTTGGATGTTTTCTTTCAGGTTTTAATATTCATGCTGGACGAGCAGCTAAACTCCGACGCCGTCAGTTTTCTGTGTTTTACTGCTCACTCATCGACCTTTGACCTTTCACTCTGATTTGCTGCCTTGGAGTAAACACCTGACCTTCAGGATCATCTGCAGATCGAGTTCCAGATGTTTCCACGGGGGTGAAGGTCATGTGATCTCTCGTCTTCCTGCATTTGTGCTACTGTATGTAAATGAAGGCGGAGTCATTCTGATCCATTTACTTGGGCCTGATGTTTAACCGACACTCACAGGAAGTAAAAACGTCTAACAGGCAATAAGAGGAAATATTGGAGTGTTTAATGTGATTTTGGCATTTCTGGCTCCCCGTAGGAGGCTCGCTCTGACTGCAAACAGCTGCACAACATGACCTCTGACCTGTGACAGCAGCTGCTGCACCCGAGGTCAGAGGTTTTCACGAGCAGCAGCTCGGGCCGAGCGATGAAGGAAGGAAGAAAGCTTCAAAGTCTGAAGCATCGAAAAGATCTAATTCTTCTAAAAGTCCACTCTGAAGGTTACAGCTGCAGGAAGGAAGAAGAGGAGGAAGTGAAGGTAGGAGGAGGAAGAGGAGGACGAGGAGGGTTCACCTGTTGAGTGCAGTGGTGGGGAGACGAAACAACTGGCTTTTATCTCCGGGGAAGTTTCCAGACCAATTCCTTTATGATCGACAAAAACAAAGTTACTTTGGTCTGACGAGCAGGAAGCAGCGACGAAAAGTCAAAGGGTGACGAAGAGGAGCAGAGGGAGGAGGCTCCGAGACAAACAAGCCAAGCAGAGAGGGAGGCTCCGCGGCCTCGAGCTGCCGGGTCCTGCTGTACGGTGGCCCTGAGCTGCCAAACAAGCCCGAGCAGTTGAATTCTGTTCATTTGTTTGTGACGGCAGGATGAAGGTCGAGCTTCTCCCACTTTTCATGTGTCGTGGTTTTCACTCCCTGTGGGGGCGTTCGCGTGGAGGATTTCAGGTCCCGCGGCTCCTTCAGTCCTCGTAATGCTCCGCCTGCGGCGGGGAGGGGTCAGCTCAGCTGGAGGCTTGCTGGACGCGATCTGAGCTGATGTTTCTGCACATCGTGACATTTAACTGCCCCGCCCCCTTCCTGCTTTGTTGTGGTTTTTTCTGAGTGCGTTATCGCCACCGTAGTTTGTGCTCAGACCCCCAACCTGACCACGCCACCGTGCTCCTACAAAGGAGGTGGAGCGAGCGCAGGCAGACCTGAAACCAGTCAGTGGCAGAAACCTGCGGGGGCGGAGCTTCATAGGACACCTGGAGTTCGGAAGCCGGCCTCCCTCTGAAGGAAACGCAGAAAGAAGGCAGGAAGCAGCGGAAGAAGCCAAGAAGAAAGAGCCAAAGATTCCAGAAGAAGAAGAAGAGCAGGAGGAACACAGGCTGGAATCGGCTCCTCTCGGTCAACGCGAGGACCACGGGACCCTCTGAAGCCTCAGAGTCACCTCGCAGTCACTGCAGCGGGAAGGAGAGTCTTCCTCGAGCGCTGCGGCAGCACGGGTTAAACGCCCGTCACAATCACAGAACATCTGTGTACAGATGTTATTCACGGGTCAGACTGCAGCAGAGTGTCTCCTTCACAGCCTGAGGCGGAGCTTCATCTCCTCCGGTTTCTGATCTCAGAGGAGCGTCGAGGTTTTACTGCAGCGACGCTGAGGCTTCAGGAGGGAACAGCAAGCAGGAGCGAAACCAAAGAAACAGACCTGCCGACAGACACACGGACACACACACAGCGGGGAGAGCAGGGGGCGGGGTTAACAGACAGCACCTTCTCCAGCTGGGGTCGGGTGGTGGCGACAGGTAGGCGGGGCTGTACGGGGAGCTGTCCATCTGAGGAAGCAGCAGGTTAAGGAAAGCACAGAGCTTCATCAGTTTCGTATCAGGAGGAGCTAAACGAGCTTCAGATGGCGCCGACACCACGCTGACCTGTAGAAACTCACCTGTGTCGCTTCTCGGGGGCTAAATCAGCTCATCGGGTTTGAATGACCCCGCCCTGTTAGGACACGTTAACCCCGACAGCCCGATGTCGTTTTTTTCTTTAAACTTATTGTTAACTTATTTCTGATTCATCATCGGGGTTTCTGCAGGACGCGAGCGGAAGAGGATGAACTCTGAACTCTCGCCCTCACAGGGAACGCTCAGTGCAGTCTGAAGAACTCAGAGCTTCACCACAACTTCTTACTCAAACCAAGGTCAAAGGTCACACTTCTGTCAGATGGGAGGAGCTTCAAGTGTGGAGACGAGCGTGCCTGCACGACTTGTTTCTCTGAGCAGCTTTTTCACTGCTGCTGTGACACAAACTCAACGTGATCACTCGGAGTTTCTTAGATAAAAGTTCCTCGCAGTGGCTCTCAGCATCAGCCCCGCCCGCTCGCCCCATCGACGCAGAGGACGACTGAGAAAGAGCGCGACAAAAACGACCCGTCCAATAAAGCATCGACATCTGTGAGCTCGCCGCCCGACGCCTTTCCTGCACTTCCTGTCTCCTTCTGTTATCCTAAAAGCTGAAACACTGGCTTCATGACGCATCACTGCGACCACAGAGGAGAAGGAGTGCACCACCGCTGGATTTTACCGCCACGCCAAAATCTCTAAACGCTCACTGTCAGCTGACACGCCATCCTCCGTCACCACGAACACACACACACTGATTTATTCCACACTCCATCCTGGAGCTGCTGCTGCAGATTTTTGGTCATCCGCTGCTGAAAATAGTTCCCAGCAATCAAAGTGCAGCTGAGAGGTTTCACAGTCTTTACAGGAAGTAAACAGACAGACAGGAAGTCGGGAGCACAGGAACAATCTGGAATAAGACAGGGAGCCTCGCGTAAACTGAAGGATACTTTGCGATATGGTCGGACCGGCGAGACGAAGCGGCGGTCCCGCTGCACTCGCTCCACCAGCCCGTGATGCCGCGTCGCCCGACTGGACTCCAGAGTGGACGGGAAGGAGCCCTGAGGAGGGGGGGGGGGGGGACAGAGAGGGGAGGAATGAGAGGAGAGGACAGAGTCAGCATCATTTCCACACCTGTAAATACTGAGGAAACAGGAAGCCTCACACACTTCAAAATAAAAGCCCATAATAATGTGACCTGGTCAGGATTACTCTGCTCAGTATTTGTAATCTCAGATATTTACTCAGAGAATTCGTTCACTGACACATGTTGTGGTTATTGAAACAGCATTTTTGTCTGATCTTCGAGTATAATTCAAATAAACTGAACAAAGATGAGGCGGTGAGGTCAGCCTGTAGGGACCAACGGCTGTTTGTAAAGTGAAGCTCGTGTCCCGGGGCAACCGCGGTCCCAGAGTTCCCCGCACGACCCCAGGGGAGAACTGGAGAGCCCCGAGCAGACGAGACCTTCCTAGATCAGAGGATCAGCAGCTGCAGGAGGGCGTTAACAAGCCACACAACAGAGACCCCGTTGGATCAGGGGGTGGAGCTTCTGCAGGCTACCTGTGTGTGTTTGGGTCGCTCTGATGCAGACAGATCCTTTAATGTGGGATCAGCCATCTGCATCAGACCCACAGGAGGAAACTCAAACACCTGAGAGACATTCTGTCCACGCTCAGCTCCACTGCAGCAGAGTAGGAGGAGCCACGAACAGCGCCATTACAGACCGAGTGTGATGGAAACACTGATGAGTCAGAGATGATGAGCGGGCTCGGCTTTCTAACTCCTGCTGCCCACATCTGATTGGAGCTCACAGCAGAGACCCGGTGCCTGATTGACTCCAGAATAAAGGAGAGAAAACACTGAGCCCATCGTCTTCCTCGTCACAAAAGAATCAGTAAACACTGACGCTGAAGGCAGAGCGCCGTTTCCTCACATTTCTTTTTTCAGGAAGGACAAAAAAAAGCATTAAAAATATACACGAGGAGAGTAAAGAGATACGATCAGGACCAAAGATTCAAACCAAAAGAGAAACTAAGCGGATGAGAGGCGACGACAGAGACCGTCTGTGGCTTTGATCACATCTGCCGCACGCAAACCACCGAAAGCATCAGACCGCCTTAAATGTTCTGCAGGAGCCCCACAGGGCTCCATCCTCAGCCCACCTTTATTTCCACCTTATTACTTCAATACTCAAACGTAGGCAGTAACGTTTACACAAAACAGGCGTCTTTATCACGTCAGCAGAGATCGAGCGATACTCTGACGCTCGCTGTCCTGCACCTACGACATAAGAAAAGAAACAGGAAGTGACATCAGGGTGAAAGTGCAGTAGCAGTCGATTACCTGGAAGTCCTGAGGGGTCCTGCCGATCTGGTTCACGTTTGGTAATGAGCCGCCATAGTACGGCCCCTGATTCCTGGCAAGGCGGAGCTTCTGGGCCTGAAGCTGTGAAAGAAAAACACCGTCAATCAGATCAAATACACGAGACGACCAGAACCTCGGCGAGCCGCAACTCACCGACCGTGCTTCCCCATACAGACTCGTTACCTGAGCAGGTAACCAGGTGATCACTTCACCTGGTTACCTGCTCACTTCAGTGATGTCGTCAAAGGTTGCGTTTAATGCTTTGGTGCTGTGATGACGCGAGGGCAGCAGGCGGAGGGGTGGATGTGGGAAGAAGAGCAGCGCTGATGGTGTTACAGATAAGAGTGAAAAAAAGCCCTGCTTTCTTCTCATCGTCTACACCACGTTCACCTCCGCCTGACTCCGCCTTCACCTCCGCCTTCACCTCCGCACAAGTCGCTCAGCCTGCACAGAAAAACGCCGCTTCCTCGCACCGGTCTCCGCCACAGATTTGGGATTATTGATGACATCACTGTTTACATCATAAAAGCATCCAAATACAAAGATGGTGGCCCCACTGAGGGCGCCGTGGTTACCTTACACCCAAGTCTCTGAAGCAGAATTATGACGAGAACAATCTTTGTAGACCTGCAAATACCAGTGCATAAATGAGAAGCAAGGGGGCGGAGCCAGAGCATGCTCAGGCTCAATCCTCTGCCATACGGAACTCGTTCAACCTTCTGACCACGCCCCTTCAGGCTCCAGGTCCAGCTCTGATTGGATGATCACCAAAGAGGAGCGCAGCGGCAACTTCCTGTTTAATCTTCGCTTTAAACAAACCCGAGGGACGGATCTGTCCGTCAGAGGAACAGATTTAAGTCATTCGCTATCTGCGCGGCTCAAATGCATCAAACCAACGACGAAGCCGCGCCGCGTTAACGTCTGAGCTCTCAGGTTCGCCCCGGCTCCAGGAACCGGGGACCAAGCTGGACGTCAGGTTAAAGCAGCGGAGCGCAGACGCCGTTTCTTCTTTACTTTCTTTATTTATTTATTTGTCACATGTAGTTATAGCTAGTACAACATACAGTGAAATGTTTTTCCTGGCTAAAAAATACTCCCCCCCGACTGTGAGGAACATACTAGAAAAACTTTTACCTAAACTAAGAGAAAGGAAAAACTATAAAAATATACATATTTACATAAGTACAAATGTATATAATATGATAAGATAAGATAAGATTCAGGAAAGAAGAAAGTAAAGTGCGAATTATGTACAGTGGGGCAAAAAAGTATTTAGTCAGCCACCGATTGTGCAAGTTCCCCCACTTAAAATGATGACAGAGGTCAGTAATTTGCACCAGAGGTACAC
>NW_005187540.1:658503-674152 GCF_000239375.1 Pundamilia nyererei | reverse complement strand
ATTCATGGATTTTTTTTTCACATTCTGTCTCTCACAGTTGAAGTGTACCTCTGGTGCAAATTACTGACCTCTGTCATCATTTTAAGTGGGGGAACTTGGACAATCGGTGGCTGACTAAATACTTTTTTGCCCCACTGTACTATGTGTGAGATTGTCCAGCATATTATCGGGTTTGCGTTTTTGGTTGAGGAGTCTCACTGTTTGTGGGTAGAAACTCCTCCTGAACCTTTCTGTTCTTGTTTTCAGGCTACAGAGGCGTCTCCCTGACCTCAGCAGCCTGAACAGTTTATGGGCGGGATGGCTGGAGTCCCTAGTGATCCTGATGGCCCGGGATCTGCACCTTTCAGCGTAGATGTCCTGCAGTGCTGGTAGAGGTGTTCCCATAGTGCGTTCAGCTGTGCGCACAACCCTCTGCAGGGCTTTCTGTTGCTGTACTGTGCAGTTCCCGTACCACACCATGATGTTGTTGCACAAAATGCTCTCAATGACACCAGTGTAGAATCTCCTCTGTATATTCTTGGAGATCTTAAACCTCCTTAGACGCCTCAGGTGATAGAGGCGCTGTCTGCCTTTACTAATAAGGAATTCCGTATGTGTGCTCCAAGTGAGGTCCTCGTTGATGTGAACACCGAGGTATTTCCTTATCTGAAGTGAAGTGACGGCGCCAGTTTAACTGAAGAGCAGCTTAAGATGTGAGGAGACGGCGCAGAGTTCTGCTCTGACGGTTTCAGGTTGTGTCAGGTTCACGTCACGTCCACGTATTCCTGAAGCGTTCCTGGAAACGGTGAGGAGGAGGAGCCAGACACAGCACATCCTCCTCTTTAACATCAGCTCCTCCTCCATGACACGTAACATAACCACGCTCAACTTCGTCCACAAACGGCGTTTAATTCAGGCCGAGCGGCGCAAACGAGTGGCCATTACATCCACGCATCAGGCTGCAGTTTATGGTCACGCTCGCCAACATGGGGGTCAGAACAAAGAAACAGGTACACGCGTCTGCATCCCAGAATACTACGGACAATGTGCAGATGTACTGATCAACACATCTGTACAGCGATATAAACATCTGTAGACATAACTGCTGCCACCTTTTATTCGACCTCATCTGTATATAAGCTGCTCTGCACAGTAAAGTCAAATGAAGTCAGAACAGCGGCTCAAACGCTCCATTATCCACATGACAGATCCAACTTGTGCTAAAAAGCTTATGCCTAATATGATGGCCTCAGGTTTTATTTTGAAAGTTTCTAGCCCGGCCCTTTCCTGTCTGCTGAGTGTGGCGGGTCGCGGTTGGGCTCTGGAGGGTCCCACAGACCAGAGCCAGGACCGCGAGCGGCACAACGTCGAGGAGGAGGAGGTCTCTGCAGAGGAAGCTGATGATGTCATTCCAAAGACCTGCACAGAAACCACCAGCAGCTCGGAGCGCTCGCACAGCGCCATCAGCGCCATCAGCGCCTGCTGTGACGCCACGAGGCTGTCATCTGTTCCCCACTTCTAAACTTACTCATCAAAACAAACAATTTCCTTTTTTGTCCGTGAAGTTTGGGGAATTCAGAGACATCAGCCACGAACCACACATCTGTTCCCGCCTTAGGACTCTGCCCGCCGCTGCCATCATCTCCATCGTGAGAAGAGGCAGGCCTCTGAAAATAAACTCAGACTTCCTGTGCTGAGCACAGAGCTCAGCTGGAAGAACACAAACTGGACTGAAAAGCTTTCCCTCCATAATGAGATGACCTCCCTCACAAAGACACCGCCCAGCTCTAGCTCCACCCACAGTGTCTCCTCAGGCTGTGAAGGACCTCCTCGCTGCCCGAGACGTCGTCTCTGCCGAGGCTGATGAGGATCACAACCCGTGTCCATCGCTTCAGGCTGCAGGCGCCGTACACGCTGCGGTATACATCAGCGCAGAGACGGCGTGACCAGCGTGAGCTCGTCTGTCTGCCTCTCAGTCAGGACAAAACGTCAGGAGGCCACGCCCACAAAAACGACCTTTAGCAACACCCAAACAAAAGCTGTGTCAGCCTGTTCGTGCGACTATTTTCTCGTCATGCTGTCACAGGATGAGAGTTTCATGTTCAGAAATGCAACTTTTTAATGAACTAAAGCCGATTTCCTGTAATTCTGAACCCAAAATTTGGAAAACCGCTAATGTTATAATTAAAGATGGCTCCCCGTCGCTAATGAGGCAGTGTAATCACAGCAAACCGTTAGCTCAGAAATATTCCATCCATGTGTTTGTGGACGCCTGAGCTAACTCCAACATGGACCCGTTTTATTTTGTAAGAATCCTCCTCTATGCCGACGACGCCGTCCTGTGTCCACGTGACGCTCCACCTGCAGTGCGAGGACGTCCCACTCAGACTGCTGATAAGGTTTATGATCTGAAAAGCCCACGGGGGTGGGGGGAGATTTATCCTTACTTCTTCATCTGCACTGCCACAGATCTACATTCATTTGAAGAGTACATCCTGCTCTAATTTTAACGCTTGAAAGCCGACATCCTTCCTGTGAGAGCGTGACGGTGATTTACTGCACATGCGATCACCTCCTCGCAGCCCTAAGTCAGTGGCCCGTACATGTTTCCTTACAAACTGACTCATCGCTGAATTCTTTGGGAGTCGTTTGGTTACAGCTTCAAATGGCTGATTTTCAACAAGCCCTGAGTTGGGCCATTTTTCCTACTTCAGATATGGAAGACTTTGCAGAAACAGAGTCATATGGACGGCGATCAAAAAGCAGAGGGGCTGTTCCTCTTCAGAGGCTGCTGGGAACGTCTATGTAGCCTGCTGTCCTTTGGAGGCGTCGCCCTCTGAAGCCCTGAAAGCAGCGAACTCGCCAAACCGGAGACGTCTTCGGGAACATCTCCGTGCTGTGGCTTCAGTTCATTAAACACCTGAAACACGCTCAGAGCTACAAACTCAGGTCTAAGGGGGGAAACCTGAATGTCCATCACCTGCTCTCAGATCAGATAAGCTCAGCCTCGTTTCCTCTCGCAAGAACGTCAAACTGCCGACGAGCTGCAATCTAAAGAAGAAAAACCACGCTACGTGTTGTGGCCTGCAGACACAGGAAGGTATTGGCCCTGCACGAAAGGTGTTCTTACCTGGCCTCGTTCAGAAAGAAAAGCAGTGAAGTGAAACAGGAGGCACAGCATGTCAGACGGCAGGTTTACCCACCTCTAAACAACCAACACCAGCACCGCTGACCCGCAGAGAGCAAGCACCAAACACTATTCATGTTCAGGTAGAGCTGGGCGATATGAGATTTTTTCATATCACGATATGTTTTTTTCATTTCAGGCGATAACGATATCTATCACGATATCAGCCAAATAACTATATTTGTAAGATTTAAATGTGCCGTTGCTCACAAGTAAAATGTGAAATAATCAGCAGCTTGTTTTGATTTAAATATTTATTTCCCATAATAAGTTCAACAGGGTAGATGTACTTAAGGAACATGAGACTTTTTCAGATAAATAAAGGCAAATATTGCAAACTACACAAAAGGCAGCCGCTAAAGCGTTTAAGTTTCAAAATAGAACAAATGAAACAGACTAAACTGTCAATTCCACTTAGAAACAAAATATTAATTCTACAAATAAATCTTAGTTTGTTTTACAGAAGAACAGACAAAACTGACTAACTTTTGTCAATATCAAATAAACTGAGAACTAAAAGGAAATTCTCAATCTCTCCTTGTTGTATAGCTGAGCTTTTCAAACAGTTTTAACAGTTACTTTAGTCTGACAAAAGCCGAATGACGAATTAGCGCTTCCAGTCAGAGACTGAGGCTACGTCCACACGTACACGGGTATTTTTGAAAACGGAGATTTTCCGTTTTCGTTTTTAAAAATAATCCCGTCCACACATAAAGGCAGAAATGAAGGAAAACGCTGCTATGAACATGCCAAAGCAGCAGGTGGCGCTAGATTCCTAACCGTGCAGAAATGTTGGCCAATCAGAAGTCTAGAAGCCTCGGTGGGAAAAAGTAAACAAAGCTGGGGCGTAGAAGCAGAACCGAGTCGTATATGTGGAGGGACAGTAACTGTGTGTATATGTAAGCATTTAAACACTGCAGAGAGTAGAATTAACAGTATTGTAGAAATTCATTTCACCGAAACAATAACGTGGCGCACAGTGTGACGCATGCACCAGTTTATTGTATTTCCAGACTTGCTTTCGGCACAATTTACAGTGCACGCTACTCTGTTTTTTGTCAGACTTGAAATAGCCGAAATACCTTCACACTACGGAGCTTCTATGGCTCTTCCGTTCGACAATCTCTCCGGCGTTGGAACCATCATCTGTTTTCTCTTCGGTCACGCTCGGTTGATTTTTCTAGTCGGCACACTCATTTCCTCCATTACCCGCTGGCTGCTTCCCAAACAAACACACGTGCGGCTTGGCACTTGTGCTGTACGTAACAAGTCACGCGACGTGACGCTGCGGCTGTGATTGGTTCGGCTCTGCGCTACTTAATTTGGATTGGCTGACCTTTTTTTTTTTTAAGAGGACAAGAGCGGCGAGGTCTATCGCGATAGCTTAATTTCTCTATCGAGTAAAAGTTATATCGCGATACATATCGTTATCGTTCTATCGCCCAGCTCTATGTTCAGGGTTGGATTATTCTGCATTCATTCATGTCACAGGCAGAAAAACGATTCACAGCACCAGTCTCACTGAAACCCGTCCATCCTTACAGAGGAGCTCAAGAGGAGCAACTAGCTGCTGCCCACTGATTGACTCAGCAGCAGGTGTGAGCACCTGTGTAAAAGCAGAAGTGTTGCAGCACTCAGGTGTGCTAACAGGATGCCACAATCTTCCCAGGAGTGAACATCCCAACACATTCATCCTGAAAAACCCACAGATCTCAGACTCCACAGGCCTCATTTAGAAGGTTAAAGGTCACGACAGCCAGCTGAGGTTTGTAAAGCCGCAGCAGACTTCAGCAACAGACGAGAGTAAAGTGCACAGCAGCAAACTGCTCGCTGTGAGCGCCGTGGAGGAGGGATGACGATCCGAGTGGACCGTGAACTCCCCGTACATCAGAGTATTCCAGAGTCAGAGTGAGGCCGTGTGTCCCGCAGCTGAAGCTCGGACCAATCGGCAGGACGCTGAAGCGAGCGCAGACGGAGCTGCTGCAGCGGTCCAGAGTGCAGAGCTCAGAGAGCTGTGCATAAACGAATGGAGCAAACTTCAGCAACGCTGTGAAGAAGAGTGGAGCCAAACTCCTCCTCAGAGATCTGACAGGCTGATAAAGTCACACAGGAACTGTCACTGCTGAGGGAGGATCAACGAGCTGCTGAATCATGGGGTGGACTCCGTTTGTCTCACACTGCAGAGGGTCCAGTGAGATCCTCCTCCTTCACATGACTGTATGAGTTCAGAGAGAGCTCGATCATGTCCTCGGGTTAAACTCCTGGATCTGCTACAGACCTGCAGCTTTCTACCCGACGTGTGACTGAGCAGCTCTGACACCAGTCACCTGTCAGTGAGGTCAAGCCAATAATGATGCGGATCATGAAACCAGAGGGTCAGACCATCAAACCTCAGGATATTTTCTGTTTTATCACGCTTTCACAAACCCTGGAGGACAAAATCTTTACACAAGACCTAAACAATCAGTCCGGATCCACATGCCTGACTAAATCCATCTGAGCTACAGAGAACCAGCACAGAACCAGGGCCTTTCTCAGGACCAACTCGACCCCACAAGGAGACTAAACAGCCCCTCATAATGATAAGAAGCTGCAGCTGCTGGTCCTGGACCTGCTCAGTACAGCATCTGCTGCAGGTTCTGGTCCGAGTGACCCTCCAGAACCAAACCAGGACCATCAGCAGGAGCTGCAATTCAACAGAGAGGGGAAGAAGACTGTCTGACCTGCAGCAGCGTCCAGAGCAACTCACAGCTTCCAGACAGGAAGAACAGAGCAGCTGAACGTTCAGAATAAGAGTATAAAGATGCCTCCACAGCCCACCACGTTCATAAACAGTGAGCTTTTCTCATTCACTCGTGTATGAAATAAACACATTTATGAAAGACGTGACTGGATGTCAGCCTGAAGCATTCGTGTTTCTGTTCAGCCGTCGGGCCCATGGCTCTTTGGTTTGAGTCCGGGAGAAGCTGTGGCCTACCGTGGTCCATACGCAAGTCCCACCACTCAGCAGCCACCTTCAGGCATCTCCTGAACTACCTTTAATTTTGTGGTCTATGTGCAGAATCACTGTCACATCTGATGTGAAACTAAAATGAATAAAGGTTTACTTTGAAGCATTTATTTCAAAATAAAGGTTTGCTGACTTTGACCCAAAATAAGTATTGAAGGATGAACTTTTACCACTGTGTGATTATTTCAGTACCATTTCTGTGTGTTCTAATAAAATTACACAAACGCACCTAAAAACTCCAAACCCCACGGCAGCATCACGGGCTGGACTCACAGAACAAAAACACCAGCTTCAGAAACACACACCTTTAAACTTGTAAAAATTTGTCAGAAATGACCTCAAACCATCAAAAATAAACTGACAGCCAGACTCCCACATTTTCCCACGACAGTAAACACACCAGCAGAGACCACCTGCCTCCACACTCCGACCCTCTCACCTGCTTCACACCTGAGGGCGTGTTTCAGATCACAGTGACACCCACACATCACCAATGACAAGGTGACGTTAACACATCCGAACCAATCGCCCACCCTGACATTAAAACGGCGCCGCCAGGCCAGAGTCCGTGTAAAGTATGCACGATTTAAGGTAATCTTTCCCGGGCAGGGTGGACAAAGATAAAATCACCACGTCAGATCTGTAAAACGCACATATTTGTTCCACAAGTCAAAGAAACAAATCAAAAATAAAATCACACTATTTTCCTTAGGAGGCACAAAACACGAGTAATGGGAGCTTCATCTACATGAAAGCAAAGCCTGTCAATGGCTGACATTAACGCCGAAGTTGCCAAAGGGACAAAATAAACACCCCGAATTAATTAAGTCGAAGGTGTTGGATATGTGTGTGTGACGTGAGGTGACGTCGCGTTAAAATATCCGGTTTTTGGCCGGAGTTCTGCGGGGCACTGCGAGGCTGACAGCGACGTTCACGTAACATAGTAAACAAGACAAGTTAGCCGCGTTAGCTTCGAGCGCTAACGATGTATCGGAAATGAAGAGCAGTGCGTCCCGGAGAGACAAACACCCAACAAAACCCACACACTGCGTCCCCACGAGGTGATTGCCGCTAAAACAGCGCCAAATCTCAGCAAAGCGCCGCGCAGAGACACCGCACAGCGCTTATCCGGAGCCCGACGAGCCCGGACAAGGCCTCGCTTCCTCCGGCAGCTCTCCTCCTGCCGCCGCCTCTCACTCACCCTGGTCGAAGTGATGTCCATCATGACCTCCTGGAAGGCGGCCGTCTCCTCGGCCTGCCGCTGGGTGTGCAGTGCTATCTTCTCGCTGAACTTTCGCGGGTTGGACGCCCCGGAGCCGGCGCCCGAGGCGGGCCCGGGTCCACAGCCGCCTGAGCCCGTCGCAGACATCTTCACCGAGCGGACGGGACGAGCTGACGTAGTGGAACGATTTCAGAGAGGGGCGGGGTGAAGAGGAATCACTCCCCCGCTTTTTCTGAGCACCAAAACCAGCAGCGAGTCTCGCAGCGGGACCAACCGAAACCCGGCCGAAAACACCCCGCCGGGGAACCGTGTTCACAGCCGCCGGAAGACCGGGACCGGGTTCACAGCCAGGAGCTGACGAGGCAGCAGCTCTGTTGTTGGTTTTTCTTTTAATTATTTTTTCAATCCTGAACAAACAAGAAAGCATGTTCAGTCTTTTTGTGTTTGTCTTGCTAAGAATTAAAGATATTTACAAAATCAAAATTAATGTATTAGATTTAAATAATCGAACCTATTTCTGTCGACTTAAACAATTCAAAGTTGTATTAAAAAAGTGTGTGTGGGGGGGGGGGTGAGGTCACGTGGACAGAGTTCAGCGTTTCTTCGTGGGGAGTGTAACCTCTGGCTCACAGACCAGCTAAGATGGCTCGGCTGAGGTGTGTTGGCGCCCCCTGCCGGCAGAGTTCAGCCGCTGCAGGCTGCTCCTCCATTTCCCTCCAGCTGCAGAGATTAGAGATCAAAGGTCAAGGTGGGGATCCTATTCTTCCTCACTGTGTGAGTATAAAGTTAATCCGAGTCTGTGGAAGACAGAGTGCAGAAGAAGAAACCTTCAGACCACCTGTAGTTCAGTCGCGTCTCCTCGTTTTTGAGTCTTCACTGTGATTTAGGGTCAAAGTTCTTGACCCTGACATCTCTTCATTTGGTCCATTACTTTTATTTTCTTTTTATCGTCAGCAGCGGGTGTCTTGTTTTATTTCTGATGTAACGATGAGGTCAGCTGATTACTTTGGCCTTTTCATTGTTTGCCAATAAAGTTTTGTTGTAAACACGCTCTGTGATTGCTGCTCTCACCTGTGCTCGTCCAGCACCTTCAGGCGCGTCCTGAGCTGTATCCCGAGTCAGGGTCTGCAGCCTTAAAGGCCGCATTTTAAGGCCGATTACGTCACAGCGGCGCGACGAAGGCTGTCCCAATTCAAAGGCTGATCCAAATGCAGCCCTCAAATGCGTCCTTCATTTTGAAGACATTTGGACATTTTCTCACCCAATAAAGGAATATTTCATATATCAGTCTACTCTTCATTCTATCAGACACGGTTATCACAGCTCGCACATTTGCTTTTTACACATATATGTAAGCATTGAGACAAATGTAATAATGCCAACATACTGAAGGAACAATATTTGTCTCTTATATGTAATACATCTGTATACACACTGTCAAAGGTACTTGAGTGTCTTTGAGTGAAGATTTAAGGTGATAGGACACATAAATAGCTGCAACTTGAATCTTTACGGAAGCTCAGTGTTTGACAGAGTTCACTCACATGCTGCACCAGTGTACCTGCACATGTGATGTGACAATAGAAGTGATTTGATTTGAGAGTTCAAACTCACTGCTGTAATAACTAATAATGATTAGTATAATAACTATAATATTGGCCATCTCATATTTACACTGACTTTAGTCTCATGAACAACATCAGCTAATTGTTATTTACTAGCTAATCTTAAATGACTGTTCAGCACAGAAATGAAGCCCAACAATCATGTTTACAGTCCCGTGGTCTCAGCCTCTGATACTTAAATCACACAAAGCTCGTGTAGAAACAAACAAACGAACAAAACATGTTCCTTCATTTCTGCCAAACACGCGTTTCCAGCTATTATGGTTAATTGGAGGTGAGCTTCCCTCCCTCCAAGGCATCTACAGGAAGCGGTGCCTGAGGAAAGCGGGAGGATCATCAAGGACTCCAGTCACCCCAGCCATAAACTGTTCAGACTGCTTCCATCAGGAAGGAGGTTCTGCAGCATCCGGTCCCGTACCAGCAGACTGAGAGACAGCTTCTTCCATCAGGCCATCAGACTGCTGAACACGTCATAGACACCTCAGCTTCACTACTGGAACTTCAACATTATGCACTCCATACTGTACAGTAACACCACTGTTTTGCACATGTCTCACTCTGTATATTTTTATATTTTTTATTTATTGTTTACTCTATTTAATTTGTAAAATATGTGTACACACACACACACACGTAGAAAAATATTTAGTATACACATCCAGAAATGCATACACTATTATATATTGTACATATATTTATTAGTTTCAGATGTAGCCATTCTTGTATTTTGCTTGTTTACATTCTTGTATTTTGCACAACTCTGTTGCTTGTGAAGCTCGCACACAAGAATTTCACTCACATGTGCTGTACCAATGTACCTGCACATGTGATGTGACAATAAAAGTGATCTGATTTGATTTGATTTGCTAGGCAACCCGGGCAGCGCGACGGAGGCTAGACCACCCATTTCACAAGCCTCGCACTTCCGGCCTCAGCGGTCTTTGAGTACGCGGCCCTTGAGGACCGTTGAGGCTGCAGACCCTGAACTGGGACACAGCCCTGAAATTCAGCTCCTGTCACGTTTGCGGTGATTGTTCAGCTGCGATCGCTCTGCTGCTGTCCTCTCAGGTGCACTGATGAGGTCACACAGGTGTCGCTGTGTTGCTGAACTGTTGTGGCTCATCAGTGAAACTGTGACATGAACGAGGTGATCTCTCACACACACACACTGTGTCGGGGCTGCGGTGGGAGAGCTGAAAGCTGCTTGCAGACCGACCGCAGGCGGCTCGGACTGAAGTGAAAGAGGAACGCTCAGCGGCGCTCCGACTGCTTCTTCACCTGAACAAGGACACGCCTCACATCCTGACATCAGCGAGGTTATCGCTGAAGAGCAGCTGCCAAGGAAATGGCCTGTAACCATGGCAACCACAGGTTACTAGGGAAAAATGGGGCGTCTGTCAGCGACCCAGAAACCTGCAGCGACAGCAGAGTTGACATTTCACCGTTCAGTCTGCAGGCCCGTGCCACGTGGTCGTCGTCATGGTGATTTATTTTTCGCCGCGATCCGAGGCCACATGGTACAAACTTGTTTCCAGGGCAGCTCTGATTTAGCTTTACAAACAGAAAACGCTTGTTTCCTGTTCCACGGGAACACAGACTGTATGTAAAAGATGGACTAGCACAGTCATGGCGCCATGTTGGTTTTCCGCCTGCAGTTTGCATAAAAACACTTTTTTGTTTCTCAGATAAAATGAGAATAAAACCGTTTTCCGTCGGCTCGCGCGCCCGACGTGTTTGGATACGATGGACGGTCGGCGGCTAAAGCAGAGGACAAAAATCCGTCACGACGCGTCATCGCTGCTCAGACTGTTGTCACGCGTACCGAGGCGGTCATGTGACTGTCGAGCTGTCAGACTTCGTCCTGGATCAGTGCTGCCGATCCACAGATCAGTAATCAGTTTATCTTTGCCGAGTAATCAGATTACAGGAGCTGAGAAAGCGTCACGCAGCAGAGGTTTGACCTCACGTCTCTGAAAATACTTGAGTCTTAATGTAATCGAGTACTTTTACTTCAGTACAGATGCGCTTTATGTTTCTGCGTTTCTGCTTCCTGTCGTTTCGGCTCAGTGCTGCGTCCGTCTGACCCGTGGCTGTGCGGCTGCAGGACGCCGTCTCATGTAATAAACATTCAAACACGCGTGTTTATTTTCTGCATGATTTTATACAAACTTGATTACAGTAAATTTACATGTTTAAAAATACTTTTATTACAAAAAACAAGTGTTTGAATCCTGCTGTCAGTTAAAATAGAGCTCTCCACGAAAACATGCTCTCCTCCGGCTCCGACGCCTCCAAACATTCCAGTCAGATTTCTGAAGGTTTTCCTCGTTTAGCAACGCGTTCGTTCTAAAAGCTGAAATCTCGCGCAGCTCTGGGACGCAGCTCTGGGACGCAGCTCTGGGACGCAGCTCTGGGACGCAGCTCTGGGACGCAGCTCTGGGACGCTCCTCTGGGACGCTCCTCTGGGACGCTCCTCTGGGACGCTCCTCTGAGGCGAGCACATTGGAGGTTTGTGGTTGGTCGATCACTTCAGGCCTTCCTTGCGACTTTGTTCACGAGGAGGTCGGAGAATCGGTCATGTGATCAGGGTCTTTGCTCCGTCGGTCGTTTCTTCGATGTAACTAAACAGCCAAAGCGTCTCCACCTGGAACCTCCAATAAAAGCTGCCAAACAGGAAGTTCGAACAGCTCGACGACCTGCCGTTACGCCTCCATTAGCCATCAAATATGGCTGCTCTCCCGCTGCACCCTGAACTCTGAGATAGCGCTGCAGCAGGCCAGCCTGCTTCCCATGATGCACTTCTTCCCTCCCTGGGTGTTCGATCGCCTGCTGCGGCTCCTTAGCTTCATCCCGCCTCCCTGAGCCTGCCAGAGATTTCCTCCTGTTAAAAGGGAGTTTTCGCTCCCCGCTGTCACCAGGTGCGGCTCATGAGGGGGTTTGATTGGTGGGTTTCTGTCAAACCCTGCAGGCGGTCAGAGGAGACCTCGAAGGAGGGCACGAAACTTTAACGGATCAGGTTTGCGGGGTTGTTCTGCTCCTCCCCCTGGCGCTCTCGTGCCGTCTCTCTTTGGCTTAAGTCTTCGTCTCTCGTTAACGTCACAAAAATTAAACACGTGTTCCTAATGAAGCTCTGAACCATGCGACGTCTCTGAAGTCGCACACGGAGCTCGCCCTCTCGCCGTCTGCCTCTACAGTTTGATGAACAGCACGGCGGTCACCATGGCAAAGCCCACCAGCAGCATGGCCACCTTGGCGATGCGGTTCCTGCCGGCGGCGAGCTCGTGCGGTAGGATCTCCATGAAGGTGATGTAGATGAAGGTTCCCGCCGCCAGCCCCTCCAGCGTGCAGCGGGCCAGCTGGTGCCCCGGCGATGTCTTGGTCTCGGTGAGGCCGACGCCCAGGCCGACGCCCAGCGGCGACATGACGGCGAACAGCAGCAGGCAGCCGACCACCACGGAGCGACGCAGCCGGGCCTGACACAGCTTCACGGTTAGGCTGAAGGAGATGATGCTCTTGTGGATCATCAGGGCGAGGCAGATCTCCAGCACCTCCTGCCCCTCCTCCAGCAGCCCCACCGCCAGCCCCTCGAACACCGAGTGCAGCGACAGCGAGAAGACCAGGATGAAGGCGCGCAGGGCGGACTGAGAACCAAAGTCCACGTGGAAGTGACCGTCCGAGTCCGCTGAGCCCCGGCGGCGGTGATCGTTGGATTGAATGCTGGAGTCCACCAGCAGAGAGCGCCGTTCCTCCGGGGACGGCGACGTCTGGTCCTTGAAGGCCAGGATGATCTGCTCCAGGACCAGGACCAGGAAGAAGCCCATAGCCACGATGAACTCGGGCAGGGGGAACTGCAGCTGAGGGAGGAAGAGGAGGAGGAGAAGAAGAGTCAGCTTGAGATACCTACATCTGGATTTATCTCCAGGGTCCAAAACTAAGACCTAAATGTTCACAGATCTGAATGTCCGAATAAATCATCGAAAAAACGTCAATATTTAATAAAACGTTAAGAGTAGAAACTCCAGAACGTTCTCATCGCCATGGACACGATCAATAACACGTGACATACATGATCAGAGATGCAGCTTCAACCGGATTACATTTAAATCTCCAAATATGATTTTTATATGGCAGATTTATTTATGACATTAAACCATAAGAATTCATTAAAATGTCCAAATTTGTAGAGGTTTTTTAACCCTTTAAGACCGACCATAGAACCAAGTCCGCCAGAGCTTATATTATATTTTTACATGCTGTGGAGCCATTTTTGGGAGCATTTCAAGTTGCTATACATCAATACAACCATTACAGCCTAAATTTTAACAATATGTCTGCATTAGGTGCATAGTAATTACATAAACTGCAAAAAAGTGCAATAAACTACAAAAAAATTGAAAATCGTTTTTGTTTTTTTAACATATATTTCTAGTTAGAGAAATTTAAGAGGCTCATCCCTCAAAACTGTAAATACAAAAAAGTTGCACAAACTAGTTTCCCACCACAGGAAATTAATTTTGAGTGTCTTCATAGTTTTATTTTTGAAATACACCAATATTTATACACTGCAGGAAAAACGAAAATAAATATTATAGTGCAAATTTGCAAAATAACAGCATATGCATCAAAATAAACTATTCCCAGCAGTGCAATATGAGTCCTCAGCATCCCAGAAACGACACAGAAAGTCATAAACTCAAACATAACTTTTTAAAACACAAGTATAGGTTCATAAGGCCCCGATCGTAAAAAACTACATTTCCGCAAAATGACGTCACTTCCGGTTTCGGGCAGGTCATGCGGTCATGTGATAGTTCGCGCTGATGGACGTAGGAAGTGTTACAAACAGCTGATCGGATCGGCGAAGCGTGTTTCTGGAATATTATGTTTTTGTTGCTGCAAGTGATTTTTATGCAGTTTTTGCAAAGCTACATGTGGAAGGAAACTGTGACCGAGGACAAGCTGACGGCATCAGATGCAAGTACAACTCCTCTGGTTTCATATGCAAAACAAATTATTGCGCTAGCTTACGTGGTTGCAGAGCTACGGGATTTAAAAATAGTTACGCTCCGATCGGCTGTAAAGGGTTAAATCCTCCAAGTTTAAATAAATACATAAAAATAAAACTACAAATATGTCCCAAAAATGTGAATATTTTAAAAACAAAAAACCAACATCGTCAATAAAATGTCAAAAAAACTCAAATTTGTTACGTTTGTCCTCAAAATTAAAAGCATCTGTCGGACTTTATTAGCTCCAAACATTCAGAAAACAAATGTTAATGTTGAATAATTAAGACGGCAGAGGAGTGACGGACGGCTCAGCGTCTGTGTCTCTTCCTCTCTGAGTTTGAACATTTTCACTTCCCTCTCGCTCAGTTTCCTGTGAGCGCTGTGGCGAACTCTGAGGACAGGAAATAAACCAGCTGCTGCTTCAAAATAAAAGCATTTCAACGCTGACAAACTGAATTTCCAGCAACGAGCTCTACGGAGGCCCGACATGACCAAATCTATAAATAAACTTCATTCAACAATTGTGAGAAATAATATTAAATATTTATTATTTATTTAAAAGTACTTATTTTTGTGCTTATTGCAGATTTCCTTTTTTTCCAGAGGGTTTTCCTGCAGACGTGCTAATGGATGTTTGTGGTGCGACACGTGTGCAGTAAACTGTTTGTGGTGGGGAAACAAAGACACTCGCCAACATCTGCGTGGCCGCTGACTGCAGGCTTGGTGCAGCCGGCCTGAACAGCTGGAGTGTCGGAGGTTGTGCTTTACAAACACCAACATTGTCTGTTCGAGTGCAACGAGTCAAACAGTCACTTCCTGCCACAGACAGGCCTCGCTCTAACATCAGCTCATTGTTGCAGCATTGAAGCTTTTACTCAGAGTTATCGATCCTGTCACGAGTTAGCTAACAACCAACCACATGACGTCACAGTCGTGCGGACATAAGATGGCGCTAAACAGGATTTTGAAACTTTGACTTTAAGCAGTTTTTTATTAAATCCAGAGTTACATCACTGTCTGAGAGCAGGATCGGTGGGCTCAGCCAGCTCAGACGTTAAAGCATCTCTGAGCGTGACGGTGAGGCTTTACCTGCGGTTTCTCTTCAGGCCTCTTTAACGTGTGCTCAGGTGAGCGTGTGCGCTCTCCTACCTTAATCCCGGCGCTGCTGAAGGCCTCGTTGATGCTCTGCAGGTAGTCGGGCAGCAGGTCCAGCAGGCAGGTGGCGAAGAACACGCCTCCAGCAAAACAGCTGATCAAGCTCAGCAGCAGGCGCCGTAAATCTGCAACACGGACAGCACAGGTCAATTACACGGATCAATCGCACGGATCAATCGCACGGGTCAATCGCACGGATCAATCGCACGAATCAATCGCACGGGTCAATCGCACGGATCAATCGCACGGGTCAATCGCACGGGTCAATCGCACGGATCAATCGCACGAATCAATCGCACGGGTCAATCGCACGGGTCAATCGCACGGATCAATCGCACGGATCAATCGCACGGATCAATCGCACGGGTCAATCACGGGTCAATCGCACGAATCAATCGCACGGATCAATCACACGGATCAAGCACGGGTCAATCGCACGGATCAATCGCACGGGTCAATCAC
>NW_005187540.1:649985-658442 GCF_000239375.1 Pundamilia nyererei | reverse complement strand
AGCACGGGTCAATCGCACGGATCAATCGCACGGGTCAATCACACGGGTCAATCACACGGGTCAATCGCACGAATCAATCACGGGTCAATCGCACGGATCAATCGCACGGATCAATCGCACGGGTCAATCACACGGGTCAATCACACGGATCAATCGCACGGATCAATCGCACGGATCAATCACACGGGTCAATCGCACGAATCAATCGCACGGATCAATCGCACGGGTCAATCACGGGTCAATCGCACGAATCAATCGCACGGATCAATCACGGGTCAATCGCACGGATCAATCGCACGGGTCAATCGCACGAATCAATCGCACGGATCAATCACGGGTCAATCGCACTGCTGCAGAGCCAGAGGTTGAAACTGAAAGCAAACAGAAAGTCAGACTCCTGAAAGCTGTGAGATGAAAACACTGCAGACTAATCCTGGAGCTCCGAGCGTGGCTTCGGGCTCAGCGGGATCTAAACCTAAACCCGTTATCCTGCGTCTCCCCACTTCCTCTCATGTATTTTACTACCAGAGCATGTGAAGCCCCACCCACCTGCCTTTAGGAGGCATGGCCAATTGGAAAACCGTTGGCTGAAAGTGGGAGGAGCGTGTTTCTGACCTGCAGAACACCATGCTCAAAAGAAGAATTGTCCATGCAAAGCCAGCATGAGCACGGCTGATTTCAGCCACCCAGTCCAAATATTTTCTTTCTGACATTCTGACCTCCTCACACAGAAACCGATGTTGGAAACGTTTATCTGCTCAGTTTACCTGGCTGCACGCTGAAGCGCCCCGCCCCTCGGACGATGCAGAGCGGGGCAAATCCGAACAGCAGCGTGACTGACAGCAGGACCGCCAGCGCTCCTAGTTTGATCTCCAGGGCAGGGACGTCAGCCGGGTTCACCTTCAGCGCCGCCGTTTCCTTTGCTGAAGACACGAGGACAGAGGAGGATGCTCCGCCTGCGACAGCCATGTCAGCTCTCTGGACCGGACCGCAACCGTGGACTCGCTCTGAGGACGAGAGTCTGTCAGACAGAGGAAGAACAACACAGTGAGACACATGTTTCATTTGAATGATGGTTTCCTGCAGGTACGGGCGAACTGCGGCGCTGCGCCTGGATCACACCTGTGAGTCTGCAAAGACTAACGCATTACGTACTCCTAGCAGCTGACGATGAAACCTGACGTATACGATGTTCACAGGCTGCTCTGAGCCAGACACACACACACAATCAGTCAGCATGAGGACGGTGCTCTTAAAGTTTAACCCTCGCCTGCAGGTCGCTCGGTGAGGTCACAGTTTCGCCGCCCTCCTGTGGGCTAGGGCATAGGCGGGGTGATGAACTTCCTGTGTGATGTTTAGCTCATGCAGCAAACAGAGATGTTTGTGATGTGCAGAGCACCATGAGTCATGTGACCCCAGGAATCGATAAGAGCAGCAAACAGAGGCAGCGGCGCGCTGACAGGAAGTGCGGTGAAGAAGGCGGATTAACTGAAAGTGGCAGCAGGTGTGAGTGGCTCAGAGGGAGGGGCGGGTCTGATCTGATTGGGGGGGATTTCCACGTTATTTCAGGACGTGTCTGAAATCGGAGTGGGCGGTCCCCCTGCAGTTCCTCTGCTGTGCCGCAGGGGCAGCAGCGAGTCAGGCAGAAACAAACATGTTTACAGGCTGAGGCACGGGGTCAGATCAGTTTGTATCCGACTGCTGGTGAGTCGAATAACCGAACATTAAGCAGCTGCGCAGATTTACCACAGCTGTAACATCTGCTACGTCATAAAGATGTGCACCGACTTTTCCTCGCGCAACTAATCAGACGTTAAAGGGGTCTTAGTTAGTGCGCACGCGCAGTCTGTGAGTCATGGAGGCGTAACCGTGGTAACCATCGTGTGTTTCCCGCTGATGATCCCGAGGTAACGGAATATTTTTACTCCGGAGCAGATCACGGTCCCGCGCACAGACTCCGCTCAGGTGTCCAAACACCCTTACCTGTTCAGCCGCGGGCTCGCGCTCAGGTGAGGCTCTCGGTATCAGAGCTGATCGGCGGCGTGAGCTTCTGTCGGTGCTGCTCTCCGGGAAGTGGTGACTCAGTTCCCACCAGCTGATCCCGCCTCGTGAGGGAGCTGCTGTGAAGCGCTCCGCAATAAAACACCGCATTTCCTCTTTACAAAATAAAAGCCCGTCAGTGTTTGGTTTCCGGTTCGGTCCTGGGTCCAGCAGGAGGAGACCCCGGACCATCAAACGCTTCCTGTCCCTCATGTATGTGACGTCATAACGCTAAAGTTTTCATTTATGTTGAAAAATCACAGATTTTCTTCATGTTTACCCTCGATGATCAGTCATCAATAACAGTCACTGTGTCGTGGTGTGTGCTCAGTCATCCGGGTAAGTCAATCAGAAAAGGGTAATTGAGTTCATCTCAGCCTTTTACGAGCCACGTCTTACGTTTTTAATCATTGATCTGTAATATTTATGGATCTGTGCGTGGGTTCGCAGCACAGGTGCTCTGTCACACCTGATCCTATTGATCCAAACGTTTGACCGCTGATTGGTGGGGGAGCAGAGCCTGCCTCTCCTCTGAAGTGAACGTTCGTCTTCAGCTTTATTTTCCTGATGCGCTTTAATTTATTCAATTAATAAATTGTTGTTTAAAAAAAGTTGCTGTGTTTTTATTTTGCTGCAGTGAAAACTGTCAGAAGCTCATGTTCATCTTTATTTTTAATTCTCAGCCTACACAAAGGCATTTACTGATTCTTTTCTCAAAAACTAAACGTGAGGCTTTTATTTTGAAGGCCGAAATCCCCTGTCGTTTTCTGACTTCACTCAGCTGGAGCGGGAGGCGGATCCTTCCAGCTGCTGACTTTGTAGCTTAACAGGAATCCCAAGAGTCCATGTTAGTGTCACTTTCCATCACTCATTAATCACAGGAGGTCAGAGGTCAAACGCCACTGCCTGTTAGTGACTGTGTGCGTGACACTGTGGAAGCTTCACTGGTACATAAATCACACAATGCTGCAGTCAGCACTCTGGCAGCAGTAAAACGTCTGTTAAGCTGTTTGTGGTTAGAGCAGCTGTGAAAACTTCGGGCTCAAAGGTCACAGTAAGCACAAACAAAAGTCGTCCTGGCCTTTGGAAGCAACGCCTCATGATCCAAAATCATTACTGAGACACAGATACCAGAAACCACACCACAAAACTTCAAAATGACTAAAAATCTACTTCATTTACATGAAAAACCATAAAAAACAAAGCAGATGACCTCAAATTTAGGACCAATCACAGTGAAAAAATTAAATTATACACAAGGATAGACAGATACTATGAAAAAATCCAGACGTCCAACTATCAACTTCATTTAGATGCAGAAACACAGAAAGAGCCTGAAACACACTGAAATAGCCAAAGTACTAAACCACAGACTGTAAACAAAGATGGACAGAGCTCCTTAAACCTGCATTGCCTCTTCTGTCCATCAGGGGGCGACTCCTCTGTGATCTCTAATGAGTGGCAGGTGTGGCTGATTACAACATGATGCTTTTCTGGACTTTTCTACTCGGTCAGAACCCAAACAGGAACCTTCACAACACCGAGTAAACTCCACAGTGGACACCAGGGAAACACAAAAACACACACCACAATCCAAGAAGCACAAAGAAGCCCACACTCAAAGTTCACCACCTTTAAAGCTCTCCGATAACGCTGCAGAAATCCAACACAGCGTCTGAAAGGTTTTTATAATGTGGGAAAGAACAGTGTGATTCTGGGAATCTGAAGGTTTGTCGTTTCCGTCCAGTCCGAGCCGTCTTTGGCTCCCTGCAGGAACATCGAGACTCAATCGACAAACATTTAGCTTTTACTTCACCTTGTAAAGTGTGCATGTGTCAAAAGTGGCTGGAGGACAGAAACAGAAATATCTTCTCACTTCACTCGGACGATTCCAGAAACTGACCTTTGCCCCCAGAGGCGAGGTCAGCTGATGGGTTTCCCGCCTGATTCGGTGGATTTACAGGGCGAGGCACTCAGAAAGACCACAGAGCCAGATCAAGATTCAAATATCTGATTTTATTTATATTCAAGCAGCAACAACCTGGTGATTACATATCGACAGTCAGAATTTTAAGAACGTTTCATGCGTGGGTCAGCAGGTGAACATAAAGGTGTGTGTCAGGTAAAGGTGCATCACATGAGATCATAAACAAACCTTATCTTCCACACAAAGACAAGCCTGTCAACACTGCTGCGTCTGTCACACGCAGACAGTAAAAATCACTTTATGTCCGTCAGACGGTGTCTTAGATTTAAACACGAAGCTTTGTTTAGCAGAGAAAACTCTTCTCGTAGGTACGCGTCAGTGCGAGGAGCCATTTGAGGCACCGCTGTTAACCATTCAAGGATGAAGACAGTCCTCACAAAGCCAATTCAATCCTCCAAGAACAGAGAAACCTTCCCGATTGTCACACGTGACTTATGAACGTTTGGAAGAATGGAAAATATCTGAAACGTGCTGAAACTCCACAACAACCTCTAGCAGCTGACCTAGAACCGAGGTTCTCTCAGCTGCTAGCGGTTACCTCTGAGTGACGATGATGATTTCCTATTGAATTGTTAAAACTCACACTAGTGCTTCTAAACAAACTTATAACATTTAATTAAACCTGCATGTGGAACCTCACGGGATCCTGGGAATCCAGGACAAAAGGTTTGGAAGTGTTTGAAGGAATCCTGGCAGAGGTCAAAATATCCGCCAGCATTCAAGCTGTCACGCCGAGGCCAGTCAGAGGTCTGTCTCCAGTATGACTTCCTCCCAGTAGTCCTTAAAAAATGACACGTTTGCATCGTTCTGACAGAACTGACGTAAGCCCGCCCACAGCCCAGGATCCACGTAGGTGTGGCAGACCAGGTAACCTTTAAGACTCGGCAGGAAAGCTTCCAGTTGTGCCAGAAACACGGCGCACACCGATGTCAGACTGCGGCCAAAGATGTTGATGTTGAGGCGCATGGCATTGTGGCGGTAGGGTACGGCATACGGTGGCGTGCCCAGACTGAGGGCAGCGGGCTCGAACTCACGGTCTACGATCCACGTTAGGCCTCTGCGCTGCAGCACCTCTAGGTTGGCCTCCACCGGCTTCAAGGGCTCCCAGTCGTTGATGATGGTTTTGCTGGGCAGCAGGTTGGAAACCACGTGGTCGGACAGGACCAGCGTCTCAGCCTGCCGCCAGCTCAGCGTGACCGGACCACAGGAGGAGTCGGCGTGGAGCGGATGTTTGGATCGAAGCTCAGTGATGAAGGAGCCCAGGTTGACCGCCTCACAGCACAAAGACAAGATGGCCTGCAGGGGGCGACAGAGAGGACGGGGTGAGTCTGTGGTTTACTTACCTGTTCTGGTTCGACTCATTGCAGTCACTCGGGAAACAAGTCCAAGTTCAGGCTTGGTCACAACATGCAACCGAACTATTCATGCTGTGATCCAGTCCATCATCCAATCACGTGGCATGTGTGCTCTTCACCCCCGTCACGAGTCTGAGGCCAAACTAAGAACCGCACATCTGTAGTTTCCATTCAGTGGACACGGAGGGATCGTTTACAGTCCAGGCTGGAAAAACCAGGCGGACTCTTCAACTGTAAGTGCTCAGAGCACGCTCAGTCTTAGGATGTGTCTGCAGCATCACGGTAACCACGACAACAAAGGCCACCTTGCAATAACTAGAAGCCAGCGGTGATCTCTGACCAAACGTCAGTGTGATGACACTGTGCCGGTCCTGCAGTCCTAACAGGAGAGTAATTATAAATTAATTCAAGTCGTTATTTATTTTTAAAAACCCTTTGATTCATTTCCTATGAATATCGACACATTATCTTTACTTCTCAACCACGACGTTCATGAACTGAAAGTCTACGTGCTTCAGGAGGACGCGGCATTTCTGCACAGCGCGGTCAGAATAAAGGGAACGGCGCCGCTCGAACAGACGCATCAGCTTCTGCAAACAGCTGCGCGACGTCGCTGTGATGAAGAATTATCACCAACTTTGGTCACAATCACAAACCGGTGGACTGTGACACACCTCCTTTGCGATGAGCCTGTACTTGGCGAGCGTCTTCACTGAAGGATTGTCTCCTCGGCTCAGCCTCACAGCAGAGATTTCTGGGTAGTAGCGGCGGACGTAGTTGGTCACATGCGTCTGGAGGGCGCTGGCGATGCCGCTGCCCCTCAGATCGGACACCACCCTGCGCCCCTGAAGTACTGCCGTCTGACCGCCATCCACCAGGAGCGCAGACTCCAGCGCCACCTGCAGGGAGATGGAGAATGCAGCTCAGTGTAGAAAAACAGAGCCGTGAAATGAAAACTGCGGTCTGCTTCCTCAGGGCTCGCCTTCACGCCTCACCACTCTGCCGTCGATCCGGGCGATGAAGACGACGCGTCCAGGCTCCTGCAGCCAGCGGTGAAAGAAGGCGGCCATGTAATCGAGCCCGTTGTAGTCATCAGGCGTGCAGATGTTCAGGACCTGCGGGACAACACGGGCTCTGTTAGGAACGACGCTCTGAGGACACCTGGGCGTTCCTGACTCCGCCTCAAACAGACGTCAGAATACAGACAACTTCTAATTGGCGCAGAGCAAACGACGACACACGGGTCCGTGACGCTCAGCACTGATTTTAGGTTTGGCTGTTAAAGCCTTCCATCAATCACCTCCACGACATCTCCCAGGTTAACCACAGGTCAGAGGTCCTCGCTGCTCCCAGCAACCTCCCTCGCCTGAAACTAAAGGGTCCACGCCTCTGTCTGTCCCCACGGAGACCCCTTTAGACCTTTAAATCAGCTCTGAACGCGTCGTCTGTCTGAGGTGCTCAGAGTTTATCACTGTGATTTTATTTAACTGCTCAGATTTTCTTCAGGTATCGATTCTAACTTGTGACTCCTGCAATTCATGTGTGTCCTTTGTCCCTGTGAGAAATGACAAAGCGCCGAAGCAAACAGGAAATGAGGCCATGAGGTTTTTTTAGTTAGTCACAGCAGTAAATTATGTGATGTTCAAAGTTTTTTAAAGCTGTTCAGCGGCGTGCTGCAGCGGTGTGCACTCCTTCACCTCATATGTTTTATGGAGCAAACGCCATAAAGGCGAAGAGAACCGCTCGAGCAGCCGCGGTCAGTCGTCCTATCAGTGGCTTCAGCCTGTGCATTCAGCCTGAGTTCACATCTCGCACTCTGACCTGTGATCTTTAGAGAGTCATGTGACTATTAATGGAAAAATGTTGGGACCTGCTGGAAGTCCTGCTCCTGGGCCAGGCAGTACACCACATCAGCTGCTTCCCCTCCTGCAGACATCCTGGTCCTGTTTCAGACCCTGAGGTGTTTCCTGCACGCTTCGGTCTCCAGAACCTCTGAAGCACTTTGCACCTGCAGAGAGCGGTCGACGGTTCCTCTGCGAAGCTTCTGGAGAGTCCAGAGGTCAGAAAGCTGTCTGCTCAGCCAACGCTCAGGGCTGCGTTCAGCATCCACACCCCTGCAGCTGGGGCTGGAGTGCTGACAGCGTTCGCCTCTCACAGCGATAGTTTCATCTGTCAGATTATCATCGTTTGTGTCTCTGAGTGCTTTAGTGGTAAAACTGATTCAGATTTTCAGAATAAAAGCTTTGTTTCAGCATTAAAAACATGTAAAATTCTTTCTGCAGGTGCGTAAAGTTCAAACTGTTCAAACTCCACTTCTGCAGAACTTCGGGTGACTGTGAATGCAGCTTCTGAAGCCACGCCCTCTGCCGAGGATTTCACCAGCAGAGGATCCATCAGCATCCAATCAGATGGTGGAGGTGTGAGATTTAAAGAGTTACCTGTAAGAGGAAACCTTCAGAGACCAAACAGTCACACCTGGTGGTGAAGTGCCAGCGCTGCAGTCACGGTGACGGGGCAGGTGTTTAGGAGCAGGGCTCTGGTTGGGTTTGCTGGTTTAGACTTGTAAATACTAATAAAAATGAACAGAAAAACAAAGGGGAGGAGCCTCATGTTGGAGAAGCAAACATGTCGGCACAGGTGCTGACCAACTCGCAGAGAACAGTGTGCTCGTAATTACAGATGTTCAGGTTTTCTGCTGCTTCAGCCTGAGGCACACATCACACTCGTGCTTCTACATCCTCTGCTGAGCAACCTCTGACCTCTGACCTGCTGCTCAGGTTCAACAGGTAGTGGTCAGAGTGAATTGAGCTGCTGTGAGATTAACTTTGAGAAAATGCTTCTTGTGGCCTTCAGGATGGGCATGTGGGTGAAGTGTGGGGTCAGCCTCTTAGGTCCAAATCATTCGGTTCTCCTCTCAGCATCTCTACAGAGGAACACCTTAGCCCCCCCCATATGACACAGAGTCATATGATGGCTGCAGTGGCGTGTCTAGAAAATTTTTGTTGGGGGGGCCAGGTAGGGGCACAGATTTGGAGAAGGGTGGCAGATTTAATTGGCAGATAATGTTTAAAAAAA
>NW_005187540.1:633628-639296 GCF_000239375.1 Pundamilia nyererei | reverse complement strand
GTTAAAGGACAGAACTCTGCTTATCGCTCGTGCCTTGGAGGGAAAACCGGGATGGACATTTTTTCCTTCAATCTGCATGCTGCAGATGGAAGCGATCCCTCCATCTTTGTCCAGGGTGGGCTCCTGCACCAGATGCACGGTCATTGGATATTCCATGACGCTGTAAATCACGTCAGACCGGAGTCATTTTTATCAACTCTTAACCTTTAACAACCTGCTGCAGATTTGAACTCACTGTTCAAACTGGCTAATTCGCTTTAGTGCTGATTTTATCTGTTGTCAAGTTTTGTTTTGCAATTCTAACTTATTTTATATAGTTTTATAACTATTGTCCTTTTCATTTTTTCTTTTGTAGGTGATCTTCGGTTTCTGAAAGGCGCCCTCAAATAAAATGTATTATTATTATTATTATTACTATTATTATTATTATTACTATGATAATGACATTAATAATAATATTATTAACATTCCTGTTGGTGGCCCTCAGACAGCAGAGGGCTCTGTTTAGTCTGCCTGATTATAGGAAGAGAAGAAGAAGTCGGGCATGCGCAGAGGCGGAGGAGGTTGTGAGCTGCCAGCTGGACTCCGTGTTCCACCGTGAAGCGACACGAAGGTCCGTGTGTGTGTCTGTGTGTGTGTGTGTGTGTCTGTCTGTGTGTGTGTGTCTGTGTGTGTGTGTCTGTGTGTGTGAGAGAGAGAGAGAGAGGAGGAGGAGGAGCACCGCTGATGAAGATCCGGAGCGTTTGTACCGGAAACGACAACAGCAGAGCTCCGTGTGTCAGCTGTGAGTATCCTCTGCTGCTCCTCCGGTCCGACCGGGACCGCGCCTGGAGAGTGCTGGAAAGTTTTTGAATGGCACACAAAGAGGAAGAGTGAGAAAAGTACTGAGTTTAGAAGTACTCTGTTACAGTAAAAGTACAGGAGTGTGCTGTGCGGTTATGAGAAGTCACAAGTGTCACTGCAGGTGTGACCAGTGGGAGTCTGCACATGCTCAGTTCGACCCTCTCCTGGGTAGACAGTAGGAGCTTGGACCATTTGTTTTGGAGGTAAGGTGAGTTTACCTTCATCTCTGACTGAGTAATCTAAAGTAATCCCATTCTGGGTGTCTCGCCTCAACCGGGGACCTCATTAGTGAATGAGCCCGGTTGGATGAGCTCTGCTCCACCCTGGCTGTGGCGAGCGTGCTCTGGGTTGGAGCGTTTCACCTGGTGTGTTGTTGTGATGTCGTTCGTCTCAAGCTGAGACTTTGCAAAGGCTGTATATCAAAGATGGACACGGCTGCTGTGACACTGACCGCTGGTTGAAGTCCCGCGTTGATTGTTGATGTCATCGGTTGTTTGCAGCCACCCAACGACCAATGAACCAATGGCCCTCAGTCTGCAGGAGAAACGTCCTTGTGGTTTCTTTGGGCGCTCGCAGGCTGCCGTAGCGGGCTGTAAACATGTTGTAAAGTTTTAACCTGAGGGTCTGAGGGATCACCTCACTGCTGGACTGCAGCTTGTGTCCATCTTTTACGTACAGTCTAACAGGAAGACCTTTGCTAGACCATAATTGGGACAACAGGTGATGATATAGGTGTGGCAGGTACAGCTGAGGCTGGCTCGGTGGAGTGTTTCCCTCTGAAGCACGACTTGGATTCACCCATGAGGCTGTTTTATTGATCAGCTCATGTGACTTCAGGTAAATCGGAGGCGGTCTCAGTCTGCAGGTTCCTCACTGTCGTGTTTGGAAGCTAAGAGACGTGGGACAGGTCGGGCTTGTTTGCGGAGAAACACGTTTGGCAGCCTATCAGGTCTCAGCTCAGGTGTGTGCGTTTGGGTGTGTGCCTACCAGGATGTCCTCCTCAGAGCTGCTTTACCTGCTCTCCACACACACACACACACACACACACCTGCTTTGTCTGTTTGTCAGCTGCTGCTAGGTCATGTGACCCACACAGATGTCTTTTGCACACTGCTGCAGCTTCTCAGGCTTTCAGAACAGCGAAGGTGTCGTATTCAGGAACTCGAGCTGAAGAGCTTCAGCTGTGACCTCTGCTCTGCTTTCCCATACAGTGTCCGCCTCTAGCTCCTCCTCCCCCCACTCTGTCTGGTACTGATCCAGGTGTGAACCTATGTCTGCAGGTGATGGATGCAGAGAGCGGGGAGCTGTTTCTCGGCGTCATGGCATCCGGGAGCTGGCAGCTCGACGGTCCGTTCTCCTCCTCAGAGCTCATCCCGGCCGGCTCAGAGAAACCCCTGCAGGACTGGGCGGTGGACCCCGAGTGTGTGAGTGTCTGTGATCACATGACCACTCAGAGAGGAAGTGTTTATTTGAAACTTTGAAGTGGCGGCGAGTTTTTCCATGTCTGATGTGGCCTTGCTGTTCGTGACTGTGTAAAATGTGACCTTCATCAGATTCTCAATGACAGCGACTCCGAGGACGTCCTCCACGCCGTCAATCCAAACGAGGTGTTTCCCAGCGGGCCACCGGCTGACCCGTCATCAGAGAGCGACAGCGGGATCTCCGAGGACCCCGCCATCGAGAGTCCTGTCACCACGGTGACTGCAGCGGGCACCCAGCTGGCGCCAACGACAGTTTACCAGCTGGTTTATGACATCAGCGGGCTGGACGGTGCTAAGACTGGAGCTGGACAGGAGAACATCATCTCCATCGAGCTCGGTGAGGCCACGCTTTGTTTCTGCCGTTCAGGATTCGACGAATCAGGCGACATTCAGCGGCGGCAGCTAGCTTCATGCTCGTGTCGACTGAGCTTAAAGAAGTTTGTTTCATTAAAGCATCAGCAGATGATTCATGCTGAGAATCAGCTGAAGTCCAACTTTAGTGTAGTACCGGTGTCTCCACCAGGGGGCGTGTGAGTATTAACAGAAGCTATAGCATACATTTTCATTGCTATGCAGATGATGCCCAGCTCAGTGGTCCCTCAGATGGTCCCGCCCCTCCCGAGCCTGGCTCTGCTGGAGGTTACTTCCTGTTAAAGGGGAGTTTTTCCTTCCCACTGTCGCCAAAGTGCTTGAGTGTTTGTCTCTATGTTTGGAGGGTCTTTACAATATAAAGCAATTGATTTGGCGCTACATGAACAAAGTTAATTGAATTTAATTACGAACTCGTTCTGATGTGAAACTGCGAGCTGGTTTTGCACATGGATGAAACACTGCCCCCTGCTGGTGACGTCATGGTTAGTTTGGAACGATGATGATTTTAAATCATTGTTTAATATTTTTAGGTGGCGTTCACGGCACGAGACTGAAGCTTTCAGCTTCCTGTTAAACGACCTGGTGTGAAGCCAAAAACTATGACTCCACCCATTTAAAGAAAAAATCGACAGTGTGATGTAAGCGCGGCAGAAACAGGAAGGAGTGGCGTCGTTAACGGTGGTGCGCTCTCTCTGCAGATCAGTGGAGCTCTCAGCTGCTGCTGTCGGACTCGTGCGTCGTGAGCGAACTACCTGTGGTTTCGGCGCCGCGGCTTGCCGTCCCTCCTCCCAGCCTCGACGACGACCTGGTGAGCCTCTGTTTCCTTTTTTTTTTTTTTTTTTTCCTTGTCCTTCGTCAGGCTCCGCCCTAACGACTCATTCTTCTTCTTGTGTTGCAGCTGTGCCTGGATCTTCAGCTGACCGAGGAGGAGCAGAAGCTGCTGACCCAGGAGGGCGTGTCGCTGCCCAGCAACCTCCCCCTCACCAAGGTCGGGTGCACAGATGCTCTCAGGCCGCCGCGTTTCTGTGTCAGGTGCACGCTGCTGACTTTGAACCGAACTTTATTCACAGGCCGAGGAGCGAATTCTGAAGAAGGTCCGGAGGAAGATCCGCAACAAGCAGTCGGCTCAGGACAGCCGGCGGCGGAGGAAGGAGTACATCGACGGGCTGGAGAGCAGGTAACCGGCCAGCTGACCGCCGCCGCGTCGCTGACAGAGACCCCATTTCCAGACGTGTTGTGAGGTTTTTTCAGCGAGTCGATAGTTCGCCCCCCCGCCTTCATTTATCTGCTCTCACTTTCAATTTGAACTTCCTTCCATCCTCCAGGGGTCGTGACCCCGCTGAACTTCAGCCGTCTCCAGTGTCGCAGTCCGCGTCACGAGGGTTAACGCTGGATGAGGGCGGCGTTGTCACACGTTCACCTGCAGATTGGCTTCTATGAGCAGGAGAAGGAGGGGCTCGCTCTGTGTCAGCCAGAGCGGCTCAGATGTGTTTTTGTTGTGGGTTCAGAGTAATGAGGGAGTCACAGCTGTGTGTTAAATCGATGCTATAGGTCCGTCGTGACCACAAACCCCACCCCATATTGTGTTTCCTCCTGCGACTTCTTCAGCTTAGAGAAACCTCAGCGCCACCTGTTGTATTGGTGATGAAACCGCAGAGCGACAGAAAGTTACGCCTTGACACCGAGCGGCGTCGCCGGGTTACTGGCGTTAAACTGTCATTAACGAAGACGGCGCTAAACGTGCTTTTAAAGCTCTCAGCCTCACAGGCAGAGTTACGTCTGTGTGAGCGGTGATGTAAATAACCTTTACATGTACGGCTTCATGTCCTGTTCAAGTCTGCACAGAGGTCCCCATGGTAACACCTGTGTGTGTGCGTGTGTGTGCGTGTGTGTGCGTGTGTGTGTGTGTGTGTGTGTGTGTGCTGACAGGGCGGCGGCGTGCTCGATGCAGAACAAAGAGCTGCAGCGGACGGTGGAGCAGCTGGAGAAACGTAACAAGTATGAACACGCTTTACTGATTATTGAGGTCACAGAGAGGTCACTTCCTGTGACATAAACACAGGGAACGATGTCGAGCTCACACTCTGTAGGTTTTATTGTAATCTCACACAGTTTGGTGACATGAATACCACAGACATGTTATTCCAGACACTTCTGTCACAAACAGGATCAGAAACATCCACATCTGGGAGACCTCCCTGTGGTTCTGACTCCCACCAGCAGGGGGCACTGTGCTCTCACTTTAAATGTGAACCTCGGACAGCTCAGTCACGAGGACCTGAGTCTGTCTGAAACAGTCAGATTTACTTTTTAGTTTCTTCTTGAACTTCCTGCTGAGTTTGCTGCTTGCTGATTGGTTCACCTGCTCAGGTAAGCCCTAACCAGCCCCTGTGTTCCTGCTCCTCAGCTCTCTGCTGGCTCAGCTGCAGCAGCTTCAGTCTCTCATCAAGCAGACGGTCAGTAAAGGAGCCCAGACCAGCACCTGCCTACTGGTACGACCACCTTAAACCCGTTAAGGTGGAATGAAGTCTGTTTTGTTTTTGTTTGTTTGTTTTAGTTCTGCTCCTACACACACACACACACACACACACACACACACACACACACACACACAAGCCCGTTCAGCTATCTTAGTGAGGACCTTCATTGACCTTAATAACCCTAACCATGAATGAATGCTGACCCTAAACCTAACCATAACCGAATTGTAACTAGGGATGGGTACCGGTGTCCGGTGCCATGATGGCACCGGTTCTGACATAAACGGTAGTAACCAGACCGAAAAGCAGCGCACATTTCGGTGCTTTATTTCGGTGCTTTTTTTCCCTGAGATGTCATACACTTTAGATTCTAGCCAATCATTTTACGTTTCCGAGGAAAGTAGGCGGGGCCAGGTACGTACGTTCTGTTAGAGCAGAGCTACAGATTAAAAATGCCCAAGGCGAAGCGGTCAAAAGTCTGGCTGTACTTCA
>NW_005187540.1:627812-633010 GCF_000239375.1 Pundamilia nyererei | reverse complement strand
TTTGTGTTCTCCATTCTTTAAGCACCGGTTTGAGCACCGTTTGAGCACCGGCACCGTTTCAAAAGTACCGATTTGGCACCGGTATCGGATAAAACCTAAACGATACCCATCCCTAATTGTAACCCTGACACTGAAACCACATTTTGAGCTTCAAAAATGTCTTCAGACTTGTGAGGACCGGGTTGTGTGTCCTCACAAGTGACGGTTCTCACAAGTATAGTAGAATGCAGATTTCGGTCCTCACAATGACAGCTAGACAGGAACACAGACACACACACTCTGACCCTGCTCCTCGTGTGTCTTCAGATCATCCTCGTCTCTCTCGGTCTGATCATCCTGCCGAGCTTCAGCCCGTTCAGCCGCCACCGTGCAGACGACGACTACAGACCCACAGGAGGTTGGTCCCTGATGACATCACTTCCTGTTTGAGCATCTGTGATGGCAGCACAGGGTTTAGATGGAGGCTTTTGGGGAAGCTGAGAGTTTGTAGGATTGAACATTTTAAATAAAAATAGTTCTTCAGGCGCTCGAGCGCTTCCTGACGCTCGCTGTGTAAATATGGCGACGCAGGTAAACGCGGTAAATCCTGGTCTCATGTTGTCGGTGTGGCAGGAATGTTGCCTCAGAGACTGGAAAATGAATCCTAGGAATAACTTCGGTCGCGTTTTCTCCTCGGCACGTCAAACCGCTGGACTCATGATTTATTTTTTCATCTTTCCAGTGATTTCCAGAAACATCCTGACGGATCCGTCGTCCTCTCAGCCGACCTCAGACGACGCCTACGGTGCGACGTCCCTGCAGTCTGAGTCCCCCGCTCTCAGCCAATCAAAACCTCCTGAGGGAACGTCGAATCTCCCAGAACCAACAGAAAACCACGAACACGCAGCCGCAGACGGTACGGAGGGGAGCCGGTCGGGAAACGGCTCGGTGGTTGCTGCCGAGCAGACGGAACCCGGCGCCCTCGGCCAGAAGTCGACAGTCCGAGGAGGACGGCGCGATCAGGCCAAACCGGGACACGCCGATGAGATGTAGAAACCGGACTTCCTGTTTTGAAGGAAAAAAACCCGACCTGCCCAATCGATCAGCTGATCGGTGCTGATTTATGGTGGTGGATTTCAAATGATCAAAAACACCAGACGGTATTATTCACGCCGAAACAAACCCTGTTAGCATCTACGGACATCCAGCACGAAGGTGAAGGTTCAAACTCGCCGTGGCTTTTCACCGTCGCCTGTTAGCATGCTAAGTCACGAGTACGCCAAAAGTCTTTGTTTGTTTAATAAATAAAAGGTTTTCTTCACAAATATGTGAGCAAACGTTACTTGTTTGAGTTGCAGCGTTGCTCACACGCCACGTAAACGTGTGGATGTTAGCAGCGCGGTGCGGCGACCGCTTTTCTTTTTCTTTCTGGGATGAAAAATGAATCAGTTGTGACGTCTGGAGTGATTATTGCCAAGTTTGATTTTTTCTTGTAGCGTGTCCTGATCATAAAGGAGCTAAATCATCTACAAACTGCTGCGAGGAGCTCGTGCACCTTTGTGACACGTGGTGACCTCATCATTTCAGACTTTGGCCACGCTGAATGTGCAGAGCGCCCCCTGAAGTGAAACGTGTGTAAATGTCTTTCTGGGTGAATTAAACTGTTTTTGCTGATCTCAGTTTCTTGGCTTGATTCGTTTGTTTTGCTGCGTCTGAACTTTGACCTTTAAACGCTGTCAGATCACGGATCCGCCGGTCCCTGCAGGCCGAGCAGAGGAACCTGTTTCAGTTTCACCTCCGTACCTCCCAGCTTCGTTTCAGGATCTGCTTCATTAAAGGGAAACCGAGCGTGTGCAGCAGCACGGCGAGGCCGACTGGTCTGACTGGAGCTGCCAGCTGTTATTTTTTTTTGTAATGAATAAAAAATAAAATGACGTTTCTGTGCTGATGTTTGTGATCGTTCAGACACTGCTGCACTTCACCCAGAAACCATCAGAGGGCGTCACAGACCAAAGGCAGTGAGTCTCAGCTTCGATCTGATTGGGCGTCTCATGAAACACTAAAAATAAATCGTTTATAAAATCAGGTTTTACTTTCGTAAAACTTGCAGGTCACTTGTCACAAAACTTTGATACGTTTTTATTTTTTGATTTATGTCATGAAAGCATTTTTAGATTAATATTTATATTTTATTATTATTATTATATGTTTTGATATCTTTTCCAGTTGTCTTCATAATTATTACTTTAACAATTGGTGTTTTTATTTGTTACGATTTTTATGATTTGAATTGATTTTTGTCAGTTCCTTATTTTAATATTTTTCTATTTAATTTAACAATTTCTGAGTTTTCAGAGTTTCCTTTTTAATCATTTATTTATTTTTTGAAGTTATTTTTTCATTGTTACTGTTTATTATTATTTATAGGTGAGCAGTGCTGTTGGCCGTGGGTGTCGGCTGCTGGTGAGTCCGAGCTGATCGGGTTGAACCTGCGGCTCTAATCTGCTGCTGTTGTTTTGGGCGGATTGTCCCTTTAATGATGGGGTCGGGGATAATCTGCAGATGATCTGCCGCCACCTCTCGCTGTGACCCAGTTTGTGATCTACACTGGGACTGAAACTGACTCCAGATCAGAGCCGAACCTGGAAACATCTGTCAGATCAACCCGATGCAGATCTAGAGACGAGGACGGCAGAGCAGCTGCAGACTCGTGAGGACGCGGCGTCTGCAGATGGCGTCTGCAGTTTGCGGACACCATCTGCAAACCAAAACTGCAGTCTGCAGTTCATGGCATGATTTCAGAGTTGATGAGGATGTTGGGGCAGTCTGATGCGCGTTTCATCACAGTTTTGGTCAATGCTAACAGTGCAAGCACGAGCTGCAGTTCATGCGACGGCCACAGGAGGGCACTAATTAAAGATCCTGTAATGGAGCACAGTAAAGACGGGCGATCGTGTTGGTTCGGTGAGCAGGGTCGGAGAAAGCGTTTTATCGTCATTCTGATTAAAGTTCGTTTCTCTACATTTGAGTCGTTTGGTTTCTTGACCAATGACGCGCTCGCTGTGCGCTGATGGTGCTCACCTCCATCCATAAATCACCAGCAGTTATTTCATTTTTTGGAGTTTGAGGCTTTCAGATATTTGTCAGTACTTTAGAGATCACCTCCCTCCTCCTCTCTCCCCCGCTTGTGTCCACAGGCTGAGGTCAGTTTCCTTCGCCAGCCGCAGGCGGCGTCTGTGTGACACATTTCACCCTCGTGGATTATCTCTGTGAACACGCCATAATCTACATCATGCTGTGGATTAGCACAGATGTCTGTGGGATTACAGAGAGTGCCGCGTGTTTCCTGAAGCTGGAACCAGGCTCAGCTTCAGGTCTCGGGTCTGTTCAGCCCAAAAGAAGGAGACTGTCCTCCCAGTCGGAGGCAGCGGAGCCTCTGCTGGACACCAGAGGAACTGCAGGCTCGAGCGTTACTGCCCACCCTGTGACGTCAGCGCTTTCAGTAGCTCTCATTCTCGGCCACTCCCGCTGTCCGCCGGAGGGGGGCGCTTCCGGGCTGCCGATGAGCCGCTGAGCCAGCGGGCAGGCGGGGAGAGGGGACAGGGAGGAGGAGTAACCGGACACCCAAGCACGGAGCGGCTGCTGGCCGGTCAGAGTGCGGCGGAGCCCGGCGGCAGCCACAGCAGCGAGTCGCTCAGCACAGTGACACCGAGCAACAGAGCCGTGGAGCGGCGGAGCTGAGGCGGAGGCTCCGGTCTCCCCTGCAGGAGTTTGACTGCTTTAACGGCTCTCCGAGTCTCCATCGAGCGGATAACGGAGTTCCCGTGAAAGTGGGAGAAGTGTCGCGATCAGCCGCCGGACACCGGCAGCATGAAGAGGAGCAGCTCCGGGAAACGGGTGAGTGATACCGGGACAGAGGGCGACCCCCGGGGCTCTCTCCGTTAAAGCAGAACTCGAAGAACAAAAGCCCGAGGATTAGTTTTATTCTGAAGGCTGAGAGCCGCAGGCTTCTCAAGAACCCACGTCCGGTTTTCATAATAAAGGCCTCACTCTGCTGATGCTTAAAAAGTGCCAAAAGGCCAACAAACAGACGGAGAAGTGATGTTTTTAACAGTGACCCGGTCTGTGAGGGTCTGTGAGGTCCAGGCCGGTCCTGGAGGCTTTAAAGTGACCTGAATGTGGTGTGATGGTTAATCTGCTCAGCAGCTCCAGTTTCAGTTACAGCCTTTAATGGACTTGCATAACAACCATCTGACCCCAAACCGGCTGAACTCAGAATGAAAGCAGTTAGAGGCGGGCTCTGTCGGTGCTACACACACCTGTCTGTTCACACAGGTGAGGATGAAGAAACAGAGTAATAGAAATCAGCGTCTCCCAGTCTGTACACAACAGAAAACAGAGTAGAAACAGCAATAGAAGCATGAATAGAAACACAAGTAGAGTATTATAAACAAAGACTAAAAATACAAACTGAGGAGATGAGGTTGATTTAGGCTGAGCTTCTGGAGCCGTGTTGACAGGTTTCCCTGCTCCTCACCTGCTCTGTCGGCTTCCTGTTTCTTGTCTCAGGGCGCGTCCGAGTCGGCGCCGCAGAACGCGCCGCCTGATAAAGTGGGCTGGATCAGGAAGTTCTGCGGCAAAGGGATCTTCAGAGAGATCTGGAAGAACCGCTTTGTCTTTCTGAGAGGAGACCAGCTGTTCATCTGTGAGAAGGAGGTGAGTCAGAGAGGGCGGGGCCTACAGGTGACCAACCCCTGACACTCACTCACTCAATTAGTCAATCAATCAATCGATCAGTGGACATGATCAGAGGTAGAAGGTCTCTGATCCTCACAGCGTGATCACCTGTAACCAGCAGGCAGGTGACACCTGTGATGTCATTAAGAAGGTTAATGAGGAACAGATTTAAAGGGACTGCGCAGCTTTTTTATGAAACTGTTACAGAACTTTACAGGAGAAGTCTTGCAGAGAACATCTGACATGTTGAACTTGGTAAGCACTGAAGTACCTCAGAGTACTCCAAAGTACCTCTATGTACATGCATTGAGAGTATTGTGTGTAGTATTTTTAGCCTTCCTCCAAATTCTGCAGTTCAGTTTGCAAACAGAAAGATTCTCCTCGGGTTTCATCAGCCGACGTTCTGCAGGAGTCGAGTTTCAGTCCGAGCTACAGATACACAGAGTGCTCCGGTTTCACCGCTGCAGCACAGGAAAAGTGTC
>NW_005187540.1:624761-626269 GCF_000239375.1 Pundamilia nyererei | reverse complement strand
ATCACACAGAGCCTAGTTTCCCTCCTAACACAACCTCTGTGTGAAAAGGTTTTCTAACATGTTCTCGGGTTCTGGGTGTGGTACCTGTGTGCAGCGGTGCAGTATTGATCACTGTGGTTAGCTCGTTAGGTGGCCACTGAGTTAATAGCTTTGTTCCAACACATGAAGCGGCGCTGCTTTGCAGCGTGTTCACAGAATTACACTTCCTGACCCTTTTTCAGATTCAAAGATTTTAGCTGGTTGTAAAATCTGTTTCGTGTTGCTCAGTGTTCCACTTTGTGTGAGATGGGGCTGGAAATATGATTTTGCTCCGTTTGCTAATGTGTGTGTGTGTGTGTGTCAGGGACATTGTGAAACGAGGCGGCCTCTGGTTTGTGTTTGTGCGTTCACATCAGTCTCCGTGGTGCATTCAGGTTCCTCGGCTTCCTTTCTTCAGTTCCTCTTTTCACCCGTCGTTTGGCAGCGTCAGTGTGAAGTTACACATCGAAGCTTCCTGAAAACTGTCTCACCACCAAATTAGGATGTGTCTGTGTGCGCGGCGTCTCTGCTGTTGGTCGACAGACTCTCTTCTGCTTCTGTGGCTCTAAGTTAGGCATGTGTGAAGCTTCAACATGTCAGCAGCTCGACTTCCTGTCCTACCAGGAATAGAAACCCAGTGTGACACCAGGGAAACCACACACACTGAAATACACTCTGAAACCACACACACAGAGGTTTGTAGTCCTGTCTCTGTGGGGACTGAACCACGTGTGGGCACATCGCTCTGCTCGTCGGTTTCGTCTCTGAGTTGGCATTGTAGTTTGGGACAATAAAGTTTTAGTGAAAGCGTCTTTCCCGCTCTTTTATGGGTTTATTTGTTTTTTAATTGGTTATTTGTTGTCAGTTTATTGGTATTTTTGACCCTCAGCACAAATAAACAGAGTTGTGTAATCAATCATCAATATTCAGAGTTCGGTGCCAGAGGAGGAGGAGTTACATAACAAGTGTCACATCCATCATAATCAATCACTTCCTGTCTGCTGTTACAGCATAAAACCGTCAGCAGCACAAGAATCACCTGCAGCCTCAATGTTCCTGTGAAAACTGACTGAAATATAACTGGCAGGTGCAGCAGCCAATCAGAATGAAGTAGGCTTTCTATTAGAGATGGATCGATCCGATATTACCTATCAGTATCGGTCCGATACTGACGTAAATTACTGGATCGGATATCAGAGACAAATAAAAAATGTAATTCGATCCATTAAATATCAGAAAAGCACCTCACAAAACTTGCTACATGGCGTAACTCGGCTCATAACCGTAGCACGTGGGAGCAGTGTGGTCACGTGATAGAGCGGCTGTTGTGTTTGTAGCATCGCTACCAAACCAGCATTTCATCTCCGAGGAAGTAAGTTCATCTCTGAATGTTTGTAAAGCTTAACCGATATATGGAGCGACTGCCTCCCCCTCCCTCTCCTGTTGCTGCTTCAATCATGATCAATGATCAGCTGATCGTCTCTCCTTTG
>NW_005187540.1:608468-623771 GCF_000239375.1 Pundamilia nyererei | reverse complement strand
GTGCGTGTTTGTGTGTGTGTGTGTGCGTGTGTGTGTGCGTGTGTGTGTTAAGCTGCTGTAATCCTCAGGCAGCATCTGTGTTACACACATCTGTCTGCATGTGTGCGATCAGGTAAACAGCTGATCAGCCGTCCTGAGTCAAGTTTCTGGTCTTGTGGTCAGACAGACTCCTCCTCTTCGTCCTCCATGTTGGACTGCAGCTGGCGGTCCTGGTTTGGTTCTGGAGGTTCACTCGGACCGGACCCTCCTGCAGGTGTAGGACAGCGGTCATGTGCTCTGACAGAGCGTGCCTGGTTTTAGTTTCAGTCACCGAAGCATCAGACCTGATTCACGAGCGCAATCCCGATGACCCCGTGACCTCAGAGCACCGCCAGGGGCGGGGCTACACGGTGAATGATAAGTCAATTCTGTATGACTGACTTGTTTGGTTTCAAAGCCAAGTGAGCTCAGAACCATGGCGCCTGAGCTGGTGGCCTGGTGCTGCACGGTCAAATGCAGCGTCCCTGGTTCGATTTCCACCCGAGACCCTCTGCTGCTCTCTCACCCTGCTTCCTGTCTTCTCCTCACTCTACCACATCTCCCATAATCCCTCAGTGCACCACCCCCTACCTCCGATCTATCAGACACCCTTCCACCCTCCATGAGAAGAGGTCTGCTGGGTGGAGGAGGGGCTGCTTAGGAGGATTTCTGTTGGTTTCTACAACCCCCCACCCACTCTGTAGTCCCCCCCACCCCTGCAACAACACTGCAAAGAGGAAGAGGAAGTTTGATGTGCGTTATAAATAAGTGTCTGTGTGTGTGTGTGTCTGTGTGTGTGTGTATGGGGGGGAGTCCTGCCTCCCAGGAAGTCTCACTTTAATGCTGGTTAATAATGGATGCTGTTTCCATGGAGATTGATGAGCTGATGTGACAAGAGAAACCTTCACTTAGCACATGCTAACACGCTGAGAGCTGGTGTGTGTGTGCACGTGTGTGTAAACCTAAACCCAGAGTGGATGTAAGCACAGAGCAGATCAGCTGATAGCGGAGGATCAGTGCTGCTCACATCCAAACACCTGCTGCAAAACACGAGGCAACAACCAATCAGCTTTCATGCTTCAGAGCACCTCACAGTGGCGTTAGCATCAACATCTGTCCCTCAGACTGAAAGATGAGCTCCAGATGTTCAGCTGATGTCAGACTACAAATCCCATCAGGCTCAGTGAGTGTGAGGCTTTCACCGAGTACCATTAAGGGGATCCACCTGGATGTGGGTGTGGCCGAACAGCCTCTTACTGGAGAATAAAGACATGTTGTTTTGGTCATGTGAGCGATGACGTCCACCAATCGCAGAAGTAATTATAATGACGGATAAGGTCACCTCAGGTGACACAGACAACATCAGGAATCCTGCAGTTTCATTAAAAGGTTAAAGGTCAAAGCGCGTCCGTTGAGAGTTTAGTAGTAATAATGACAGTAGTGACCGTTGTCAGGAGTTTGTACACATAATAAATAAAAGAATAATGAGGTGATGCTGATTGATCAGGAGGATGAAGGTTCGTACTCATGCACAGACTAACACTGTTAGCAGGTGAGGTCAGGACACCTGACTCACCTGTCCAATGACCTTCGTTACCTGCTGTCACGACCTGTGCCTTAGCTGTTCCTTAGGCAACAGCCTCAACCAATCAGCAACCGTGAAAGAGGATTCCAGATGTCTGTCTGTATTACCTGCCTATGTTACTTACCTGTAATACCTGTGTGTCTGTAGGTGAAGGAGCTGGGTCGAGCTGACGAGGTGTTGGACCTGTCGGACTACGAGCGCTGCGAGGAACTCAGGAAGAACAAGAGCCGCAGCAAGAAGAACCACAGCAAGTTCAGACTGCAGCGCTGCAGCTCGCCAGGAAACACGGTACACCTGACACACCTGCACACACCTGACACACCGTGCTGTTGCCAGCTCACTGTCAGGTGGACCTCACCTGTCTGCTCTCAGCCTGCTGTCCCAAACGACCAAAAGCCACCACACCTGATCCCTCGTCATTATCATCCGCCCTTTTTCCTCCTCCAGCTCATCCGAGGGAAACCGAGGCGTTCCCAGGCCAGCTGAGAGATGTCACGTCTCCAGCATCCTGGCTCTGCCCCGGGGCCACCATCTGTATTATGATGATCATCATCATCATTATTCACAAACAGCCAATGGGATGAGGAGGAGTCTTTGTAAAACTGGGAATTAGGTCACAGAAACATATTTACAGAACATCAAGGCTCCTTTTTCCTGGTGATAAGTGTCAGTAAGCTCCTCCCACATGTTGGTGGTGTCACGAGAATCCCGCCTGACGGCGGCCTGAGATTCATCTGTATTTGAGTCGGCTGTCATGTCCACGTCCACAGACACTTCCCATGGTGTTTGGAGTGACCGCCATAAAAAGTTGCAGCAGGCGAGTGTGAAACTGATGAAAGCTGCGTCCATGTCGGTCGTGCTGGTCCCATCAGAGTCCAGAAGGAGCGCCAGCAGGGGAGGACTCGCTGTGATTAACACCATCCACGCCTCACTTGTCCCATAAAGAGCAGCAGCAGCGGTGCTCAGCACAGAGGCAGAGCTCTGATTCATCAAACCTCCTGTAACCTAAGGTCATTGATTATTCATGTTCCCAGGCGGCTCGTGTGTCGCACGGTCTGCACATGTGCAGAAGCTCAGAGTGAATCTGAATAAAACCTCCGTCTGAACTGTGCAGGAAAGCAGGTGGAGCTGTTATTGACCCGACTCAGCAGCGGCTGTCAGTGAGCACAGGTGGAGCTCCAGCTCCAAGAGGCTTTCCTCGACAGCAGCACACACACACACACACACACACACCAGATGTTCGCAGATACCCAGAATGCTCTTGGGGAAAGGGGGAGGGGCGGATCAAGTGTCCTGCAGACTGGGTGGCAGATTCTATTACACACACATACTTGTCTTTGGGTACTTGTGAGGACCATCACTGACGTGTGTTACCTGAACGGGACCTGGTCTTGAACCCTGAAACCACTCCAGAGTTGAAATATGCCATGAAATGCCAGAATCTGTGCTGCAGGTTTCCTGGTGATGTCATATACAGGACAAATTCTCGGAGGGGTGGAGACCTGATATCAAGGCCCGCCTCCTGCACCGCCAAAGTCTCTGTGTGGTCAAGCCACGGCCTCTTATTCCTCTTATGGAGGGTTATTTTATTTATACAGTTTATTACTAACTAACCTTTTTCTTAAACTTCACACAGGTATTTTATTTTTAGGCATTTTAAGTTTACTTTTCTATTGATACAATTATAGGAAATGTCTTTTTCTTTTTCATTTATATGGATTTTTCCATCTATATCTATGTATTTTATGTATTTTTTGTTAAGATATGCGGGCGATCTTTATCTTCAAGCTCGGGTCCTCTACCTGGGAGCTTGAGGGCCCTGCGCTCTTCTCTGAGGTCTTACAATAAAGTTTAAACTCCAGGCGTGCTTGAAAAAAAAATGTTTTATGAGCTTTAGCAGAGTTAAGCGTTAGCAGGAAATTAGCTAACTAGATCTCTAAATATACCGCTCTGCCATGACTGTGGGTGTTATCAAAATTAATTTCAGAGGTGTTTGGAGGGTCGTGAAGTTGGCCTAGATGACATATGATGATGTGCTAGCTGGTGGCTAGTTACAGAGCTATAATTAGGCTAAAACAAACACATTAGCACAGGAAGATGGAGGATGAGGATCAAACTGTTCTCAGTATGAAACCAGTGCTGTCGTATTCCAGAAAGAAGAAGCCAAAGACAGAGTAGACTTCAGTCCACAGAACATCTGAGATGATTCATTAGGCGTGAATCGGTTACCTGCTCACGGTGAAAAAGTCCTGATCTTGACCTTTATGTCCACTCTGAGAAGGGTTCTTTTCTGAAGAATAAATATGTTTTGTGACTGTTTCCCTTTTTTCCTTTACTTTATGCAACCTAGAAAAACCCTGCTCGAAGCAAGTTTATGTTCAGAAGTAAATAAATAAATGGTAAATGGCCTGTATTTATATAGCGCTTTACTAGTCCCCAAGGACCCCAAAGCGCTTTACACATCCAGTCATTCACCCATTCACACACACATTCACACACTGGTGATAGCAGCTACATTGTAGCCACAGCCACCCTGGGGCGCACTGACAGAGGCGAGGCTGCCGGACACTGGCGCCACAGAAGTCACACAGTGCATGTCAAGACTTTTATTGTGAAAGGAAGAAGCAGGAATATTGCACCTTATGTCCGTGTGCAGAAACAAAGAGCTTCGGTGTGCAGTTTGGGTAATGACAAGATAAACAAAAAGGTTTTTTTGACAGAACGGTCGAAACGATAGCTCCATTTTAATTATTTTACTGCTTTCTAGTGCAGTAGAATCCCTTTCTGTGGTTACTGGTGACATCGCAGCACCGCTTCACATGATGTCCTCCATGTTGGTTTGAAGTGTGACAGTGAGGACCCTACAGGTCTTTGCACTAATAGTGGTCCCCACATTGAGAGACAAACATGTATACACACACACACTCAGCAAGTGTCACCCACCGAGGCTTCGTAATCCAGCTGAAGGGGGACAGGGGCGGGGTCCTTATGTGTGATGTCAGCAGTTCTATCCAATCAGTGTTCACAGTAAATCAGCTTCTGTTATAACGTACAGACGTCTGTGTGAGACCTGCTCTGAATAATAAACACAGATACTTTCAGCTCGAGGTAAAATCATTTCTGCGTCTGTGGCGTCTCCATTAAAAGCTCTAAATGCCTGAAAAACTGAACCAAATATTGAAACATTAAAAATACAAACCGGTGTGTCTGATGGCGTGAGCGTGGACTAACTCTGTTGTGTCTCTGCTCTGTTGCAGGTTCCCAACCTCGTCTTCCTCGCTGTCAGCCCAGAGGAGAAAGAATCCTGGATCAGCGTCCTGAATGCCGCCATCACCAGAGCCAAGAACAGCGTTCTGGACGAGGTGTGATCTTTGATTATGTAAACAGGGAGCCCCGCTGTGTTTAGTCAGTAAGATTGGGCCCGCCTTTGTTCGTCAGCAGCCTGAAAGCCGCAGACTTGTTAGTAGTTTGTCACCTGGACAGATTGTGTAGTTTTTCCAGGTTTAAAGATGGAAGCTGTTCGGATCAGGTGAGGACGTCTGGGACAGTCGACGACCTTTCACCCTTGAGCTGTAAATGAAACTGAATCGAGGTTTTCGTTTCCGAGTGTGTCTGACGTGCAGAACTGTCCGTGGCCATTGTACGTCGAACACGTCAGTGACGCTAAAATCAGACTCTCAGGCAGCTTCTGAATGTGTTTCTGTGGTTTGATTCTTTTATAAAGGAAGTAGACATGATGAAAGCAGAAGTTACTGAACCTGAACATGCGTGTTTCATGTGACTGGGCTGCTTCCCCCACTCACTTCCTGTTACACGGCTGAGCGGCGTCTGATTTTAATGCAGGTCTGACTCTCGATGTTGGCGTTTCCTGCGACTTTTCTGTTTTGATGTGTTTATTCTGTAGCAGCGCATGTGCCAGAGCAGCTGTCTGCCTTTTCCACCGCTCGATACTCACGTCGATACCCCGATCAATAGTCTTTCACAGCGTGTTCCAGGCTAGTGGCACATGCATGTCCTATTGATGATGTGCTGTGTTACATCCAAACTCTTGAGATCATGATGTGCGGTGGCCACGCCTTAGACTGGGTGTCAAAGTGGTAAAAAAAAAAGTGAGGAATCCATCCAATCACCAGGTAGAAACACGCCTCATAAACAGTCAACAGGAAGTACGGCCAGCGTCAGCAGGACGTCCAATCCTGAGCTCGTGCTGGTTAATGCTAAGTTACCTACATGGAAGCGTTCGCGGCTCCGTCCATCGGTCCGTCTGTGAGAGCACCATGATGATGATGATGATGATGACTGCAGGTCGTGTAACTGCTTAAGGTGTCTTTATGTGATTGTGTCAGGTTTGTCCTGGAGGAGCTCCCACAGTGATTGGTGGCCACGTGCCTTCTTCGTTTGTTTTTAGGTGATGGTCGAAGACTCGCAGCTGTCTCATCTGACTCGAGATCGAGTGAAGATCCCTCACAACCGCCGACTGCCAACCAGAGGCCACCTGCTGGCTGTGGTCAGTATCCTCCTCTTCCTCTGGGACTTTATTCTTCATCAAACCTCGAACTTCTGATGTGAATGATGAGGCAGGTTACAGGTTAGCAGCGGGCGCATCCTGTTGGGACACTTTTTACAGTGTGCTGTTTGCCTTGTTTTGGAGGTGTTGGTGGGATTTTCAGTGTTATTCAGATTTTGGGGCAGCTTTGAGCCGTTTTGAATGGTTGGTAAGTTTTTCCACAGTTTTTTGTGTTTTTTCAGCAGATTGTTTTCTGGATATTTCGAACAGTTTATCGATGCCGTTCACAGTTGTTCTTTGTTTTAATAGAAGCATTGAACAGTTGTTATTTTGGGGTTTTCTTTGGCACGAATCGTTTTTCCTCTGCTTTGCACCGAAACATTTGTTCTGACCTGTCAGGTATGTGCAGACTGACTGTGGGACTCTTCGTTCTAGTGGTCAGAGCGGCCTGAAAAAGCTTTTTTCCGTCAGACTCTTTGTGTCTTTGTTGATTTTCCTCCTCTCTCTGTCTGTCAGGCCTCCACCTCCTCCTCGGATGGGATGCTGACTCTGGACTTGATCCAGGAAGAGGATGCTGCAAACACTCAAGGAACCGGCTTGGAAAATTCTGCATCCCACCTCAGTCCGGACTGTGCCAGGTCCAAAACAGATGGCGCGCTCTCAGCTCGGACTGCCGAGGCTGCTGGGAAATCTCACAGCCTTCCCCGTGAGGTGACGGTGGTCTCAGAGCAGACCCCCCAGCCAGAAAAACGCCTCACGACGGCAGAGAAAAACCGCTGCGCCTCCATGGATGAGATCCTGAGCCACTCTGAGACTAGAGCCGATAAGAGTAAAACGGCGGCAGCGAGTCGTTCGTCTGCCTCCGCACCGACCGCTGCGATGGCGCCCGTCAGTCAGCTGCAGGAGCTCATCAGCCAGAAGTTGGAGAAGACGGAAAGGCTGCTGAAGGAAGTGCGGGGCGACACCGAGGGTGAGCGGGGAATGGTGAGGTGGGGGAAGGAGTCGACCGAGGCAGAAAGACTCCTGAAGGAGGCGAAGGCGGCCTGGAGTCAGGCGCAGGAGGTGCTGGAGGAGGTGAAGGAGCTCAGGGAGTTGTACCAACAACTGGACTCCACCTCCCCTATCACCTCTTCTAAAAGTTCCAGACTAAACCGCAAGAGCCTGATGTGAGCCGGCCGGTACGACTCAGCCCGGCCCGGGTGAACGGCTGTGTCCGATGGACTTCCGATGAAGATGGACGAATCACTTTAAAACTCTTTAAATTCAGGTTTTAGCTGCTTCCAGGACTTGATACCTGAGGCATAGATCCCTCAGAGACTAACCTACAGGTCCCCTCAAACCTCCAAACCTAACAGGAATTGTTCCTCAGAAGGTTCCTGATTCTGGTTGGTCGGCTCGTCGCTGCCTTTGATTAACCCGAGTAGTTTTTCAGTTTAGGTTCCTTTAAAGGAAACTTACCTGACGTCAGTGTCAGAGAGACCGGAAATGTGCCAAGACAAGAGTTTGGAGACGTGGAAACTGTGGACCCCGATCTCATTCTGGTCCACGGCCTTACCTGTGGATCCTTTATGCTCTGCTTCCTGGGACAAACCTTCAGTTTGAGGCTTAAAAACTGAAGAGGAATCAGTCGACGGTACGAATGCAGGGTGTTTACTGTGGAGGTCAGAGTTGGAGGACGACTCTGAAAGTGACGGTACGAACTGGTCTTCCTGCTGATGGTTGGTTTCCCCCACAGACGCCGCTCAGTACCAACTTTTTCTGGAGCTCTGGACTTCCATCAGAACCAGTTAATGCGACTGGTTTTGTTCTTTGCTGACTGCAGAGGAAAAAGCAGTTTGTGCAGTTGTTATTAAGGAATTTAAAGTCGGTACATCAGATGTTTGGTTCATCAGAACAAACAGCTTACTTTCACACGTTGTTAGAAAAGTTCACACAAGAACAACCAGAACCAGTCATGGTCTCAGCCGCCGTCACAGAAGCCGGCGAGGATGAACCGATCTACGCTGTGACCGGCTTTTGCTTCCCGAGTCGTCCTCCTCGGACTCTTCTTCTTCTCTGAATGTGGCCGCCTTCAATCTTAGCTGGAAACTCAGGTGTAAAAGTTCATCAGGAACTGGACCAACTGTCCAATCAGAGCTCCTGAGGTCTGCACTATGAAGCAGGTTCAACACTCCAGGGTATCTTTAACAGCCATAGCATGACCTCCAATCATGCGTGTCCATGGAAACAACCCGTCACACTCACAGAGAGCTTCTTCGCGGTGCACACCTATGAGCGTGCTCAGACGGTTTACCAGAAACTGTTTTTATTTGGAGTTTTTCGATTCCGCAATAACAATTAGTGAGTTTCCTCGGAGCATAAGTTTATTTTTTTATCAGATTGTATCGAGCTGGAAGATGATCGAGGTTCAGTGGGAGCAATAAATAACAAACAGGTAGCTTCATTTTTGTGTCTCACATTCAGCACATCCGTCAGAGGTGGGTGTGAGAACCGGCTGATTGTGATTGATTTTATTGATCTGTATTTGTCCTTGCACGTGCTGTATTTGTTCCTGTTTCCTCTGATCTTCCTGTGTTTTTTTGATCATTTTATACTCGCACTTCTCCTCGCCAGCTGCTGTAGCCTTAAACCCAGAGGGGATGATGGGAGATGTAGTCCTGAAGGGATGTGAAGCAGGTGGTGATGCTGTGAGTCCTGATCAGTTCATGTGCTAAAATAAAACCTGCAAACTCAACCTGGATCTGTGCCGTCTGTTTGATCTGCTAATGAGGAGTGAGTGTGTGTGTGTTCCTGTTTTGAGTCAATGTGGGGCCACACAAATTGGTTCGTAATAACTAAACTTGAAGTTTGACTACACCGGGGGACTCGGGTTAAGTTTATTCTGTGGAACGTTGGAGTCAGATTAGATTTAAGGTTTAGATGAATTACATTGTCAGTTTACTTCCACAGACATATTTAATCAGGAACATCCAATCAAAATTCTCAAATTTCACTCACAAAAGGCTCTGACAGCACAAACACGGTCCAGAGGTCCAGTTCAGGTGATGCTAGCAGATGGCTAGCAGCTACAGATACCTGTGGGTCAAAGAGGCCACGCCCCTATTACGTTAAGCACGTTTATTTCTGCTGTAACGTTTTAACATGGAGTCTCTGAGACAAACTCACTGCTGCCTCTGCTGGACGTCAGAGGATCTGCAGGAAACAAATGTGAGTTAATGTAAAGTCCTCAGAAGTGATGAAAACTGAACTTGAAGCGTGTGAGCTCTTGTTGCTAAGAGACCTGCTGTTGCCAACTGACTCTCAGCTGAGATGAGAAACACCTTCAGGTCACACCTGCAGACTCACCTGTCTGTACTAATAAATGCTCAGCGTGCCGGTTTTCAGGGCGCACTCCTGCACCTCAGCTAAAAAACGCCTCCCAGGTGCTCGGATCAGCTCAGACTAAAGGCAGGAAGCATCATCGTGACTTCTGCTGGTTAAAGGTTGCTCCTGCGGAGGAGCCGGCTGGTGTGTGCAGAGGCTGAGCTGAGATGCAGGTGTGATACCTGCAGGGGGTTCGGTTACAGTGAGATTCAGCAGACAGCGTGCACCACATTTATTATTCTAAACCTCTAAGGACGAGAGCGGGACACTGACGGCGTCGTGACCAGCCTGTGAAAACTTTAGAGTCATGAAAAGGAGAACAAAGCTGAGGAAGAGCAGGCCCACTCATCAGTGACGTCTGAGAGCTTCAAAGTCCCTCGCTGGTCACCGCCCTGCGGTGGACACGCCTACCCTCTGGCTACGCCCCTGCTGCAGTGTAAAGCAGGTGTTTTCCAGCATCAGCAGGTGTGCAGGTCGCTCTCAGACGTCTCATTCAAACTGGATGCAAACTGCAGATCATTTGCTTATCAGGTGGAGCCTGATGATTGAAACAAATCAAAGACATTTACATACACACACACACCTGCAGCACACAGGTGAGGCACACACAGGTTAGTCGCCTCCCTGTGGGAACATCACCAAGTGCCATAAACAAAGTCAGTAAGTAAATGTCAGGTGAACATCAGATTGATGGATCGGCTCAGATTTACTGATCAGAGTGTGTGTGTGTGTGTGTGTGTGTGTGTGTGTGTTCAGTTAAACGGCGTTACCTCATCAGTGTCAGCTGACTGCAGGTTTCATCATAAACACTTCTGCTTCATGACTGACCAACGATGGGCTGCGAGGTCAGTTTCATGATCACAGACAGAGAGCTGGGGAACACCTGCGATCACAGAGCCCGCGGCCCACTGAGGCCGTGCTTCTGTACGGTGACCTCTGACCTCTGAGACGGATTATAACGGTAAAAGATCGAAGAGCAGGTTTAAAATGAGGAACATGGTCAATGATTTGGTACCTGAAGCTTATCAAATCAGTTTTATGACTTTATGAGTCTCACGATGAACTTTGACCGCCTGATCGTCACCATGACGCTGTAAGACGCCCGAACGCTCGTCTGTGAAAAACAGACTGCTTCAGATTCTGTTTAATTTCCTCCTTTCTATAAAAAGTGAAGTAAAACATTTTTATCACAGAAATCAGAGCTGCGTGTGCTTGGCTCCGCCCCTCGTTGTGATGTACATCCATATAAGGAAAAAATAAATCTTCAGAGGACCGAGTGCTCATGACAGGAGTATATCGAGTCAAGACACACACACACACGCAGAGCAGGAAGCGTGACTGCAATGATGTGAAATCATTTGATGAGCTGTCAGCAGAAAGAACCAATCATCGATCAGCAAGTGATTCATGTGCTTATTACAAAATATTCAAAATAAAACATCTGAAAAATGGGCGTGGCTCACCAGGGAACTTATTTTAACTTAGACAAATATCTGGCCTGTTCTCAGGTGACACATTATGACCCTCACAAAGGGACAACTCTGCCCTCTGCAGGCAGAGAGCTGCAACTACAGCTGGAAACCAACAGGTTGGAAACCTGCAGCAGATTTCCACAAAAAGGATTCATCATCACTGGATACTGATCATGGCGGCACAGGAACACACTCCAGGAGCTGGGCGCTGCCACAGCAGCCAAACCCGAGACATTCCTGTTGGACAAACTGGACACGCACGCCGCAGTGATAGATGTAGCTACACCGAGAGACGGCAACATCAGGAAGAAGAACACGAGGAGCCTTTCCATTTCTGATTGTTCTTTATTCTAAAGTGAAAAATAAAATTGTTTTCATAATTTAGGGCGTGAAGAGATGTGACGAGAAAGGAGAAGGCGTGGAGATTTCAGTCATTTTATTCAAAAACACTCTGGTTACAGCAACACGATCAGAACACAGGAATAAAAAAATAAAATTACGGAGGAGGAGCATCGCTCCAGCTTTACGCTTCCAAACTTAACACGACAGATCAGGCCAAACGGACGACAGCACAAACCTACAGAGACCAGTTCACTTCTATTTACACAGGGACCCGTGGGGGTGGGAAGGGAGGCCGCAGACCCACAGGTGACGGGGGCGGGGTTAAAACAGTAACAGTCAATTTAAAAGAATGAAGAAAAAAAGCTTAGGGGAGGAGCCAACTACAAAGAGCTTTGGAGTCATCCAATCAGAGAGCAGAGAGGAGGGCAACTCTGGATCCATGTTTGGCGCAATCAGCTGCTGAGAATCATGGGTAGTGTAGAGTGGAGTCACAGGGTCAGGAGAACTGGGTTGACTGGGAAGAGCTCCGCCTTCCAGCTGATCAATAATCAATAAAGGAGAGACAGGAACACGCCGCGTTCTCTAGGCAGACAGTCTGGCAGCGCTGTGATGTCTAAGAGCTTGGAAAGAAAAGCGTCTGGACGTCTTTAAGTGGCTTGAAGATGTTTCACCTCTCATCTGAGACGCTTCTTCAGCTCTGCCCTCTGCAGTCCAGACGCTTTCCAAGCTCCTTAGACTACGATGACCTGGATGACTGAGAACCTTCACACACATAATTGAGAAACACCAATCACGAAGGGCGTTCCTGGGATTGTTAAATATTCTGTTCACAGGAGTGGGGAATGGCGTGTTGCCGCCCCCTGCTGTCTGTGATGAGGATGAGGAGGTGATGAATCTGGAGCAGACTGAGGAGCTGCTGAGGTGTTCCTATTTTTTTTGTCCTTCGTGACTTTCTTGAATTCCATATCTGTGCGTGACATGTCTGAGGGAACGCGGCGCATTTCTGAGCTCTGTTATCGACCTCCTGCTGACCAGCTGGCTGGCGGAGTGACATCACCGCGGTGAAGGACAGCGATGAGCCTGATCGCAGTTTCCTGTTTGTCTGGAGCTCCAAAACCACGTCCTGCCAGGGTCAGGGGGAGGTGGGGAGGGGCGGGGGTGTCAGACGATATAGCGTACGAAGGTGATTGGACTACTCGTCGTCGTCATCTTCACCTTCATCATCGGCGTCTCTCTTCCTCTTCTCGCCCTGAACAGCAGCGCCGTCCTCATCTGAGGAAATCAGAGCAGCCATCAATCACCTGATCAATAATCAGTAATCAGTAATCAATAACATGGTGACACTGAGGAGGAAGCAACCCTGACAGAACTACGATTCCTTCACTCAGCCGAGAGAAGAGCAGAAATCGTTTTGCCACTAGGTGGCGCTGCACTGAACGGGTTTCATTGAACACATCAATCACATGACAGCGAAACTCGCAATGACTCATCATCGGGTAACTACGCACATGTAAAAGCTGTCACCAGGGAAACGTGGCCTAAGCGTGCAGTTTAAACGCCATGATGTGATCGTTACTGTAACACAGACATCGACGGCGAAGTCACCGTGACGACCGCCACAGGGGCTGTAAAAAAAACAACAACTCCCCTCCCCCCAAAAGAATCCAATCACGTTTCAGCGACACAAACCTCCATCCTCTTCTTCCTCCTCGTCCTCTTCGTCCTCCTCGACGTAGTCTCCATCGTCCTCTTCATCCTTAAAATATGTTAAAAACACGTTAAACTCAACTGTGAGCACGCCGTGAGGCAGGCTCCTCCTCCTCTGCTCTCTGTTTACCTTCATTATAAATGAAGTTGTAAGTCATGACCTCTCACCTGGATTCCCTCCTTCATCAGGTACGACAGACCGACCTCGTCTCCCTCAGAGCCTTCCTCATCCTCATCGTCGTCTTCATCGTCGTCATCTCCTGGCGGGCCGGCTTCATCATCCTCATCTGGAACAAAACATCCTAACATCAGAAACAGGACGTTCGTCCTCCCCGTGGACCACTTCCTGTCCTTAATCCGAATTAGGCGGCTGAAGGCGACCAGCAGATCTGCACGCGCTCACTGGACGGAAACGTTTATGGCTTAACGAAGTGTGCACATAAAAAACAAATAGACCCCGCCCCTCGGTCAAGCCAGAGAGACTCCGCGTTAGCGGCTCACCGTTCTCGGCCTCGGAGTCGGGCACCTCATTGTCTTCCTCGTCAAACCCGTCCAGGTAAGTGAGCTGAGGCAGCAGCTCGAAGACGCCCTCTCTGTAGTCGTCCAGCGCTGAGACCTCACAGCTGTACAGGTCCAGGCTCTTCAGGTTCTTCAGGTTTTGCTGCAGTACAAGAACAAAGCAGAGGAACCCTCAAAAACATGGACAGCAACGCCAGACTCCCCGACTTTAATCTGCTGCTACGTTTCAGGGTCTCCCATCGACAGGTTCGGGTGTTTCGTTAGCGATCGGCCTAACGAGCTTAATGAATGGACGTACCAGAGGCTCGATGGTGCTCAGATCCTTGATCTTGTTCCCGCTCAGGTTCAGGTAGGTCAGGCTGGGACATTTCTCCGCCAGCGCGTCCAGACCCCCCGAGATGGTGTTATCGCTCACCTCCAACTGAAACACGGGAAATGCATCATCATGCGTGCTGAGAGGAGGAAGCAGCACACAGACAACAACTACTCAGCTCATTCCCGCCAGATCTTTCCTCATCTATCGACTCTGTAGAAGTACTACAGTAGTACAGTACTGCAGCAGTACTTCAAATATTTTCATTCATCTCCAAAAGTATGAAACTTTGTTTCCACCACTGAAAAACAAATAAAGTCAAACATAACTCCAAATTCTGAGTTGAAATTTCAAGTTAGTACTGCTAACCAGGATCTAGCTCGGTGGATGACATTTCCTTATTATCTGGATGCAGATGGATGATGTGTGTGGGCCATATCCCTAAATTTGAGTTCGGTATCTCAAAGTGCACAATACTGCTTTCCTGTGGCAGAAACAAGCTGATGCATAAAAGTGGAATATCGTTCATCTTCTCAGTGTGAGGGTCAGTGCTGGGGTCAAAGGTCATAAGACACATTCAGAAGGTACATCCAATCAGAGGTCACATGTGATGTTCATCACAGCACACACGCCGATCCTGACTGTGCTGTGTTCAGGTGTCGTAGCTGCGGGTGAACTGACCTTGCGTAGTTTCGGCAGTGAGGGCAGTTTGGAGAGCGAGCTGAGGCCGACATTCACCATGCTGAGGATCTCCAGCCCCGTGTAATCGTCTGTGAGTCCTTCCACCTCACCGTCGCTGGAGCGACAGTTATCCACCACCAGCTCGGCCACCTGAGCGCCACCGCATCACATGACAAAGAGTAAAATTTACACCACATTATACATCACAGGTTTATTCAAACTTTCAGTTTGCATGCCTCACACTCACCTGTTGCCACCTGGTGGCGTACACACAGACTGCAGTCTGTGACCGTAAAATATAATGTGTTAAATAAACGATCTTCCGACATGTCCGCATTTAAAAATTACTGTAGCCCCGTGGGGGGGGGGGGGACGACAGTTTGCCCAGCTATTACACACTCACACATCTCCCTGCCCAGTTACAGGTGTGTACCCAACTTCATACACACCTCTGGGGCTCGCTTCTTGAAAACGAGACCTCATATAGAATACAGGGTGGGCCATTTATATGGATACACTGTAATAACATGGGAATGGTTGGTGGTATTAAAGTCCTGTTTGTGGCACATTAGTATATGTGAGGGGGCAAACTCCTCAAGATGGGCGGTGACCATGGTGGCCATTTAGAAGTCGGCCATCTTGGATACAACTTTTGTTTTTTTCAATAGGAAGAGGACCATGTGACACATCACACTTAATGGTAATGTCACAAGAAAAACAATGGTGTGCTTGGTTTCAACGTAACTTTATTCTTTCATGAGTTATTTACAAGTTTCTCTTTGTTCACAGCCATTGA
>NW_005187540.1:599973-607570 GCF_000239375.1 Pundamilia nyererei | reverse complement strand
CCAAGATGGCCGACTTCTAAATGGCCACCATGGTCACCGCCCATCTTGAGGAGTTTGCCCCTCACATATACTAATGTGCCACAAACAGGACTTTACTATCACCAACCATTCCCATGTTATTGCGGTGTATCCATATAAATGGCCCACCCTGTAGAATAGAATTCAACTTTATCGTCATTGCTCATGTCACAGCTACAAGGCAACAAAATGCAGTTTGCATCCATCCAGAAGTGCTTTAGCTATGATATAGAGATCTCAATGAGATTTACCTGTACAAAGGTGAAATAAAAATATCAAAGAACACACGTAAAGCTTCACCAGCCTTGGGTTTGAGCATGATTTATATGTTTCGATGACAACGAAGACAACAACACAGTTCCAGCATGCGGGGGGGGGGGGGCTGCATGTGTAGAACAAGTAAGCAGGTATGGCAGTTCTCAGGTACATGAATAACCACGTGGTGTAACGCTGTATATGCCCAGCAATTGGTGAAGAGGAGGCATCTAGTAAACCCAGGTTTCAGACGTTTCACAAAACTAAACGAGGGTCACTTTCCTTCCGTTTCGGTCAGAGCTCTTCGCCCGGGCCAGCACTCCCCCTCTCCCGTTGGATCTCATCCATATAGCGGTTAGTACGTGACCAGAAAACCGGCGCTCAGCTTCACCGTTACGATCACCGGTGGGAGAGCACACCTCACCCACCAAAGCTGTGCGTGCGAGAAACTTTTTAAAAACCCTCTCCGTCGTTTAAATCCGCCTCCCACCGAACCTCGTGCAATTTTTGTGAGATTTAAGCGCGCGGCACTCGTGCGCCTGAAAACACAGCGAGGAGGGCGGGAACAGCAGACTGAACAACAACTGTTAAAACTCCAATTTAACGTGAACAAAGTATCAATTTTAGACTGCGCCTGTGTTGAGCTGACCCGTGCCGACAAAGAAACTGTGGAGACCCTTTAATGATGTTATGGCAGAAAAAATGACTTGACCTAGAACTATGTGCACTTAAACGCTGAAATGAGAATGGAGTCCGGCTGCAAACGCCATCACAGCACGACCATCGCAGATCAGTAACTCTCTAACGGTGAAGGTTAAAATGGGAGCCGGCTCGGCCGAGCGGTCGCCCCGGGGCGTTCAAACAAATGCAGCGGAGCCCATCCACAGTCCGCGACTGCATTTTCTCGGTACCGCCGAGCACCTGCGGCGGCTCTCGGCGCACTCACTCGGCCGCGGTTCTGTTATGCGGGCTGGGCACTCGGCAGGTTAGCCTGTTAGCCCGTGTGCTAGCTGTGGGAGGCTCGCGCGAGGCTGCCCCGCGAGAAGTGAGCGCGGGAGAGGGAGCGAGCCTGCACGCAGCGGATTCCTCCTCCAGGACCAAGCGGAGTTTCCTCCATGTTGGAGCCACAAACATGTCGCGTCTAATCGTTCAAAAACACCGACAGAAGATCAGTCCGCGGGTTGGGAAAAGTCGACGGCCGCCCACGCCGAATGTTATCAGCGTCGTCATAGCTTCACACTGCATCCTTCACCAGTTTCTTCAGGAAATAAATAAATTAAAGTGTTGTAGTTACTTGCCTCGGCTGGATTTCTGTTCCTCAGCTCCAGACTAATCCTCTTCTTCATCTCCATGTCGAAGCCCGAACAGAAGGCGAAAAAACAAAGTATAACAAAGGAAAAGTGAAAATAAAATGCGCGTCAGTGAGACCCTCCTTCTCTAACGGACACAAGGCGACAACTAAACCTCCATGTTCGCTGTTGCCGGTCCGCCACTGTTAGACCACGCCCCAATCTAATGAATATCCATATTTTTAAGAAGCTTAACCTGCTACTGGTCCAAACACGATCAACTCACTAAGCCCCGCCCTAGAATCTTAGTATGCAGAGACCTCGTCTGCGAGTGGCTGTAAATGCAAATACGTCACTTTAGTGTTACCAATGAGAGGATGAGCACGAAACGTTTAAACTTTACAGGCGCCCTCTCTTTGTCCTTGTTGGCGCCATATTGTAATGATCATCGTGATCATTTTTCATTGATTACCGCAAAATAACCACAGTGTTTACATCAGTAAATCACTTATACACACATTATAGCATCCAGCTTTGTGCCTTTGATCTGACCACAGAAGCTGTTTGTTGTTTCAAGTATTTATTGCAACAATAAACATGATCCATATCATAGTTAATCAAAGTATTTTCTCAATCTTTTCATATTTATTAAAGGTTCTATTCTCCTTCTTCTTTTTCTTGTTATTAAGAGCCATGGGAGGTGACGTGGTAGAAAAATATGAAACAAATACATCAGATAATTTACTTGAACATTTTTTCTGTAAGGAGCAAAGTAACCGAAACACAGATTTTCACGTTTTCAAGTTTAGACTTTGCTTTCATCAGATAATCAGATGATCCATGATTTTCCTGACCTTTAACCTTCCACCTGTCTGATTGCTGAGGTAAACATTAGATACCACCAAAGTCTTTCCAGACACAAATCTAAAGGCAGCCAGAAACCCTCGGGAGCACCTGTGTGGGAGTTATTTGGAAGAGTCAAAATTTGAGAGTCTACAGAGTAACAGGTGTGTCTGCAGAGAACAACAGTTGCCTTAAGGTGCTTTATGTTGTAAGGTAAAGACCCTTCAATGATACAGAGAAAACCCCCCATGAGCAAGCACATGGTGACAAGGGGAAGGAAAAACTCCCTTTTAACAGGAAGACTCCTCCAGCAGAACCAGGCTCAGGGAGGGGCGGCCAACAAGCTGCGGTCATTCACGCATCACTCTCTGTAACAGTTGGAAACTTTTTGTCCATCAGCATTTTCGGCACTGTTGCCATTTGGTTCCACCAACCCTGTGCGCTGGTCAGATTTGACTCTTTCAGCTCCTCCAGTCACATTTAGACTGGGACTCATGCATGCCTGCAGGGGGCAGTGTTCGACCTCTGTGTGCTGCTGTTCTTTAGCATCTGACTTCCATTTCCTCACTGGGTGCTGCATGCATGTAAGTACGGGCATGTACAGGCGGCCTTGTTTTCATTTTGGTTGGTTTTCTTCAACACAGATGTTCTGGATCTCATTGTGCATGTGTGTCGTGACAATAGAAGCTATTCTATTCTATTCATTTTGAAGTTTTAGGTCACTGTGAGCAGCATTCTGAGAACAGAGAGCAGATCTCTCTGCTGAATGCTCTGAGATGAGATTATGATGCAAATATGGTTAACTTCACTGCACTGTGTTGACCCGGTGTGCATGAGCAAACACAGATATGCATAAAACAGGAGCATGGAGACCTGATAGGCTGAGAACACGCGTGTGAGAGTGGCTGAGTGGGACTGAGGGTGTGCTGTGAGCTGAAGTCCTGCTGGCAGCACGAAGCACCTAAAACACTCAAAACCAGACAAAATGTCAGTGCAGTGTCTGAAAGAACCTCAGGGAACTCTGCATCTTTGAGGTACTCAGTTTGGACTTCTTTTAGAAAGCACATTTTGGGGGGGGGGGGGGGGGGGGGGGGCTATGACTGAGTATCAGGGCCACATTAAGAAAACAATTATCACTGATCTGTGCAGATAACAGATGTTGTATCAGGACAAACTGTGAGGTCATACCTCACAATCGTTAAGGATGTGATTTGTGCTTCAGCTCACAGATACAGGGTGGTGATCAGCGTGAGGACGCTGCAGAAGCTGCTCAGACGGGAAATCATGGAAGAGCGGATTTTTACAGCTGTGAGGTCATCGACCGCCTGGAACAGTAAGAGGACAGGTACAGGCTGATTGACTCGTTTCACTGATTGTGGCCTTTTTTATGGACCAAGCGTGGCCTGTTTTCTGTTACAGCTCCCTGCTGCACTACGTGGAACAGCTCTCGTGCATGAAGTTCCTCGTTTGATCGATCGTTTCCAGCGCAGATCTTTAATCATCCGGTCAGCTGAGACTGCAGAAGTCACCTGGATCAGTGATGAAACGTCCTGACGACTGGATGGACTTCCTGGGAGCGCCCTACCTGATCACTGCGTGTGGATGGAGAGGAGAGTGTTCCTCTGAAGTGTCTGAATGCAGAGTGAAAGACGAACAAAGACGAAGATCTTTATCCACCAGACTTTTAATTTGAAGAGACAGCTGATGATTCAGAGCTTTACACCCTTTCAGTATAAAAGCCTTTAAATGAGTTAAACGTGAGAAAAAAAGCAGACGACAGAATAAATAATGTGACCGTCAGGCGGAGCAGAAACGCAACGTAAACAGGATATGATGTCATCAAAGGAACAGGAATGGCTCTTTGGTCGACAATTAGCTAAAGGAACTAAAAACCGACAGAAGGAGGAAGATGACGATGACGAGGTTTTTTTGGTAATCAGCTGATTTCTGACATCAGGCTTAAAGGGTCAGTTCACCTGTTGAGGGGCGGAACTAATAAACTGCAGGCCAGCGTGGATGCTCGAGCAGACGCCAAGCTCGCGTGAACTGACCCTTTAACGAGTCACGCTGGTTTCCACAGAAACGAACTTAAATGACAGCAGAGACAAGACGCTGCGATTGGCTGATTGTCTGAAACCCGTGTGAACCGACCCCTGCTGTGGTGCGTTTGTGGGCAGAGCGCGGAGGTCCTAGAGTGCGTGCTCTCGCGGCGGCAGCATGTGCAGCACCTGGTCGAGCAGCTGCAGCGCTCGGTGCAGGTGCACCTCCAGCCAGCAGGGGGTGTCCTTGATGCTCTGCCGTGGGTAGTCACACCCCCACCCTTTGACGAAGCTCAGCCGCACGATGCACAGCCTGCGGAGGTCGTCCACGCCCAGACCGGCCGCTGAGCGCACACCTGCGGGAGGAAGCACAGGTGAGACACAGAAACTAAAACATGTGAAATTAAAACCACGAGGCTTACACCGAGGGCCGAGGCCGCCCACCGTAAAAAGGAAGTGAAATAACATTAAATGCATGAAAAAGCAGGAAGTCGCACTGAGGCCCAAAAATGTCCAACGCGAATCTGACTCGATTCACTCTGCAGGTAAGTCTTTTAAGCCCTGCGTCTGGTTCATGTTATAATTTATTGACACCTGTGCCTGTCTGTCACTGGCTGTGTTGGGCAGGTGATACTCACTGACAGCAGGCGCGATTCCTCCCACACTGTTCGGACCGGGAATTGCACCGACCACCGCGGCTGCCTGAGTCTCCACAGCTGCCTGAGCCGCTGCCGCCTGCTGCTGCATCTGCCGGTGACACTGCCGCAGGTCGAACACCTGAACGAAGACGGGTGAGACAGGCAGACGGGTGAGGCACGCAGACGGGTGAGACAGGTACACGGGTGAGACACCGGGGTGGCTGTAGCTCAGGTGGTAGAGGTGGTCATTCGATGCCAGTCTGCATGCCAAATATCCTTGGGGAAGAACCTACCGCACGTTTCTCTGTGATGGATCCATCCAGGTGTAAATGTGCGTGAACATGGTGGGCAAAAACAGCCACATACTGAACACGCCATAATGAGCTAGGGTTAACAAAGAGCAAAACTGCCAGCAGAGCCAAAACCACCTGATAGAAACCGTAGCCAATTCACACTTTTATGTCCAATCATGCACAAATCTATGTCCTATAAAACTGTCAACAAGCTGCTGAAGAAGTTACAACAAAGCTGTCCAAGTATCGAGAAACACGGCCCAAACAAACCTCTCAGAGAAACTCGGATCTCTTCACAAATCAAGAATATCAAATCTGTAAAAGGAAGATGGACTCGCTGCTTTACTTCCTGCGATCCCCAAACACGTCTTTGTCTGTCTGTTTTACGTCTGTTTGGACCTTAGTGAATCCGAGCCCGTCTGGGCTCAGATGGTCATTCGCGGCGTCTACCGCTCCACGCACTCACCTTGATGTATGCTCCAGGGTAGATCTTATGAACGCCATCGCCTGGTGCTCTGCCCGCCTCCCGGTCCAGATAGAAACTCTGGACAAACACAGAGTGGTCGCTAAGGCAACGCATCCAGATGTCACCCTCCCCCCGACACTCCAGCTGAACCCCCCGGCCGATGTGGAGCCTGCAGAGCAACAACATCAGCAACATTCAATACTAACACTGCAATAATTCTCATGGTGCCACCCACTAAACGACCGCTCACCTGGCGCGGTGGCTGGCGGCTGTACGGTGGACATTGCTCAGCTGTCCCAAACAGAATCGATCTCCTCCCGAAGGATCCACGTACCCGTCCACGGTCACCAGGGGACAGCTGGACTGGACCTTAAACATCTCACCAACCTGAACGTCCAGCTCAAAGTAGGAGATGGAGCACCAGAACTCTGGACCTGAGGATCGAGACACAGATCAGGACATGGCAGACCTGCTCCCCAAACATCCTGACAAACTGGAGACAAAAGTGCTTCTCAACCTTTTATTACCTGAGCTTTTACTTCTGTAAGTGAGGACATCTTTGTTTCAGGGAACTCAGACAGATAGGTGTGAGTATCAGGGCACTTTATTTTTACATTAACATTTTTTGGACCTGCTTCACTAAGAAGGGACATTTTGTATTTTGGGGACGTCGGCCACTATGTTTTGAATCTTTATTAATAAAGTGAGGTCAGAGTGAGGGGGCGGGGTTTGTGGACAGGTGTGGTACCTGGGTGGTTGGATACTGGCTGTGGATACGGAGCGGTGCTGTGATGCTGTGACCCTGCAGAAACAAACACAGACCCAGTACTCAGCAATAATGCAGTACTCGCAGTACTACGGTACTGAATAGAGCAGTAACATTTAACATGCTGTCTTACAGAAGTGAGTGTTGGGGGCGTGGTGTTGTTGATGATGATGAGGATGATGATGCAATGGTGGATGTGGCTGGTTGCCCCGCCCACTATGCTGCGGTCCTGCAGAGGTGTAGGGGGCAGGGCTGTTACCTGCCCAGTTGGCTGTGGAGACACACAGGACACTCATTATACTACAGAAGTAGTACTAAGCACAGGTAGTACATAGTACTTAGGGTACAGTACCAGGTTTGTGGGGGCCACTGTACTCTGGGCTCTGCTGATGTGGGGAGGCTGGGGTCGGGGGATGGGGGGGCTGGGGAGTGTGAGGTGGATTTGAGTGAGGCGGTGAAGCCTGGCCGCCGTGGTTAGGAGGCGGAGCGATCTGAAGGAGGCCAGGTCCGTCCAAACCGCCGCCGACCCCCCTGGCAGTCAGAGCTGCGGGCACCATGGAGCTGCTGCCTGCAGGAAACACGACTGTGTTACAACAGCGTCACGGCGTCTCGCACGCGCTGACAGCAAGGAGCAGCACACTGACCTGGGGGAGACAAAGGCATGCTGGGATACATGCCGACAGGCCGTGGGTGGCCATAGGGGTTGGTGTGGGGGGGCAGGTCGATCTGCAGACACTCCTGCATGAACTCCTCTTTTATGAGAGACTGAGGACCTGTCAAAGCAGACATTACAAACATTTAGACTGTACCCCAGGTTTGACGTTTGTACCCCAGTCACTCAACTGTAGCAATCCGAGTCCTGGTGATGACTGTTTGCCCCTGTTAATGACTGTTTGCCCCTGTTAAAGACTGTTAGCCCCTGTTGATGACTGTCAGCTCCTATTGATGACCGTCAGCTCCTGTTAATGACCGTCAGCTCCTGTTGATGAC
>NW_005187540.1:597839-599826 GCF_000239375.1 Pundamilia nyererei | reverse complement strand
TTGATGACTGTTAGCCCCTGTTGTTGACTGTCAGCGCCTATTGATGGCCGTCAGCTCCTGTTGATGACTGTTAGCCCCTGTTAATGACTGTTAGCCCCTGTTAATGACTGTTAGCTCCTGTTGATGACTGTTAGCCCCTGTTAATGACTGTTAGCTCCTGTTGATGACTGTTAGCCCCTGTTGTTGACTGTCAGCGCCTATTGATGACCGTCAGCTTATGTTGATGACTGTTAGCCCCTGTTAATGACTGTTAGCCCCTGTTAATGACTGTTAGCCCTTGTTAATGACTGTTAGCTCCTGTTGATGACTGTTAGCCCCTGTTAATGACTGTCAGCTCCTATTGATGACCGTCAGCTCCTGTAGATGACTGTTAGCCACTGTTAATGACTGTTAGCTCCTGTTGATGACTGTTAGCCCCTGTTGTTGACTGTCAGCTCCTATTGATGACCGTCAGCTCCTGTTGATGACTGTTAGCCCCTGTTAATGACTGTTAGCTCCTGTTGATGACCGTTAGCTCCTGTTAATGACTGTTAACTCTTGTTAATGACTGTTAGTAATACTTTATTTGAAGTGGCTGTTCGTCGCAGGACACGGACGCTTGGTGAATAAACTCTCATACAGTCTGAGAATGTAGTTAAACTGTTTATCAGAGGGAAAGTATGATTTTAGGACACTGGAGCCTGATATTAGTTTGCCATGATGTTAGCTTACAACAAGCTGTTGTTTAGCTATCTGGAGACAGCAGGTCTAAACTGCTGAAAATAATTATCTGTGACAATATCGGGAATAAATAAGCATGTTTATGCACATTTTCAAGAGTTAGAGCCCTGACTTCAGTTCAGGAGATGAAGCTGGAGGTCAGGAGGAAGAAGATGAGTGTTTGTTAAGATGGCGGTGGCGTTGTCTCTTTCTTTATCTTTGGTGAAGAGGCCCTGTTCACTGAAGAGAAAACATTGGTATCAGCCTTCATATTTTGAGTCAGAACACATGAGAAGTCCTATGACTTCTTCCCTCGTCTGCCTACATATGCAGCTGTCTGTAGCCACATGTTTAACACACCGTTAGTCGGACGCACGCTCCTCTGTTGTTTTAATACTTTAATTATACGTTTATAAGAATGCTTCAGGTGGTTGGAAGACATAATTACCCACTAATGTACATGTATTTCTGAGTACAGTATCCTTTTCACCTGTTTGCAATATTAGGGGCGTGGCCTCTTTGACTGACAGGTGGATGGTGACACAGGCAACTGTAGCTTCTAACTGTCTGTTAGCTTCACCTGATCTGGACCCAATGACTGTAGAAAACATGGACAACGTGACAGCACCTCCTCCCATTCTACAAAAATGAAGCCAAAATATCCCGCCTCTGGAAGCTGCCATCTTGCCAGAGTCTGCGCAGTAGGGACTTAAGGTGGAGCGACTGTGTTACGCTCCCGCCGACACACCTGCTGGACGTGACCGCAAACACGCCCCCTACACTTTTTACGTAGCCCGGCTGCTCCAGTTTATTTGCTCATGGGTTTACCGCGACTGACGACTTGTTTAATTAAGGTAAATACAACCATGTCACTGTTATGAAAAAGACACATAGATTAGCAAGGCGCTAGATTAGCCGCTAGAATACGCAATGTGTTTGAGGCTTGTTGTTAGCTAGTTAGCGATGCTACACATCCGTTACTCTAATAGTCTGTATTATTGAATGATTCAGCACTGCTTAGGTTTTGTTATCCATTTTTAGACAGTGATGAGATCATCTGCACACTCTACAGAAGCCCAGAGTTACTGTTAATATCAAAAATATAATGCTGTCCTTTGAGATTTTAACATAAAACTGTGAGTGTAATGGATCTAAAACTGTTTAAATCTTCAGAGCCATCTACTACGGTGGCCCCTAGAGACAAAGCACGTACAAACTCCAAAACACATGCAAACTCCAAAACACATGCAAATTCCAAAACACTTGCAAAATCCAAAACACTTGCAAA
>NW_005187540.1:582979-585256 GCF_000239375.1 Pundamilia nyererei | reverse complement strand
TTTTAGTTTGCAAGTGTTTTTGAGTTTGCAAGTGTTTTGGAATTTGCAAGTGTTTTGGAGTTTGTACGTGCTTTGTCTCTAGGGGCCACCGTAATCTACAGCCTGGTAACAAGGAAACTTTAAAAATATCAGCAGAACGTTTCAGTAGTGTAGTGTGATTTGTTCTTTTCATTTAATAATAGAGTCCATATTATATCAACAGCTACATTCACCCTGGAGAGAAACTACAGAGGCAGACCATCAGGACCAAGCTGGGTTTCCTGGGTCCAGAGGTTTGGAGAAACTTCTTCCCTTTCTTTCATCACAGCTGTCCGGTGCCAGATGTTCTGTTGACCCACTGAAAAAGGCATCATTTAAGAAACAACAGGAAGACTGAAGCTCATGGCATTGATCAAGCAGGACTCATGATCTTCACCAGCAGCTCCCTCACAGGGAAATCTTCAGCACTCCTCCGTAGGCCCGCCCCAGGAGATGGATACACCCAGCATTTCATCAACACTGTGATGAGACCTTTGGTTTGTGTAATGTTATAAATAGTCAGATACTCCCAAGAGGCTCCGGGCTTAATATTTAAAAATATATGATCCTCTCTGGTTACTTGGGTATGAATAACTATGTTATTTACCATAAAGTGATTCACACTATCTGCAAAAAAACTGTGAAAGAATTCCAGATCACCAGTTTGTAGTTTAACATACAAGTGACGATCTTCATCAGGTTTTATTTAATTGTGTCAGAGAAACTCAAACGTGCTCAAACGTGCAGCTGAGTACATCAAGTGTTTAAACTGGAAGCTGTGCAGGTCTGAGATCAGCAGCTTTATGAAACATCAAACTGAGGTCCTGTTAATGCTGATATACAGTGACACAGTTACATGAGGGATTAATCCTTTTGTTTTTTGTCTTTAACTTTATCAATAAAGCTGCAGTTTTGACTACAGCACGTGTGGCACTTTAACCTTTGCACTGTTTTCATCAGTTCATTTTGCAGTTAACATGTGAACATGTTGGATGATCTGTGCTGTCACTGGGTGGTGCTGAGGTCTGAATCTGAGGGCAGCTCCTGTAATCACAAAGAGATCAGAATCATCACAAACTGAATTATAAAGTTTATCTCTTAAATCTAAAATAAAGCTGATCCTTCTGTCCTCACACTCAGGATCTGAAGCTCTTCTCTTACATTTTTTTTACTTCTACAGTTTAATCCATAGTTACTTATTAATGAGGAGTTACTGAAGCACAAGCTTAAAAAAAATAAAAATAAAATGGTGTTATTGTCTTTACACATGTGGAGACTGAAAACATGCTGTTGCTTGCACATATTTAATAATCAGCTCTGCACAGGAGCTGAAGCAGGATGCAGCCTGTTGCTTTTACAGTAAAATACTTGTAATAAAAGTACAGTAACAGTGACTGAGCAGCCCGGGGCGTTTCTCTTGATTTCTTCAGTTGGTGTAAATTCATTCACCTGCACAGATTAGCTAAACGAACCCTGACAGCCGAGTCCTCATCTTAGCTAGCTAGGTCTCAGGAGCTAGCTAAGGACGGTAGTTACGGATTAGCTGACAAACATGTTTAACTTACCGAAAAAGTGCAGCAGGGCCTCGGGTCCTTCTGTCGGGTAGTCCAGTTTACTGAAGAACACCGGCTGTCAGGTTAAAACACTCGGTCGTGTTTTCGAAGCGTAAACGCTGGCCCTCCTCTCAGAGCCTACGTTCTATCTGCTATTCCCGAACAGAGATACGCAAGTTTCTCTGTGACTGCAGCTGCCAGTCAAAGCTGTTATGATGACGTTTCACCCCAATTTAACATCACCGCGGTAGGAATTAGAATCAGACTTATGGGAGACGAGACTCATTGGACATCAATCAGCATGATGAGAACTATTGATAACAAAGGAAAGAATCTTTGGGAAAAAATTATCTGAGGAGAATAAATGTATTTAGTCCCATCCGCTAACATGGAGGAGGCGGGGTTTATGACCTATACTGCAGCCAGACACCAGGGGGCGAAAGAGACGTTTTGGCTTCATTTTTGGGGAGCTGTCGCGTCATCCATGTTTTCTACAGTCATTGTTCTGGACATTTCAACTGTGTTTGTGCTGTTGGAGCCTTTTGGAGAATTTAATGACATCATCTGACCAATAACATGGCTGCTGTGAAGTTACCATAGTAACAGACCGAGAAGAAGGTGGAGCGAGTTCGATGAGAGAAATTGGATGGTTTTGATTGGATGTTAGTTAATTAACTGGCATTTCTGTGTGTGTACGTGTGTGTGT
>NW_005187540.1:551344-581092 GCF_000239375.1 Pundamilia nyererei | reverse complement strand
CAGAGACTTTGGATTTTAGTGTCCATGAATCCAGCCTGGATAAAAGCACTCTTCCTCCTTCAGTTCCTCTCAGTGAAGCTAATTCTGACCATAAAACACTAGCATGCTGCTAACGCTTGCTGATTGTGGTGCTAAGGTTTTAGGACAGGTGCCTGTTTCCACAGTTGAAGCCCAGCAGGAGCTCCAGGTGTGCAGGACAGGAGCAGCGGGGTGAAGGCGACGCTGTCAGGAGGCTGCTCGCTTCACGCCCCAAACCAAAATGGAGGACGCTGTAAAGCACCTCGCAGTGCTGTGACGTCTCTAACAAAAAGTGTTTACTGCAGGAGAAAACCTGTGAAACGTCTAAAGGTGGAACCATTTCTGCTGAGCTCGACAGCGCCCCCTATGGAGCAGGAAGTCCACAGAGAGGCGGGTCCCGAGTATTTAGAAGTTGTTCGATAAAACGTTTGATGATGAATGTTGCTGTGTGTTAACCGGGTCCCTTAATTGTAGGAAAACCCTAATGAGGATGTTTATTCTCACCGATGCGTTCACTAAACAAACTTTAAACTCAGAAAATCCCCGCAGGCTGTAAACGTCTCAAAGCCACAGGTTTGTGAATGTGCTGCTTTAAATCTGATGGACGAGGTCTGTTCTGTGTGCACAGGTGAAGGGCAGGGATAAGACTGCAGACAAAACAATCTCACACACACGCTGCAAAAAATGTCCTCATAAACCTGCTCAAAGGGCCAGGTCCCCACACTGAACGTAAACTGAAACAGCACTTTCTTTTAAATCACCTTTTATCCACATTTTGAACGACCGCCTGCTCGTTCAGACTCTCCTCGTGTCTTTACTCTGTTTCTTAAACTTTAAGTGTTAAGTTCAAACTAATGTTTGTTCCTGTTTTCTGGGTTTTTTCCAAAGGTGTCGCCGTGTTCACCTCTCTGAGCTATGAGAAGCAGGCATGCTGCAAAAACAACATCCAAACCCCAAAACAAGCAAACAGCAACACAGAAAGATTTTAGCAAAACTTTCCAAAGATACCAAATATACCAGGGTTTGTTTGTTTGATCTGGAGAGCTTTCACATGATGACACATTCAGAAGGAACGTCTCCGGTTTGTTCCTGACTACGAAAAGTGAAAACACAAACTGCTCATCAGAGAAGAAACACACATCGCACTTTTCCTTCAAATACGAACACGTTAAAGACCGAGTTGGACATCATTTAGAAACATAACTGACGAGGTGACGGAGAATCAGGGGTTTACACGGAGGCCCGGGTAGAAAAATCACCAAACAAAAAGCACAAGAAAATTATAAAAGGACGTCTTATTGTTATTCATGCAAATCTACGACTGAAAGGGAGAAATTCAAGAAAAAAATAAAGTCAAATATCTGAGGAAAAGATTGTGACATAAATATGTGAGATATTACACTAACACTGCTTATAATTCAAAACTGAGACAAAAATAGATTAAAAAATTCAGACGCAAAAGGTTTGATTTCAAAATCCAAAACTAAACCAATCAAATAACAAAACTATAGGATGACGAAAATGTCGACTCGCTGAACTAAAACTATGAGACAAGAAGTAAAAGTTTCATGTTTAAGACAAGAGTGAGAGCGAAACACTGACTGAAACGTTTACACTCTGACACATGAAGCTGGGATTTTAACCTCTAAAAGGTAAACCTGTTAGAGCAAAACTAGGAAACGAGGAGAAAAGAACTCAAAGAGCCGACAGAAACCAAACAGAAACAGAAATATTTGATGTAAAAGTCAAGACAAAGCTCTGCTTTTGGCCACAGGCTGAGCTTCTCGATTTTTTAATGGGAGACAAAATCATCTCGTCCTCTCTGGGTCAATGTCTGCAGCAGCACGTCATTTCTTACAGTGTGGAAACTCTGCGGTATGAAATCCACCAGAGTCCCAGACGAGTCCACATTCCCGTCCTCTGCACGCTTACACACACACACACACACACACACGCACACACACACGACCCTGAACCCAAACCTGAGCCCTCAAACAGCCTCTGAAGCGAGGGCCACAAACGGGTCCTGAGTCTAACAAGGTGCTCACAAAGACAGCTGTACACACACACACACACACACACACACACACCAGACTGTCTGGCTTAAGTTAACCCGGCCCCTTTCCTGTGTTTCAGACAAAACAAGCCAGCCTGCCCTTCCTCCTCCTCCTGCTGCTGTTTGGATGTGAGACCTGCGACGTTCTGCAGGATCCTGCAGTCACACCGACGCTGTAACGCGGTTCTAACCGCTTCCGTTTTATTGGTTATGCCTTTGAGGTTTGATCTCTCGGGTCTTCCTCGCTCACATGCCGACCCTCAGACTGAAACGGCGTCAGCTCAGGCCCACCGCCCTCGCACAGGCACGCGCTCCAGAGCTCGCTCATCAGGCGACGCTGCGGCGAATGGAGGCTGAGGTTTAACGAAGCAGCGCTCCGTGACAGGAGCCTGCTACAGGTGTGCGGCTCACCTGTGTGCCCCGCCCAGCCCTGCATCCTTAAAGCATATTCCCACCAACCTGAACTTATCACAGAAACATTTTAACAGGAGCATACACAGGATGACGGAGTGGGGATGGAGACAATGTCCTCAGGTGAACCACGTCTCCTTTTACGGTTCGTGGGGTGGGGACGTTTTGGTTTAAAGGGTCTGTGAATGTTTCAGAAGTCCCTGAGAAGGTGTCGCATGTTTTAGTGGGACTGTGGGGGGAGGGGGTGCGCTGTGGGCCGGATCAGCTGTTCCTGGTGTGAACCTGCTCAGCAGACTGAGGTGTGCTCTGTCCTCTGGTCTCATAATTACTGAGAGACTGGGGGACACACCCAGGTGCTGCTCACAGCTCCATCATCATCATCATCATTATTATTATATCAGCGGTGAGGAGCTCCTGGAGCGCCGACAGAGGACACAGGAAGGACAGGATCAGGTGCAGACCAGGTGAGGGGCGGAGCCTGAAGACTTTAAAGACTTTTTCTTTGAAGTCCTGTTATCTTTCTAACTCTGTCAGAATAAAATAAGGTGACTACTTCCTCTCTGAGCCTCAAGCCTTCCTGTGGGCCCTCTGTCGGGTTTTCACCGCCGTACCTGCAGCCGGCCGTCCAGCGTCCTCTGGATGGTGACACACTTGCTGGGGTGCACGCCGTTGGTGGTGACGGCGGTGATGAGCGAGTCCAGTTCGTCCTTCTTCTCCTTCAGCTTTTTCACCAGACTCTCGATGGCGCGCTTGGCAAAGCCCTCGTTCTCGCCGCCCTGCCGGTGGCACATCAGACTGTGGACGATGCTGAGGCAGGCGTCTGCGCTGCTGGGGGCGGGGCCGAGCACCGACATGGTCACCTGATAAAGTAAAACAGAATCTGCTCAGACGGCTCAACAATCAGATCCATAAAAAGACTTCCCCGGACAGATCTATGAGGGTGGGGCTTGTGTGCCCTCGGTGACATCACACAGACCCGTGATAAACGCTGAGGTCGTTGTCAGGTTTCACGTGAACCCACCAGCCAGAGGAACAGGAAATACATGACAGGAACACACAGACAGGTGGGACGCTCAGGTGTGCCCGTGGGCCAGGAACAGATCCTATAGCTGATCCACAGGTGACCTCATACGGTCCCTGAGCACAGATACAGAGCAGGGGCTGATATTGATCGTATTGTCAGTGATCAGAAGTACTCCTGTCCCCCCGCACACGTCACTTCCCTCTCAGACAGACAGAGAGGTGAGGAGGAGACAGGATCACCACACATGCACATCCTCGTCTCACTACTGATTCCTTTCATTTTTTCATTAAACTGTAAGCAACATGACGTCGTGACCGTGGCTTTATGACGTCATCAGATGCTGACGATGCCTGACGCTCACTGGCTGACCCGACTGCTGCATCAACAGTTGTTCACAGAAGAATTACAAAAGCTCTCAGCGGGCTCCTGCGGCGCACTCACCGGGCTCGGCGCTCTCCGCTCGGCTATGATCCGCTGCCGGGTCCGTGAGGCCGGAGGTTCGTCCGTCGGCGCGTCCGCGTGCGACTCCGTCTGCATCCAGACTGTCTGCACGCTCACCGGGGGGAGGAGGAGGTGGGGGCTATGTCATGCTCCCCCGACGGCCAGACATAACAGGAAGTCTGGCGACCTCTGGGGCCTTCCAAAATAAGAGCACAGAGACAAAACTGAGCGTTGTTAAGATGTGGAGCGTTTACCTGCGGTTTACCTGTTTGTGCTTCCTGCCTGCACACCTGCCACCTGTCATCGATGTCACTGTAATGTTGCCTGTGTGCGTTGTCTGAGTTCACTGCACAGTCAATTTAAGTTTTATACAATGATAATTACAGTTTGCCTTATTTTTCTGCGTCGTTTGATTTTTGTTCTTTTTAAAATGTATGTTATTTTATTTTTTATGTTATTGAAAAGTGGCTATTCGGTTATTCACCTGTAATCGTGCTTTCGCTGTCTAGTTTTAGTTATTTGTCCCGTTCTAAAGTTTTCCTTTCTTTTAGTTGACCTAGTTTTACTTCATTGTGAACCTAAATTCATTCTCACGTCACAAAGAAAAGCATCAAATCTCGTTAGGGCAAGCTTACTCATTAAGGCTTGAAAATGATTAAAATGATTAACAGAAATATAGTAAGACTTATTAGAGATGTTTCCTGGGTTAAAGAAACGTTTTAAAACTCAACTCAACTAAAATATTTCCAAAATGCAGCTTCAAAAACTCTCCTTTCACTCATTTTCCCGCATTTCCGCACCAGTTACTGCAGCTTTTATTTTGTGATACTGCCGGAAACACGCTTTGCCTTGTCAGAAAGTTTGTGCGCGTGACTTCAGCCGTGAGAGAGCCAATCACAGCCCTCCTGTGTGTGTGTGTGTGTGTGTGTGTGTGTGTGTGTGTGTGTGTGTGTGTGTGTGTGTGTGTGTGTTTGGCGCCATCTGGTGGCGAAAGTCGAGGAAACACATATCAAATCAAATCACTTTTATTGTCACTCACATGTGCAGGTACATTGGTACAGCACATGTGAGTGAAATTCTTGTGTGCGAGCTTCACAAGCAACAGAGTTGTGCCAAATACAACTCGTATATATAAACACATTTCTCGTGTTTGAAAGAAACATTGAAGCTGCAGAATAAAAACAGCTGACCTTTATGATGAAACAAAAAGGGACAGAGTGACATTTGTCTGCACTCAGGCCCTACAATAAATAAAGACACAAAAACAAGAGTGTGTTCCTCTCGTTAATCTAAAACTCTGCAGCTGCTGCACACACTCTTTCACAATAAAACGTCCTCTTCCTCTTTCAGGCCAACTCTTGGCTTTCCGACCGTCTGCCATGGAAACCTCTGCGGTTTCAGTCCCAGACTGACCGGTCCTGCACCGAGGACGGCAGCTCAGTCAAGCTCCCACAGGGAGAACGCCCTCACCGAGCAGGCCGAGGCCTCCAGTCTGTGGACGTCTTTGGGGACCAGCATCCACAACTGAAGCCATGAGCGGTCAGTGATGCCGCTTTAATAGAAAACCAAAGTCCCAGCCTCAAATGTCTCCTATTTTCTAATGTTTTATTTATATAGTAAAAAGAATATGAAGGCAATTTTGAAAAACCCACCCCACCCACCAAGCCTGATGTTTTACTCATGACCACCTTTCCAGTCTTTAATTTAATTAGGATGTTTGTTTTTAACCTTTGATTTGTAGATTTTTCTTTAACTTTATTTTCTCCTTTAAACCACGACTCGATGTTTTGGTTCACACGTAGAAATATCTGGATGACTCGCTCACCTTCAAACCACATGAAGAGAATCTCGTAAAAACACTGAAGTTAATACTGCGATTTTATTTTCAAAATAAGTCGCGTTTTTCTTGAATACAAAGAAGCAGTTTGTTGCTGCAACGTTTTTATCTGTGCTGGAGACAGATAGAAATGTCTCTTCTATATATGAATGCTTCGTGTTGATACTGTGTGTCGTGCTTCTCTGAGGTTCATCACTAACAGTAAATCTCAGACTCACCACTGTGAGTTCTACGGCCTGCTTTGGCCATTAGGAGGAACTCTCATTTATACAGTTTTACATATAAGGCAATAATCGGATTGCTGCCTTCGTATGTTCAATGCTTGCAGTGAAACATGCTGGTCGTGTCCTCTTCGTCCGCCTGAACTGAACTTGGCCAAAGAGATTTTGACCATAGCCCCCTCGGCTTGGAACGGACTGCAGGAAACGACTCTCATCAAGTGGTTTGAAATCTAAACTAAGAATCCTTGAGGCCAAGTCCACAACATGCAACTGTTTCAATTAGTTTGTCATTTTAACTGAATTTTATTGAATTATATTGTTTTTTTTGTAAATTTTATTTATTTTTGCATGCGTGTTTTTGCTGCCCGAGTTTAACTGAGTAATTTTTGTAAATGTGAGACACTTGCTGTTGCCTGTCGTCGCCAGGTCTCCCTTGAAAAATAGGTTTTTAATCTCAATGGGATCTTCCTGGTTAAACAAAATAATAATAATTATTGGCAGAAATAGCCTTCGGAACTGCTGGAGCCTTAAAGTTCTGCCTGCGGATCAAACATGTTTCTACACACATTCACCTGTGTGGGCTTCTGTGTTTGTGAGTCTGACACAGGTGTGTGTGCTGCTGACTTATAGATGTGAACTTGACCCCAGAGCGGGCCGTTAGCTGCGGTTAACGGACAGAGCGTGACTTTAACGGCGGTTTGGCCTCTACATTTAGCGGCTGAGCTGTGAGAGAAACACCAGGTGCTGTTGCTCGCCTCACCGGAGCTCACCTAAAACCTGTGGAGAGGAATTAGCTGATCTGTAAAAACTAAACTTTGTAAAACTAATGCTAACAACAGCTTGTGGGTTAGCATTGCGCTTAATTAGCACGAGTGTTAGCAAGCGGAGGTGACCTTACAGTTAGTAACAGGTGTGTCTGTTTTAAGCCGTGAGCGTCTCCCGGTAGGACGTTCAGATACAGGTAAGCGTGGGTGACGTATTATAACTGAACAGGTGAACTGTGGAAGCTAACGTTAGCTGTGAGCGCTGCTTTTTTTGCGCGGACACAAAATGGCGGGCCAGCGCCGCTTTAGCACAGGGCGAAATTGGAAATTTCCGTGTTACCTGCGGAAACTGAGAGCGCTCACAGACTGTGTTGAACACCACGAGGCCACTGAGGCCTCCTCTTAAATTCGGCTGACCTTTGAACCACGAAGCGAGATTAATTAAATTTTTATCTGCGTTTCCGGCTCAAAGACGGGAGATATGTGTGAGTTAAACAGCTGTGTAAATGAACAGGGTCGCGTGTGGGCTCTTTGAAGAATGCCGATATGAAGGCAGACATCAAGAAGTGGCAGTTTTACCGGAGCTGCTGCTTTTTCCGCTTTCCGTGCTGAATGAAGCTTTTTATCCTTTTGAATCAGGCGGCAGGTGAACAGGGTCCGGCATCCAGAGGCAGATGGAGTCATCAGAGCCAGGCTCGTTTCGCCCCAGAGGAACATCCACGGTGTCCCTGCACGAGCGGTGAGTTACCATGACCTCCTGCGTCCTGCAAAGTTAAAGGTCAGGGACACTGTGCTGACGTTCCCTCCTCTCTCTGCCGGCAGCTTCTCCAGAGTCCTGGTGGAACAGCAGACCTGCTCCAGGTTGCATCAGAGGGCATCTGCTGCCCTGCCCGTGGTCCTGCTGATGAAGTCAGCTCCCTTATCGCTGCTTCTTCCACAGGTGAGTCCCAGAGGGGTCACAGGTCACCTGTGAAGAAGGGCGGCCCAGGTGTTCATCGGAGGACCACCGGCCTGCTCGTCTGACACGCTGCAGCCGCCACGTGGAGTTGAAAACAGTGAAACCATCCCTGGCGCGATGGGGTCGTGAGGTGTTTGTGGGACCAAACCAGTGTGAGGTTTTGTTCGACATCCTCGTGAAATCAAACGACAGCGAGTCTGAAACTCTGTCGCAATCTTCTTCCCTCTCTGGTATAAACATGCACGCTCAGCGCAGGTAGAACAGTGTCTGGTTGGGGGGCGGGGTTAATGATGCATTTGGTGCAGAATTCCATGGCAACCTGTACTGGATAGTTACGATAAAGTCATTTTTGCCATCGTACGTGGAAAACCCGCGGTGCATCGAGTGCATTCGTTATATCGCCCACACGGGTCACCGCTGCGTCATCATAAGGGTTCTCAGCATGTGCACACTCGTCCGATTTTACAATGGATGGCGAGCTACTGCACCGTAAAAGCGAGCTGCTGTGTCTCTGTGTTGCAGGCTGCCGGGAGCTCTGAGAGGGCGGAGCATCGTCACCTGAGGAGGAAGAGGAGCGTCTGGACTCGACTCGGCTGGCAGCGGGTAACTCGCCGCCCGTCAGCCTCTGCGCATCAAGGCTTCTGGAGCTTCATGAACAAATACAGGTGGAGAGCGCGGGTCGGCTCCACCTGCAGGCGTGAGTATCTGAAACACGGGGCGCAGTGGGCGGGGCAGCAGTGTGTGGCCTTCTTCGCTAGACTGAAGCTGCAGTAGAACTCTCACCTGTGCTCCACCTGTGCGTGCGTTTCCTCTGCAGGAGCAGTAGGTCTGAGCGGTCGACTCGGGAGGCGGAGCCAGCTGAGACCGCTGACCTCAGGTGAGTTTCTCAGCACAGCTTCATGCTGAGCTGTGGAGAAAAGGTTGGTGCGATTTGGCCTGTTAGGCGGGGTTAGGAGAGCTGCGCTCTGATTCGTGCATCTGATGGCACAGCTACTGTCTGCCAGTTAAATTCAAAGACGTTTAAATACAGCTGGAGGGCTGACCGCCAGGGGGGCGTGTCCCAGTAGCTCGACTAAGCTGACCCCTACTGAGTCAGAGCTTTGAAATCTCCCCTCCTCAAAGGTTAAAAGTTTAGAGGTCAAAGGCCCTTTGCCAGAGGCTAACGGTTGCTCTGGTGCACTGGCTGTGTCCCAATTCAGGGTCTACAGCCTTGACGGTGCTCAAGCACCACTAAGAAGTGCGAGGCCTGTGAAATGCAACCGTGACACCAACTGCTGGAAGCGTTTCAGACAGCTTTATTTGAAAGAAAGGAAGGAGAAAATCTTTTGTTCATGTGTTTGTTTTTACATGAGCTGTGTTTGATTAGCTGAGTATCTGAGACATGATTGTTGGGCTTCATTCCTGTGCTGAACAGTCATTTAAGATTAGCTAGAAAATAACAATGAGCTGATGTTGTTCATGAGACTAAAGTCATCTCACTGTGGTAATTAAATATAATATGGCCAATATTATAGTTATTATTATATTATGATTCATTACAGCGGTGAGCTTGAACTCTACTTTGAGTAAAGATTCAAGTTGCAGTTATTTACATTTCCAATCACCTTAAATCTTCACTCAAAGACAGTCAAGCATGACAGTCAGGGGTCCTTTTGTCCCTCTGTGGGGGGAAACTCCCACTAGGTTTATATCTGGGACTCTCCACCATTTGACCTTAGAACTGAAGAAGCTTCAGTGAGAGGTGAAACGTCTTCAAGCAACTTAAAGAAGTCCAGACGCTTCTCTTTGCAAGCTCCTTTGACTACGATGACCTGGATGACTGAGAACCTTCACAGACACACGTTAAAGTCCGTTTGGCTCGACACCACCGAACAGAGGCAGCAATAAAACATAGCTAACATTAACAGTGCAGTGAATCCTGCTTGTGCCGTGATGTTCAGGGGCCCGTTCTTCGTACGTTGCTTACGACATCCAAGACCAAACCATTGCGCTAACCGTGAGCTCGCTAATCCGGTTCTCCGAACACACCTGCTGTTGACGATTAGTACAGCTGGATGAAGTAATGTGAGATCACTGGGTGTCGTAAAAGGGGCTACGCATCGATGTAGAAACATTGATCGGCAACCCTCTGATTGGTCGGCGAAAATGTCGAATGAGCGCGCTCGGTATTTTTTGGCAGCAGAGCAAGAACTCATGAGTGAGGGATTTCAGGAGTTTCAGAGTTTAATTAAAATGCAAGGGAACACTGCAAAGGCTGCAAAAGCAAGGAGAGAGGGCTGGCAGGAAGTTGCTGACAAATTAAACTCGTAAGTGATTTAATAATAACAATAATAATGGATTGATATAGCGCTTTTCAAGGCACCCAAAGCACTTTACAATGCCACTATTCAGTCACTCTCACATTCACACACTGGTGGAGGCAGCTACGGTTGTAGCCACAGCTGCCCTGGGGCAGACTGACAGAAGCGAGGCTGCCATCGGCCCCTCTGGCCAACACCAGTAGGCGGTAGGGTAGATTTATTATATTACACTATATTATCCAATATTGGCAGCTTGTTGTGTTTGTGGATATATGACTGACTTTAATTATCCACAAAATCATCACATCTCTGTCAGATTAAGCTCAGCTATTGAACGGCGTATATTTTAAAGTAAAGGCTTTAAAACCAAGTTAGTACAAACGTCACTAATGTCACATGACTCTGCCGACATGTGGCCAACAGTCATGTTTTAATGTTCATTATTAAACATTCGCACATAAATAAGTGACGTCATATTCAGTACTTACTTAAAGTTTACTCTTCGGGCGCCCCTCTTCCGCCGTGTTTTCCGGCAAAATTATCCACACCCACCGCGCTATGCATTCTGGGATATGTTGGGCCACGAAGTCTACACCGCCACAGCCTTAAAATTCATGGAAATGAAGGACGCATTTGGAGCAGCCTTTGAATTGGGACAGCCTTCGTTGTGCCGCTGTGACGTAATCGGCCTTAAAATGCGGCCTTTAAGGCTGCAGACCCTGAATCGGGACACCGCCTCTATGGCTGGAGCTCGGGGTTACCTGTACCTATTACAGAGGGGGAGGGGCTTCCACAGAACATTGCATGGTTATATTTACAGGCTCATGATTTTGTTCTGGCTTGGCTTTGACACCCAACAGGAAATGACCATGCGGGCCTTTATCCGCCCAGGAGGGAGGGGCCGAATGAGGGAGGGGCCTAAAGGGTCAGATAATAAAGAGATGAAGAAACTTCACGGTGTCTCTCAGGACACAAACGCACAAGAACCAACAGCAGGAAAACTAAAAGTGAATCCTGTCTCCATGGAAACAAACCAAAGAGGGAGTGGCATTACATTGCTGACCTTTGACCTGCTGACTCCTGTTTGTGTAAATCTATCAATTTTGTTTCTGGCAGGACGAAGACGGCGCGGGGTAAAGCTGCGGATAGGCGGGGCCACCATTTCAAAGGGGCGTGGTGGCAGCAGAAAGGTGGTGCCAACGAAGAAGCAGCTGGACGCTGAGCTGGACGACTACATGTCCATGTCCCGGAGCCGACTGGACAAACAGCTGGACGACTACATGTCCATGTCCCGGAGCCGATTGGACGCCGAGCTGGACGAGTACATGTCGATGGCGGGACAGCCGCAGCCGCTGTGGGACTGAAACTGTGACGGGCGGGACCAAAGGTTTGTTCTTACTTTGGAACCGCCTCTCCAAGTGTACACGAGTTTTATTTGGTGACTGAAGGCCGCAGCTCTCAGGCTGCTGATTGGCTCCTGCTCTCAGGTGCATTAAGCATTTCTTTGTTTTCAAACCAGAGCGTTCAGTTTTCTGTTGGTTTGTATGTGTTCTTGAAGTGGTCGTGTGTCCTTCACTGACCCTCTGTGTGTTGGAATTTTTAATGGGTCGTTTGTAATTCTGAAGTTTTTGTTCCCAACATTTAAAAGAATAAAAGACGTTTGTTCGCTCTTGTCTGTACGCCTTCGCCGAGTCCTCAGGAGCAGTTCATCGATGTGTCTGTCCTCTCGGCCAATCATCATCTCTCCAGAGACGAGGCATCGGCGACCGTTCGGTCACGAGCTGCACGTGTGCACTTCAGGTTACAAATCCACTTTGAGCTCCAAAAACCAAAATGCAGAAGCGGCGTCGACGAGGCCGCGAGCTGGGCGCCACTCCTCACTGAGCTCAGGTCAGCTGATGAGGAGTCGCCCCTGCTGGTAGGTTTGAAGTGCTTCGCATTTAAATGGGCTGAAGGAGGCGAGGTCGCTACAGATGCATCACCGACTTCCAGGCTACGTCCACAGTAATGCGTTTTCGTTTGAAAACATTTTCTCTCCGTTTTGGCGTCCCGTCCACACTGAGGCGGCGTTTTCCGTGAACGAAAGCGCGGCGTTTTCAAAACGCTGTCGAAAACAAAAAGATTTGAAAACAGTGCTTTGCGTCGCCGTGTGGACAGCAAAAACGCAAACTTTCTAAAACGATGACGCATGTTAGTCATGTGATGCAGTCATGTGGCCAATTAAACAAAGGTAGCCGAGGGCGTTACACAGCAGCTGTTCTGGTTGACAGCCCTGTTAAAGATGAACATCAGTCTGCACGCGCTCCAAAAAGCTTTTCCTCAAATTCTTTAACTCTCACTCGCTTTTGCAACTTTGTACTTTCGTGTTACTCGCAGCAACGACTCCACCTCACTGAGTCCATTTAACAAACTCGCTGCTTTTCCTCCACATTGATAGATTTGAAAACGGCGTTTTCAGGCGGAAACGCCGTTTTCAAATCTATCCTGAGACTGATAGATTTGAACTGAACCCTCGAGACCGTTTTACCCTTCCTGTCATGTGACTCCTGTCATGTGACTCCTCTGGTGCTGGACGTTCGTGTTAAACAGGGTTTCTGATGATGAGCTCAGGCTTCTCCTGCATGTGCATGATGTCAGACAGGACGTTTTCAAAGGTCTTCACCTTCCTGCTGGTTAGTGGGAGGAGCTAAACCGTCTCATTTGACACAGATGAGGTTTTCTTGTCATGTACAGATAAACAGTGTAGCCACATTGACCCATAATGAAACTGTTTAGCTTTACATGAGCAGATAGAAAGTGTGCAGCTGAAAGAAGCAGCTCGAACGAGCCATGCGCAGATTCTCAGACTGAAGCGTCAGATAGGACGCACACATTTCTGACACGCGATTGAACAGAAGAGCCTTAAAAGCTGAGATCATGTGATCAGGAGCAAAAGTTCCTGTCTTATCTGTATTTAGCTGGAGGAAGCTGTGGTTCAACCACTGTTTGATTTCTGACAATTATTCAAACAAGACAATTTATAAAACTCAGAAGCTTTGAAAGAGCACCTGATGCCATCAGCACAGAGATGACAGGAGATGCTGTGGTCTCATCATTTGGCCTGGAGGCAGAACTGGACCTCGCCACATCCTTGAGGTGGCAGAGCTGATGACAACACTTGATTCACACAGCCGGTAAAAGATGTCTCTGATAGATACGATATTTAAAACAACACCAGTAATCCCGAACAGGCCTTTGATCCAGTATAACCAGTACGGTGTACTCTCCAGAGTCTGCTGCCATCAACATGTCACCACACACTTTAAGTAAAGCTGTTTCAGTGCAGTTTGTGGGAACCAGACTGGAAAATGTCCAGAACATCATTTTTCTCCAAAACGTTGGTTCAACTACAGAAGCTGGGAGCTGAGCCAGTATCAAGAGACGTGTTGGTTATTTCCAGTTGAGACCAGTAGACTCAAACACACTGATGTCCTGTAAGGAGCAACGTGTGCGGCAAGTCAGCTGACGTGCACGCACAGTTTAGAGCAGGGGCGTCAAACTCAAGGCACACGTCAGGTCGCGGGCCAAACAAGATGAACATTTACTGAACACAAACTGTTTTTTAAACATAAATATGAATAAAACTGACAGGAATATTATTCCAGATTAAATAAACTTAAAAAAATAAACTTTAAATATTTTGCTCTTCATAAAAATATATCCTGTCAAAATTATGCAAGTTAGAAATATGAACATGCTGCCAAAACCCCAGGAAAAGTAAATGAGAGCAAACACAAGGTTGGAGCCGCATGCAGACGGAGTGGAGCTAATAAACTGTGCGGGCCATTCAGTGTCTTTCCCTGAGTGCATCGTTACACTGCAGCTGCATCTGAATCTGCACAGGTGCAGCTCAGCAAAGTGCGCTGACTTGGTTCAACATTACTGCAACAGGGAAAGTGAGGCAGGCTGCACTGGTGCATTAGTGACAGCTTCACTGCATCACACATGTCCATGAACTGACAGGTTTCCTTGCTGAGCTCAAAAACTCTGAGAACTTTTATCCCGACTCAGCCAGCGGAGCTCTGCATGAAGGAATGTGGGCAAACTCTGAATCTATTTCCCACATAAAAGACTGAAACTGACGGTGATTTAAACTTTTAGCTCAGATCAAATGTACGGTCTGCATCGCGGTGATCATTACATGCTCCTTTTTTAGGACTTTACCACACAGCCTTTCTGGTGTGTGATGCAGTGATGTGCTGTTAACTCACCGGTACATTTCTCCTGCATCTTTACTCGCATCCTGCTGACTAGTCCGCTTTTTCCACCGCACAGCACCGGCGCTCCATCTGTTGTAAGTCCAACAAGTGTGTCCCAGGGCATTTTCATGTCGTTACACTTTGACATGCGTTTTAAAAAATGTCTTTTTCTGTCGTTGTCCCGTGCATCGATTTAATGTCCAATATTTCCTTTCCACGGATGAAGCTGGTCAGCTGTGCAGTGTCCATCATGTCTGTACTTTCATCCACAGAGAGCATGCAGTGAAGTTTTTGCTTCTTTCACACAACTGTGTTCTTAAATCAGTGACCATCTCACAAACCGATCAGCAATCGTATTTCTGCTCAGGCTCACATTTGCCAAACTCTGCGTTTTGTCTGGACACAAGACGTCCACAGCTTCATCCTGCAGCTCTTGTTTGGCTCCTCTGCTACGATAAAACTTGCTTTCACAACAGCTTCACTTTGTGGTTTTGCTCTGGTGACGAACATCTGCTGAAACGTCAGATTCTTCTTTAGCTCTTCTACTTCCTGTAGTTTCTGCGTTTAGGTTTTTCAGCTTATCCTGACATTTTGTCTCGTAGTGCCGTCTTAAATTAAATTACAGCCACATCAGCTCCACTAATAAGACACACGGTTTACCAGCATGTCTGTAAACATATATTCAGTCACCCACCGCTGCTGAAAGGCTCTGCTTTCAGAATCAACTTGTCTCTCTGCAGCGCTGCATCATGGGATCTGTAGTTTGTATATTATTAGCGCCTCATATCGCCGGGCCATGCATAACAATAATAGTACATCGGTATAAAATGATCTCGCGGGCCGGCTATAAATGTGCGCCGGGCCAGATGTGGCCCGCGGGCCTTGACTTTGACACATGTGGTTTAGAGAATGTGTGTTCTCCCCCTGGTGGTACAGACTGTCCATCCTTTTTCAGGGTCGCGGGGGGGCGGGAGCCTATCCCAGTGTCCTAGGGCGAGAGGCCGGGTACACCGTGGACAGGACGCCAGTCTGTTGCAGGGCTAACACAGAGACGCAGACAACCAATCGCATTCACACCTATGGGCCATTTTAGTGTTTGCAGTTAAGCTAACCCCACGAACTGCATTTCACTGTGGAGGAAGTCGGAGAACCCAAAGAGAACCCACGCAAACACGGGGAGTCCCTGGTCCCCGGGGGTCCTCTGGTTGTCTGATGTTACCTGTGACGTTTCCTGGCGTACAGCGCAGCACGGCGAGGGTGACGTCAAACTGAAACCACACACCTGAGCAGGTAAACGCTGCGGCGATGTGGGACCTCGGTCAGCAGGAAGCCGAGCTGCCGCTGTCACTTGATGCTCGGGTACCAGCCTCGCTCTGACCATGAAAGACCGCCGAACTGAAACTGTGAGTGCTGCTCTGACCTCTGACCCCTGACCCTGCAGCGACAGATGTTCTACATCTGTAAACAAGAGCACTGACCAGCTCTCTGTCCTCCTCCAGCCCTCACCTCGTCCTGCAGCTGAGCGCAGCTCAGGTGTGACGCTCAGTTCACCTACTTAAGTAACCGAGCGTCGAGGAGGAAACACGGCGGCTTTAATCGGATTGGACAGATTTCCTCCGACCCTCGCGTTCATTCCTCACGCCACGCCCACACAGCCAGGACTTTACCTGTGACATCATCTTAAACGCCACACCAGGGGGAGGGTCTATGGACATTCTTTGCTGCGTCTTCACCTCAGCGCAACTGCAGACCACAGACTGTATATAAAAGATGGCTTGTTTGTGGACATCGGAGGAAGTGAAGCTGTTGGCGGTTTGGTGTGTGTCTGTGGGCGGGCTCTGATCTTACCTGCTAGATCCTGACACTCTGAGCCTTCACGTGATTCTCACTGAATTTTTCAGGTGAGGCCACCTGTTGGGTGTTTCAGGTGTGACTGTCACTAAACGGTTAATCTGCCTCCTGAAACACTTAATCTTTTCCTCATGTAGAAGAATTACAGAAACATCACCGATGACTCGCCTGAAGAGGCGGTACCTCTTCAGGTATTACAGTATTTGTGTAGCATGTCTGAGCTGACGGGCAGGAGAATATCACCTGTTTCCAGAACTCGCCTGTCGTTGGATGGCGACAGTTTTGTTTTGTTGCTGTTTCTTTGCACAAGGCATCATCACAGCTCGTACCTTCAAAACGAAGCAACTGTAATCAGGGTAAAGGTCACCTCCTCACTGAAGGGGGCGCCGTTTATCAACGGTAAAGCTCAGAGAGCCATGTGCACGATGGCGTCTGTTCAGCTGCAGTCGCTCCACAGTGGACGTGAAATAGAAATGTTTATATTTAACCAATGATATCAATAAAAAGTTATTATTTATTAGAATTATCAGCAGAAAATAATCAGTCTGGACTTTAAACACCATCATCATCATCGTCACCATGACTGGTTTCTCGTTTGTTTGTTTCAGGCCTTGAGCTAAAAACAAATGTGACATTTAAATGGATTAAAATAGAACCGTGGGCCCCGTGTGAGGAGTGGATCACGTGTCCTGGGTTGACCCCGACCAGAGCGGCGAACCCGCTCAACTCTGACACCTGACCCGGCCTCCGGGTGCCAGCTGGCCTCAGACCCCCCTGCCACTGCCGCCTCACACGGGATGTGACCGCACCGAAACTCGAGCAGCGACGACGTTCTCTGCGTGTCATCCGCTCACGGCTACTTTTATTCTTCGTGGATTCAAAAAACGCCTCCATCCCCGCTCCCGTCACCTTCGCAGGAAGCTGGCGCTGCACCAAGCATGCCTGTCTGCTCTGAAACCATCCAGGACTCTTTCGTATCTCCAAGAGCGCCTGAACCGAGCGCTGCACACGATGCAGCGGCGAGGTCACGAGACCCTCCCAGGCAGGACAGCGGGCTCCCTGTCAGGAGACACGTAGAGTCTGTTCTGACCTGAAGGAAAGATCTGGAAGCAAAGATGAAGTGACGGATGAAGGTGATGAAATGGGTGTGACGATGGCAGCTCACGTTTGAGTTCACGCTCAGAAGACGTGTTCGGACCAAGAGCTGACCTGAGAGCGGCTCCGCCTCCTTGATCCCTGACATCAGGATACTCACACATCTGATCGCTCACACACAACAACACGTGTTTAGAAACACTCGGCGTGGGTCACATGATATCAGGAGCCTCAGCAGCAGGTTATTTCTGTCCCGCACGCTGTCTGCAGTCCTTCTAGGAAGCTGGCAGCTGGAGTGTCTGGATTTAGACGCTGAGCACATCCACGGCATGACGCTGCAGATTCCTCTGCTGCTCTGCACCTGCATGGGTGACCAATCAGAGCTGAGGAGGCGGGATTACAGAAGTTCAACTTCCTGTTCCCAAAACATTCTTCTCGAGACATGTTGGTGAAGCTGAGAGAAAACGTTTAAACAACACAAAATGTTGGTCAGAATCAAACGGTGTGAATTAAAGATTGTTTGAACTCCAGCTGCTGCAGATGTTTCAGTGGCTGGTGCTGTGGGCTGGACTCGGGGAAACGCCCACTCGTGCAGCTGCTCTCCGTGTGCTGCTCCAAGCCTTCATCATCATCGTGACCACGACACTGATGATGATGATTCTGTTACTGTTGTTCTCGCAGTCTCAGATGCTGGACCTGCACTGTGTCCCTGTGGCCAGCAGGTGGCGCATCTGTCTTTAGCCTGTTGGTTGGTGGGAACTGGAGCTGCAGGCGCTGCTGGTTTCTGGATAACTTAAAATGAATTAGTTCAATTCGGGCTGGGAGATGCTCCTGCAGCTGTTTGATCAACACGACTGTAAAAACCTGATTACACAGTTTGAGTTCTTCTTGTTTTTATGATGAGATGACTTTTTGTCTGTCGTCTCTCTGGTTTCTTGCCCTCTGACCTTTGAAAGCAGGGCTTCACCTGTCTGTATAAAGTTGTGATTCCTTATTTGGCAGCGAGCAGACGATTGGTCCTGCAGCGCTCTCTCTGGCCCATGTGCTCCGCCTCAGTCTCAACAATAACAAAAAAAACTTCAACCGTTTTGCCTGCAAGAGAGGGAGGTGGGGCAGTGGCGTGTTCTCAGAAACTGAGACTGAAGCGAGTCGGTGTCCAGAGGAACAGGCCGGCGGATAACAGCTGGCCTCGGCCTTCAGTTTGTGTGCAGCGCGACGCTTTAACACAGCTGCTCGCCGCGTGCTCATCAGTGTATTTGTTTTGAGGGCTTTGTGTTTCTTTGAGTCTTTCTTTTCCTCTGTCTTCAGTTCACTTCCTGTTTTATTTTGAAGACCAGATTATGTGTTTTTACTTCCTTCCTCTGTTCTTGTTCCCACCTGTGCAGGTGTGAGGTCACCTGTTGGCACTGCGTTGCGTGGCGGCGTGCAGCCAGCGTCTTTCCTCAGAGCTGCTGCGTTCCTCAGGTGGAAATGCACTGAGCAAGCGTCCAATCACAGTCGTCGTCAGCTCAACCTGCGGGTACGTTTCTGGTTTCAGAGAGAGCAGGAACTGAGGGGCTGGATAGAGCAGCAGTGTCAAATAAAGAAGCATTATTGTGAACTGTGACTCATACAGAGCTGCTCTGATAGGGTTTGACAACAAAATGAGCAGTCCACCTTAAAGTCCACCTTAAAAACCGTTGAGAGCAGGTGAGGAACACCCTCTCAGACCCTCCATCTGGCACCGTGTGTGTCACTGGGAAAGCTCAACGTGCAGGGTGTGTTCACACACGTATGCATACATACCCGGGGTGTGTTATATAACTGTAGAGGTGTCGCCCCATCAGTCATATCAGCTCTGTTTATCAATCCCACAATGCCCCGGAGTGCTGAGGAGAACCCCTCACCGCTCACGTACATCCACGCTCACACACAAAGCACGTGGTGTGTGTGGCGGTTTCATGCACTGTTATGTAATCCATGTTTTTACTTGTGGCAGAGCGCAGGGTTCAGCTTCAGGCTGATGGAAATGCTGACTTCAGTACAAACATGGCGGAACCAGCAGGAGGGCGGGGCCGACGGCGATTTAATGACAGTCATTAAACGTCCACCGTACACAATGACAGAGTTTACTCAGAGGCTTCACCTCAGCGTGACCGCAGCTCACTGCAGTTCCTCTGGTGTCCAGCAGAGGCAGCAGTGAGTCAGACCCCACAGACATTGTTCAATAAACATGTTTACAGTCTGGAGCAGATGCTGCGCCTTTCTCTGGATGATTTCCACCTTCATAACACCTGTGCGGGGGAAGAGGTTTCTAAAACTCACCTGTGTGCATTATTAGAGGCGTGGTCTCTTTGACTGACAGGCAGCTGTAGCTGTTAGCCGTCTGGACCCTGTTTGTGCTGCTGGAGCCTCCTCTGACCAATGACACGGCTGCTGTGAGGGTACTCTATTAACAGAGCGCCTGAGAAAGCTGAGCTCTGGTTTTAATGAGTGAAATTCGAGGCTTTTGATTGGATGGTGCTGATTAGCAGGTCTCTGTGTGTATGATGTGATGTTTGTCGCTCAGAGCGAGGAGCGGGCGAGCTGCTAATCTGCTGTAATGAGAGGATTTAATGGGAGTCACGTGACATGTTTGTTTTCGGTCTGACTGACAGGAAGCAGATATCATCTGCCGTCTCCATCTGGGCTCTGACCTCACCGTCCCAGAGTGCGAGTGGGGTGGAGTCGGCTGATCTGGGGGCTCAGTGCACGTTGAAACAGAGAGGGGTGTCTATAGACTTTTGGCCGGCCGAGTAAAGCTGAAGGAGGCTTGTTTGCTTTCTGCTCGCCTCGCCTTCTCTGTGTTTACAACTGCAGGGACTCATAAATCCTGTGATATCACTTCCTGCCATGTGCAGCCGCCTCACATTCCTCGTGGAGCGGGGGAGCATCCCCCTCTCTCTGAATGAGGAAACAAACTCGGTGAACCAGAGCTGCTGGCGGCGCTCCCACTGCTATCAAAGTTGATCCTCCGGGGGCGGGGGGGGGGAGCCGATGACCACAGCCAGCAGGAGGGAACCAAACACAACCCACACTGTGAACCAGGAGCTGACTGAGTCCAAACCTGGGATTCAAAAGCAAATTCACTGAAATGAATCCTCCAATCAGCACCCAGAAACCACTGCGTTTAACACCGCAGGGCTTCCTGTCAGTAACCTTGCAGTTCACCTAGGGGGCGCTCTGGCATGTTTCTCAAGCTTAACGGCTAAAACAAAGATTATTTTAGTTTCCAGGAAACCAGACTGGAATAAACCACCAGTCCTGCAGTTCCTCTGGTGCCCAGCAGAGGCAGCAGTGAGCCAGTCCCCACAGACTCCCGTGTCACCGTTAGCATGTTCATGATGCGAAGCAGCCGCTGCTTTGGTCTCTGGGTGTTTTAATGATGTCAGCTGGCTCTGAGGTGGCCCTGCTGATCCTGCACAAACACATGAGCGCACAGCCAAACCCTCGCTGGCTGCAGCAGAGGAGGCGACCTCTGAAACGGCCTCGCTCAGGTGTTGACGTGCAGACAGGAAGCACTCGGTGCGCCGCTTTATTGCACGGTTCACATTAACAGTGTGAGGTTCTGCTGTCGGCATGAACATGGCTCCATGTGAAACTTTCACCTGCGAGGACGTGCTTTCATCACAGCGAGCTCTCATTTTCAGTCTGACCTGGTTTTTATAAACATGTAATAGACATGTTATACCTGACAGCAGGCTGAGCTAACTGATTCACTCTGAAGGTTCGACCTTTACTCTGAAAATCCAGCGTTACACACAAATCTGGCTTCAGCCAGTCTGACCTGACACGTTACAAACAACGCTTGTGACGTGTCATGTGTCTGTGTTTACAAATCGGTCGTAATAAGCAAGGGGCGGAGCTGGCTGTGAAACCTCACTGGTGAGGCCTTGTGATTGACAGGTCTCTCATAAGAATGAAGACTTCAGATGTTTCTGCACTGCCTTCAGTTTCCAGAGCGTCCATGTTTCATCCTGCCAGTCTGTCGTTGGTGACGTCATTGTTTGAGCACGTCAGAGTTTGGGGGCAGTCCCCAGGTGACTGTGATGCACAGGAAGGAGGTGCTTGGATATCTGTGGGAGAACTATGATTGGTCAGCAGTAAGCATGAAAACATGAAGGCATCGGGACTGATGTAGTGCAGTGGTGCTAGCAGGACCCAACCACTCCAACATCAAAACCTAACCCTGACCAATCAGATCATCGGACGGGACACAGGTGGAACAGGTGGCAGAGTGTGCTGTGTCAAAGGGGGTGTCCAAATTCATGGGCTGCATCCTCCTGAGGACGGGTTTGTAGGCCGATTACGTCACAGCGACGCGCCGAGGGCTGTCCGAATTCGTAGACTCCTCCGAATGCAGCCGACAAATGCGTCCTCCTTTTCCCCGAATTTGAAGGATGGGTCGGGTGTGTCCTTCGTGGCCCACCATATCCCAGAACTCATAGCGCGGCCCAGCCAAACTCCAGTTTCCGGCGATGGCGGCAGCTGCTTAGTTTTAATATTACTCTTATTAATCTTTGTGGGTCACAAAATAAAGTTTTAACATATTTTCAGGCGAGAATGTAGCTGTGTAAACATCTGCTCAGTGTATCAAGACACCACATATTTGCAAAAGTGCTTCGACGTTTTCGGAGACGTCTGTTACCCACCAGTTCGATAGCTAGCCGGGAGCTCGAGGGTCACTGGAGCCGCAGAGAACGGCACAACTCCCGGCACATCATGTTCAGATCACCGCGGACTTTCGCTACTCAGGTTAAACGTGATATATATAAGTCACTTAGACAACCTACAAATGTTATTGTTTGTCTTTTCTCGGTCGAGAGTTTACTCCAGTGTCCTGTTATATTTTAGACAGCAAGGAGCAGACGGCCGAGTTTATTAACTCCACCGACACAGCGCTGACGCAGATCTGAAGGCTGGACCGTCCAATTTCACAGCCATTTACTTCCAGCCTACCCGACCTTCTGAGGACCCAGCCACGTAGACCGCGAAGGCCGGGTCCTCAGCAGGATGCAGCCCATGAATTTGGACACGACTAAAATCTTCAAACATCATTCACAACGCCTTACTGTGAGGTCATCGCTTCTTGGCCCGAACGAAACCTTGAGAATGTTCTAGAACATGTATGTTAGAACGTGTATATTACAAGATGGACGCCCGCTGCCAAGCTCAGGTGTGAGTGAGGACAGCGGGATTGTGATAAGTTGAGCGCGTTCATCAGAGGAGGTGAAGAGTACCTGTGTTTCACCTGCTCACCTGAACTGAGAGTGACTTCATCACTGCTCTGCTGATTACACGTTTCAAATAAACTTTATTGGCTCACAGCCTGAAACGGCTCCTTTACAGCTCGCGCTTTATTTAAACATGGTCCAAAGACACACTCAGAGCCAAAGAATGTGCTGCTGTTTCAGGAAGTGGTGACTGTTTTTACACACACACACACACGGAGGAAACCTCAGCCGAGCGCTCTGATTGGCTGCTGCACCACGTGTCTGCAGTGATAGTAGCTCCTTTTACGGTGGTGAGGCTCGTTGGCGACGGAGCATCAGGTTCAGACCGGCTGCTACTTCTCAGAAACAAACGTACACCGTGTTCCCACGCGCGCGCGCACACACACACGGGACCTCCACCATAACAACAGTGATTTGAGTTTCCTGCCATGTTAATAAAGTTTATTGAATGGGGGACAGGAAGACAAACCGGAAACACTCCGGGATGATTTTATACGGGTGCAGAAGCGCGTGCCACCTTCACCTGAAGGCTCCCACAGTTCAGTGGACTCGTGAACGCGCATGGGCTAGCAGACAGCAGGGGGTAGCGTGTGCGCATGCTCCTCTGTGAGTGTCACACGGACTCGGGCCTTTGTTTGTTTTGCCTGCACACGCGCCGTTATGTAACGTCCGCGACGGCGGAGCGGCCCAATGCGCGCGGGGCCGAGGGGGGGCGGGACGGGAAGGCCCCGATTCGCGGGGCTCCGGTGCTCTCGTCCGGAGCTCTGGCACCGGAGCAGCAAGAGCGCGCCTGAGTGAATTAAGAGTGAACCGGAGCCTCGGCGCCGCGCTGTTGGGACCGGCTCTGTGTTTGGGTTCGCCCCGCTCCCCCGCCTCTGCGGGCACTTGGTACAGTCCGCAGCGCGTCAGCCATTGTTTACAAATGAACTGAGAGAGCAGCGAGGACACCGAGCACCCACACAGCACCGACCCGCACCAACACAACGAAGGACCAGACGGAGGACAGCCGCCATGCCGTGCCGGAAGCATGATTACCTGCTGCTGGAGCAGTCGGTGACCGTGGACTCAGCGGAGGTGGACGCACTGGTGACGCGGATCGGAGAGGCGCTGCAGCTGCACGGCTCCGCCCAAACGCCGGTGTCGGTGAGCCGTCTGCACGGCCTCGCCGGCGGCCCCGGGACCAAACCGGCGGCCGGCGGTGCAGGGGCTCCAGCGCAGGCGCGGACCGGCTGCTGCATGCGGCTCCGGAGCCGCCGCGGGCCGCGGGCCGGCGGCAGGCCGAGCCCGTACGGCGTGCCCGGCTCCGGAGACTCGGACTGGGACCGGATCCGCCCCTGGAACCGAAAGCGGCTCGGCGGGACGGAGGACGACCCGCACCGGCTGCTACAGGAGCTGCTGCTCTCCGGGAACCTGATCAAGGAGGCCGTGAGGCGGTTGCAGCTGTCCGCGGACTGCGGAGACTGAGCCCGGACACCGGGCACGGACTCACACCTGAGCCACTCACCGGAAACTCCGCTCGGACTTTTTCTAATTTCTCCGTTTGGTCGCGAGGCCGGCAGCTAGCTGAGCTTTGCTAATGTGGTTTATGTTTGACTGGGGGGGGGGGCTCACCTTGAGGCCAGGTAAAGGTGAGGTTGCTGCCAGGCACACATGTGGCTGCTCTCTGCTTCACGAGGAAATGAGCAGCTGGGTTTGTTTACAGTCTCATGGTGGGGTTTTACCTGCACAGGTAGGGGGCCGGGCTGCCCCTTGGGCCTGTGTGGGCTCAGGTGCTCTCACCTGTGGGAACTCCCAGCAGGACTTGTGTTATTGTACTTTTTGTTGTGTGAAGAATGCCTCTGCTCCGTACCGGAGTACTTGCCGTTCCTGAGTATTCAGGCTTTTGTTGTCTTAATAAACTCACCTGTTTTTTTTTCACACCTGTGCAGAGTGTCTTTGTCAGAGCACCGGCAGTGCTGTTACTGAATCACACCTGGACCAATACACTGATTGGACAGATCCATAAGACCGATCAGCTGATTAGCATAGGTAGCTTCAGACAGGTGTTACTGATGTGAAATCAGCTGATCTCACATCAGGAAATAACCTGGAAACACGTGGTCTTATTTTCTAGGAGGTCTGAAAGCTTTCCGCCCTCGTCTGAGGACCTCCTGCAGCAGGAGACTCCAGCAGGGATACTCTGACCACACCTGTTGGTTTAACCTGCCACATTGTCCAGATGAGTCAATAGAGAGGTTTGATTCTAACTGCACAAGTCTGATGGTTTAAAGCTCAGTAATGAGCCTGCGTGCACGCACACACGCCCCCCCTCCTCTTCCTGTGGTCGACGTGGTCTTAGAGGCCACACGCTCATTATCAGCCTTTAAATACCCACCCCACCCCTGTGTCACAGCAGGGTGACTCCTGCAGAAAAACATGTTTACCTGTGGTGGGCTGTGGGTCCTGTGGGCTGTGGCGCCCCCTGTTGTACCTGCTCTGTTACTTCATGGAGTCCTCATAGGAGCAGGTCCAACAGACTCATAGAGAAGAAATTCAAGAAAGTTACTTTATTTATCACAAATTTTCTGTTATACAGAAGCCAGGAGGAGCAATCCAACTTTAAATAATAAAAGTAGGATGTCAAACAAAGAAAAAATGGCCAATTAACTAGAATAAAAGATAAAATAAAGATCAATAATACACAGTAAAATGTTAAAGGCTGAAAAGAATAAATATTAGAAAAAACCCCAAAACATTACAATAAAATAAAAAAATTGATAAAAAATCTTTAAGTAAAAAAGCAGAGTGAGAAGTTAAATGATCCTCTGAGTAAACTGGGAATGAAAAAGTTGATTCTGGTCATGTGACATAGCGTGTTCGTCATCTTCAGGTGAGTTCTTCAGTCTCAGCTGACTGCAGGTTTCCAACCTTATAAACAGGACACCTGCACAATGACTGAAACCAGCGGACTGACTAACAATGGTATGGTTTACCGAAGTTACATAAACAGGGTGCACCTCTACGACCGATTGTCTGTATGATCAACTCGGTCACCTACAACATCTCCAAGTTTCTGGCTCAACCTCAACCCGCTGGTGGGCAGCTCTGAACACCACATCCAGAACATGTTGGATTGTGTTGAGAAGGTGAGAGACAGATGAACAGGCAGGTGAAACCATGATCTCGGACAATGTTACATCTCTCTTCACTTGCATGATGACCCCAACCGCAGCAACAGGACCGCTCTCAGCATCGACCTAGTGTGTTTGAACTGTGTCTCATTCCACCTGTTTCATATACAAGGGTCAGTTCTACAGGCAGAAACATGGGTGTGCCGTGGGCTCCCCAGTTTCACCCATCGTGGCCAATTTGTACATGGAAGAAGTGGAAAAGAGGGCTTTGCTGTCCTACCCTGGAACAGCACCAAGCCATTGGTTCAGACATGTGGATGACACCTGGGTGAAAATCAAATCTCAGGACGTTCCACAATTCACAGATCACATTACAGTAACTCTGGTCATCATGGTGATGATGGCCGCACAGCTCTCCTCCCAGAACACATGACTGTGGAGAGTGCAGGAGGCGTCCTGCTCGATGCTCTGACCCTCTGGCTGTGACTCCCACCGTACCAAACCCGTGGACTCTGATCGTGCAGACATGCAGGATGTTTATGTGGTGAGTGTGGACATGAGTCCGAGGGCATGAGGAGCTGACGGGCTGTGGGACCGGTGGTCCGGAGGCTTTGCAGTGGTACACAGCTGTCTCCACGTGAAGTTTGCTAGCAGCTGATGAAGCACAAAAATGATGATAATGGTTCATCAGACAAAGACTTCATCACCTGAGGTCAGTTTTTATTCAAATGGAGTTCAGACTGAATCCAACCAATGAAATGTAATGTAGAGGCTCTGCAGTGCAATGACTGCATGCACGCACCAGAGGGCAGCACGACACCACGAAGCTTCTGTCCTAACGCCTCTGAACACCTGATCTGCTACAGGTGAGCAGGCACAGGTCACATGATTAAACTGTGCTAAAGGTCACTGCAGGGTCAGAAGTAGAGCTGAGGCGGATGGTGGTGAGTCATCAGCTGACTGACATCAAGAATCAAGTCATGAACACACAAGATAGAATATCAAGATGTATTTTATAATGGAAACAGTTAAATGATGAGAAAGTAGAGCCGGGCCGGAGCACACACTGCTGTAGTCACTGACTGTGAAGGAGTGCTGAACCAACGCTGTGCCCTGCTGCCGCCAGCACACTGAAGGAACAGGTTCCTCTCTGTTGGAGAGTGGACAGAGAAAAGAGGGCTTGTTCTTCACTTACTTTGTAAACTCGTGGTCGGCATGACCGATCCTCTGCCTCAGGTTTGATCAAGCGTCCATCATTAAAAACAGATCAGTTATGTTGAAAATTATTGACTGACTCATTCTTAGCAGTGGGTCGTCCAACCAGCTGATTTAGGTTTGCAAAGGTGAACATGGCTGGAAGCAGCATTAATGCCAGGCACTGAAAGCATGTCGCTGCGACTGGAGGCTGAACCCTCACTTTTATTGGTTGTTGATTTTCTTCTTCTGTTTCGTGGTGTCGAAGCAGCCGGTGCTCGTCAGGATGCAGCGAATGATGAAACGAAGTTCTGCCTGTGAGCGCCGGCGCGTATCGCAGCAGATATTTTAGGACTGAAGCAGAGAGAGCTCCGCAGGGACGAGCAGCACTAATTTCACTTTGATGTGCGGCGTGAGTCACTCAGAGTTTGGCTGCCGGCTGTGCTCGTGTTTACTTTAATGTTTGGGACACAAAACACTGTTTACTCTGTGACGAGAGACATGACATTAGAGAACCCTGAACAGACAGGGTGTAAGCAGACAGACCTTCAGAGTAAAAGCTGCACCTGTTCAAGCCTGCTGGCTTTAAAGAGTTAAAAGAATCAGCAGCATGTTTGAAATAATGAAAACAGAGTCCGCAAGACGTCAGTACACTATATTAATGTATGTACTTGTATACACAAGTACACTAGCAGGGAACTCGAACAATGTAAGCATGAAGCAGACGATGCAAATATCATGCAAAGGATGCTGGGAGCTTGAAACGGTGCTTTGTGCCTCTGATGTGGCGTCAGCGTCTCTGACACATGCCGATCCTCTGAAAAATATCAAAGCACAGAAAATGAGACCTTTCAGCAGCTTGAACCTGCCAGCATCTTACCCAAACACCCTTCATCTCAGGCAGAGGCTGAGAATCAAACTGCCAACCCTGCTGCCTGGGCCCTTTAATGTTCAGTGGAAATCAAGGACATTTAACAACTTTCCAGGACGAAGGTTTTGAGCTGCTCTGCTGAGGAGAAGCTGTGATGAAGGAAGGAGAGGAGTCAGTTTCCTCTCTGAGACGAGCGCCATCAAATATTTACAGCTTTCTTCTTCTGCGCCTCACTAAGCCTCCATCAGCGTCCGATGAAGCTCTGACGATGCTCCACCGCTCTGACCCGATCGCAGTGAGGATGATTCAGAGCACAGAACAGCTTCGGCTCTGACCTCAGACCTAGCCCACCCCTCACGTTTAAATATAAAACGTGCTGTGTCTCAACCACAGCCCGTATATCAAAGATGGGGGGGGGCACCTCGCCATCGCTCGACGGCTCGGCTCTGACACGTCGGCATCTTTGTGGGCGCTGCTGCACAAACAGAAGCTCTGTGCTGGACTTTAATTGCATCGCTGTCAGCAGAGAAGCGATTGGTTCCACTTCGATGGCGTCTGCGTGTCGGCCAAGAGGCGGAGCTCCAGATGATGTTGAGGACATCCAGCATGACCCTCTGCCTTTACCTGCTGCTTCAGGTGTGGCTCAGTGCCGATTGGACGCTCACAGTGAAGCCAGCAGCTGCTGACAGACGGCGTTTACTAGAGATGACAGGAAGTGATGTAAGCAGCAGCATCAGAGGGATGTTCAGTTCACGGCTTGCAGGAGCTCCTCACTGCCTCTAGTGTTTTTCGCTCTGTGGATTTGTGTCCAGGTATACATCTTTGAGTCCTTCAGTGTCCTGCACTAGGAGGGCGGAGCATGGTGCCTCCTGCTTGCCGTGCAGCGTCCAGGACCAGTTCAGGTATCCTGTATCCTTTGTCGCGTCGACCCATGAGCGCGTGCAGACCAGCGTCTGTCGGGCTGACGGTGAACAGATTCCATTGCTGTTGGCTCTCCATCAGCTCCAGCTGCAAGGCGGAGGCGGAGCTTGCTGCTCCCCGCGCTCACTCTGTGATGATGCACTCCAGGATGTTTATTCCTGCCACAGGCTGACATTAAACACCGCAGGACTTCCTGCTGCAGCGGCTCAGACGCTGGCGTCTGTCATCAGAGTTCCGGAGTGTCGTCAGGACGCAGAAACAAAGAGCTGATGTTCTCAGAGCGCGTGGTCACGGCCACCTCCTGAAAACGCCACGCAGACAGGAAACAGAATGTTTCCGTCCAGTCTGAGACACTTCTGCTTCAGCTGTCTCACAGCTCCACGGAACGCTTTACGCCTTTCACAGAACGGGGCTAATGAGGCGTCCCACTCTGGGAATTCTGGGAACACTGGGAATTCTGGGAGTGACATTCCCTGAGAGCAGATCTGCTTTCAGCCCTGAAATATTAACGCTGTTCCATCCTTTAGTTTAAGAATTACTGTTTTTCTTCCCAAAGTGCTCATCAGAGCGTCAAACAGCAGGATGACCCACAAAGTGACGAGCCTTCGTCCTCGTCTCCATCCTCTGCTTGTCTCACCGGTGAAGCCTCCTACCTCAGAGAGGGTTGCTGCTCGCCTCTCTGAACAAGCCAATCACGACTCTCTCTCTGTGTGATCTTCCTGACCTCGTTCTGCCTCCAAGTTTTTGTTTCTGTTTGCTGCTTCAGGACACCTCTGGCCCGACCTCCGTCATCAGGCTGACAGCTCGAATCACCACCAGCATGTCCTTATTTATCTATACAGCGCCAAATCACAACAGCGCGCTTGATATAGTAATGTTGACCCTACAATAATACATACAGAGAAAAACCCAACAATCATATGACCCCCTATCAGCATGCAGTTTGGCGACAGTGGGAAGGAAAAACTCCCTTTTAACAGGAAGAAACCTCCAGCAGAACCAGGCTCAGGGAAGGGCGGGGCCATCTGCTGCGACTGGGTGGGGTGAGAGAAGGAAGACAGGATAAAGACATGCTGTGGAAGAGAGACAGAGGTTAATAACAGATATGATTCAGTGCAGAGAGGTCTGTTAATACATAGTGGTAAATGGTAAATGGCCTGTATTTATATAGCGCTTTACTAGTCCC
>NW_005187540.1:533847-538236 GCF_000239375.1 Pundamilia nyererei | reverse complement strand
AGATGGTGTGCTGTGTATGTAGTTTAGTTCTCATTATACTTTTGAGTTAAAAGAACATATTCACTTATTAGTTTATTAGATAAGTGTGCATCACTCTGTATCCTTGATCTGCTGTGAATGTCTCATACTGTGTTCTTGACATGTTTTATTGCTGAATCATAAACAGAAGGAGACTTTGTGTCTAGAGTAGGGGAGGTAGATCACATTCCCTACCCCCACCTTCTGTAGAGCAGAGGAGCAATGAGCCGAGGTCATAACTTAGGCGCCGTAAGGGAGAAAGAATGTGAATGTTTGGGCTTTTACGACTAGGTGGGGGCCACTAGCAGCTATAAGAAGCTGAGTAACACGTCACCATTTCGAGACTTGCGGTGACCCTCTTCAGGCATGTCTCCCCATCATGATGGTTCTTATGCTCTTAAGTGTTGAATTGTATGGAAATAAAGTATTGTTGATTGAGCATAAATACACCGAGTATTGTCCTTCCTTCAGCCCAAAGATTCAAAGAATTGGGAGATTTCAACAGCCAGAGAACAAAGGCGTCTCAGGTGAGATGAATGGGGGTCTGCGAACGGAGCGTCCGTGTTGCAAAACTTGAACTCCGGAAAGTTATAAGAAAGACCGTCTTTTATGTCCAGTAAGGTTTGTCGGTCGTACACAAGGAGACACGTGCTACTCGTGAAAAAATAAAGGAAAAGTAAAATTAAACACAGAAAACAGCTGTTGCTTGGGGGAGCTCGCGACGAGGCTGCCATACTCGGCGCCATCTTGAAAATGAATGGCGTAGAAATAAAATTGAATTGAATTGTGCACATTGAGCCTTTCAGAATAAAAGACTATTTCCTGTCTTCAGCAGTTAGCTTGGTGTCCACGCCAGAGATGGGCAGTAACGCGTTACAAGTAACACATTACTGTAATCCGATTACTTTTTTCGAGTAACGAGTAAAGTAAGGGATTACTATTGCAAAAAAGGTAATTAGATTACTGTTACTTTCCTGTAAGCACGCTGCGTTACTGCGTTACTATTCTTTTGCGAGTGTGTCTCATGACAGTGACGTCCTACTGCTGTGTGATTTATTACTATTACTGAAGGTTACTCTCCACACCAACACCAACCAGATGTTTAAATCTTAATATGAATGAGTAACAGTAGGTGGACATTAGGTAAGGCTGCACTTTTTGCAGCGATCTCGTATAGAAACTATTCCTCGCGTATATAAAACAGGTCCGCGGCTCCGAACCGTAGTAAAGGGACCTCTGGCTGATACGTCGGGTTCGTGTCGGGCTCGTAGCTGAAAACTAGCTTCACTTTGCTAGCGAGAGACAGAGAGAGGCGTCGAAAGGCTGCTGCAACAGAACTTTATTGTTTCAGAGGAAAACAGGAACACAGCGTACAGTCGAGTCTTAACAGCTTACTCACAGCTGGGCTCGTCAGGCTCTCTGTTTGGCTGCAGTGGTTATTATTATATTTACATGCTTCCAGCTCCCGTTTCTGCTCCCTGACAGCTCGTACTTTTCCTTTCTCTCCCTCCCTCGCTCACAGACACATCACGGGTACGGCAGTCCATTCTCCCTGCAGCACGGACTACACTGCCCATCAGGCTACATGCTTAAGGGCTATACCTGTAGCATTCTGCCTGTTGCCTTCATATTAAAATCATGTTTTGAACAATAATATTTCTTCCCGTCATTATGCAGCAGCATGTAGAGGTGACATGGGCCGTGAGATTGAAACACAGACATTAGAGCTTCTTAATGTGTGTTTAGTTTGGGGCGTGGAAACCAAAAACAGAGAGAGCAGAGCCGAACATATGAAACAGGAAAGTACCGCCGTGTAATCCATTTATTTCAACAAAGTAACTGTATTCTGAATACCACCTTTTTAAACGGTAACTGTAACGGAATACAGTTACTCATATTCTGTATTTCAAATACGTAACGGCGGCACATGTACTCTGTTACTCACCAACACTGTCCACGCAGGACTAAGAAAGCCTTCACTGGATGCCAGCTTGGTCTGCAGCACACTTTTTACCCACAGTGACGTGTTTGAGGGCTCATGTCTCTGCTGCTTCGTTGGGCTCAGCCTCAGATATTTGCACTCTTCAGTTCTGCAGCTCCCTGAAGTCTCCGAGTCTGCATCAGTGACAAGTTTTAAACAGAGGAACCGTTGTGGTCCTGGGCCGTTTTCAATTATGGTTTTTTATGCTTGTTAGTTCTTTGTTTTTGTCGTTCAGTTTTGCGTCCCAGTTTTACTTCCTGTTTTGTTTTCCATGATGTTGTTCTCTGTTTTTTCCAGTGTTTGTATAAAATAGTTATTGTAGATATTTACTTGTCGCAGATAAATACAACAAAATAAAACCAGTACCTGTACCAGAAAAAATAATATTTATCCATAACATACAGGAAAAGACCCAGGGAAACCGAGTTAACAATAAAAACAATAAAAACCACCCCATAAATTTCCCACCCGAGCCTCAACTCTCAGGGCCCGGTACAAAACGACTCATGGACTGGTAGCGGTCCGTGGCCCGGGGGTTGGAGACCACTGTTTTATCCTGTCTTCCTTCTCTCACCCCAACCAATCACAGCAGATGGCCCCGCCCCTCCCTGAGCCTGGTTCTGTTGGAGGTTTCTTCCTGTTAAAAGGGAGTTTTTCCTTCCCACTGTCGCCAAAGTGCTGCTCATAGGGGGTCATATGGTTGTTGGGCTTTTCTCTGTAGAGTCTACCTTTCAATACAAAGCGCCTTGAGGCGACTGTTGTTGTGATTTGGCGCTGTTTGAATAAAACGGAATTGAATGACATAATAATATTAGTGTACCGTAATAACATTATAATAACAGCTGATGACATAATAATAATGATCATGATGATGATGATATACTAATGTTCGTTAGTAATGAGTAATTTTATAATGATGGCTAGCTTTCAGTTAATCTCCTCCCCCCGAGTCTGTATTTTATTTACCTTCCACATCGACACCATGACAGAAATGAATCACAAACCATCCTTGAATAAAGCTTTATTGATCGTGACGATGATGATTGAACACAAGGTTCATTGCCTCTGAGGGAAACGTGTGAATGTAGCTTAAGATCAAAGCACAGATTTAATGTTAGACATCTGAGACGTGTAAGACAAACCCAACAGCCAATCAGAACAAGCCTGAGTGCGCTCATCTGAGGATTGTTCAGACTTGCAGAGTTACACCCACTGCACATCAGGAAGACATCTGCGCCACCTGTTTTATTTTGGGGGCGGGACTAATGTTCAGAGAGAAAATGTGTTTTGTAAATAAATTCATGAGTTAAACGGGAACACGCTGCTGCTGGACACATACTGTACATGACACACAGAATGTACAGCGTGCTGCTGCTGGGGTCATCGTGTGTGTGTTTCTCAGAGGGGTCAGAGGTCATAGGGGCGGGGCTGTTCTTGCTACCACCACAGCTCGTCGCCCCCGCTGCTTCTAGTGCTCGCCCTCTCCCGCCCGTGCAGCCTCATCATCTCCAGCACACCCCGGGCATAGGCGTCCCTCAGGTTCACGCCCGGCCCCGCCTCCCCCACCGAGCCACGGGCCAGCCGCTTCAGCATCTCGCCGTGTCGTATCGCCGCCTCCTTCACCTTCAGGGTGAAGTAGCAGGCAGAGAAGCGGTCGTTGATGATGGCGATGGGGAGCGCCAGGATTAGGATCCCAGACAGGATGCAGAGGAAGGCGAGCACCTTACCCACCGCCGTGTCGGGCCGCACGTCCCCGTAGCCCACCGTGGTCATAGACGTGGTCGCCCACCACCAGGCGGTGGGAACGCTGGTGAAGGTGGTGGCAGGAAGGTCGTGCTCCAGGGCGAAGACTGCGGTCGCGAAGATGGAGATGCCCACACCAAGGAAGAGGAGCAGAAGGCCGACCTCCTCGTAGCACTGCGCGATGGTCATACCGAGAGACTTCAAACCTGGAAGGAAGAGAGACGGAGGTCACAGACAGCGTTTATACACCTCTTACTATTATTGATCCTGTTTTCTCACGACTTCCTCCCCCTAACCCCACAGCTCCCTTCCTGAGCTTGGTTCTGCTGCACGCTTCTTCCTGTTCCAAGCGAGTTTTTCCTTCCCGCTGTCGCGAAAGTCTGATTCTCTGGATTATTGCAGGGCCTACCTCACAATATAAAGATCCTCAAGGCAAGTTGTTATGGTTCTTTGAATATATATGTAATGTGACAATTCATCCATCCACTCGCTCCCGCTTATCCTTTTCAGGGTCGCGGGGGGTGCTGGAGCCTATCCCAGCTGTCATAGGGTGAGAGGCGGGGTACACCCTGGACAGGTCGCCAGTCTGTCACAGTGACAGACAACCATTCACTCCCGCATTCACACCTATGGGCAATTTAGATTTT
>NW_005187540.1:527646-532794 GCF_000239375.1 Pundamilia nyererei | reverse complement strand
TATTTATATGCATATAAAAAGCTTTCTGGAATGTTCATTTCACAACGTCAGGGTTTGGAGATCCTGGTGATATTGTTGGATCTTCAGTCCTGATCTTTAGTTCCCTCGGTGGTTCCCGATCGTTTTTAGGTCACAGGAGATGAAGCCTCTTCAGGACTCTGGCGTGTGATGTGCTCAGTGAGTGTGTTTGTGCAGCAGACCGTTAGTCACCCTCAGCTGTTATACCTGCAGATTACCCTTGTAACCTATTTTTCTCTCAGTTTTACAGCCCGACTTCAGTCTTTGCCTTTTCTCTGTATTATTTATTTCAATAGTTTAAGATGATTAAAGTTCCTCCCTCTGCCTTTTCCTTTTATTATTCATGAGCTGAGTCCAGGGATGATCAGCCTTCCCCAAATCACTCAGATCAAAGCGCTCGTACGTCAGCCTGACACGCTCGGGCTCACGTAATCATACTTCCTCGCTCATTCGCCAGGATGAGAATCTATATATATTCTGGTCTTTGTTGTCCTCGGAGAACCTCCCGGCTGTAATCTCACAGCAGCGGCTTCGCTCTGACAGGATTTCCATTTCTTCTTCTCTCCCCGGATCTTTGCATCATGTCTTAAATCCGTCACATGCAGCGCTCTAATAAAACTGCCATTTCAGGCGAGTCTGATCTCACACCTACTTTTACAGGAACTCATTTCACACTCCAACCCTCTGCACATCCTCCTTCACTACATCCATGAACCTCCACCTGCCTGCAGCTCCATCTTCATCCTTCACCCTCCCTCCTCTGCACATGCTCAGACCATCTCAGCCTCTCTGACTCTGAGCCGTCCCTCACGTCCAGCCTGCTCACTGAACACCTGAACACCTTCAGCTCGGCTCCACCCATCACAGCAGGTCTCACCTCCATCCTTTGACCTTCCCTTTTCACGGTGTCCTTCTGTCACACTTGCCTCCACCCGCTCCACCTGCCTGCACTCTCTTCGTCACCTCTCTGTAGACGGTTGAGCCCAGGTATTTAAACTCATCCTCTGCTCCAGCATGTTCACCTGCCCCTCTCTCATTCGCACACATGGATTGTTTCATCTTCTACAACTTTCATTCCTTTTCTCTCCAGGCTCACCTTCACCTCTGCAGAGCAGACCTCCACCTGCTCTAAGCTCTCACTGGAGATCATAAAGACTCCTGCCTGACATCATCTGCAAACAGGAAGGGCCTCAGAGCAGATCCCTGATGTACTCCCACCTCCACCTTTATCCCAGCTGTCACTCATACGCACCCTCACCACTGTCTCATAAACAGTGCAAATGAAGGCTTTCAGGTGCTGATGTGGTATTTTGTGCTAAAACCTAAAGATAAGTAGTGCTGCTGCGATGCACATGCAGAGCAGGAAAGCCTTTAAAGTAACTCATTAACAATTATCATTGACCGGCTGGAATATATCCAACACGTTTCATTTCTCCTTTGTTAAGATATTTGAGTTTAAAGAAAAGACAGAGCAGCTGGAAATGTGATAAGAGTCAGTGAGACTGATCCTTTCTTAGAGTATTTGAATCTGAAAGGTGTCTGCTCGTTTACTCTCAGAAGATGATGATGATGCTGAAGATCTTGCCTATATCTCAATTTCTTGTACAGGAGGAAGAACAGAGTTCCTGCTGTGAGCAATTCAATTCAGTTTTATTTACACAGCGCCAAATCACAACAACAGTCGCCTCAAGGAGCTTTATATTGTAAGGTCGACCCTACAATAACACATACAGAGAAAAACCCAACAATCATATGACCCCCTATGAGCAGCACTTTGGCGACAGTGGGAAGGAAAAACTCCCTTTTAACAGGAAGAAACCTCCAGCAGAACCAGGCTCAGGGAGGGGCGGGGCCATCTGCTGTGATTGGTTGGGGTGAGAGAAGGAAGACGGGATAAAGACATGCTGTGGAAGAGAGACAGAGGTTAATAACAGGTATGAGGAGTTTTTACCTGTCGAGTGCCGGCCCAGCTTCAGCATGCGGAGCGACCTCAGGAGGCGGAGCACCTGCACCACACGGCCCATGTTCTCCAGCTCAGTGGATCCTCCGTGGAGGTTCTCCACCGCCAGTGTCACGTAGAACGGGAGGATGGCGAGCAGATCGATCACGTTGGGAATGCTCCGACTGAATCGGCACTTGTCCCTGACGCAGAGGAACCGAAGCACCAGCTCGATCGTGAACCACACAACACACACGTATTCCAGGGCGTCGAAGAGCAGCGGAGCGCCGATGCCGAGACCACCCGCTCCAAAGTCCTCACCTAAGTCCAGCGAGATGAGCACCATGTTGATGACCGACAACACCACGAAGAACATCGAGAGCGAGCCAAAGGTCCGAGCAGCACGCGATGACTCGGGTTTCTCAAGGACGTCCCAGAGGCGGCGGCGAGTGCCTGGGCAGGCGACGCCCGCAAAGTCCTCATCCCCATCGTCGGCATCGAGCTCCCGTTGTACCTCGAGGCTTTCCTTCTGCTCCTTGCGGCGGTAGTAGCGCTCACGGCAGCAGGGTTTGATGCAGAGCTCGTCGATGCCCCAGTACTCGATCTCCTGTAGGAAGGAGATCTCACACAGCTCCTCCATGACGTGCAGGTGACCCGTCTGGTAGTAGTTCATCACGTACCTGTGGACAAACACAAAGACACAGGTGAGCTCAGTCTGCACGATTCTGACTGAAGAAACAGTCCAAACAAACATCCAGAGTCTGGATCAGAGCAGTTCAGGGTGACGGTCCAAAGCAGAGACCTGCCAGGCTTCAGTGCTGTTCTCCTGCATCCTTCTAAAGTCCAGCAGTGGGCGACTCCTCTGAAGCCTGATTGGACAGAAGTCTACGAGGAGGTGATCCCCCTGCTTAGCCGATCTCTGGGCTCAGTGACGTCCGTCCTTATGGCTTGAAAGAGCCTTGGCGTCCTTCATCTGAGATAAACCAAAGTCCTCTAATCGTCACCTGTTCATGGAGCCAAAATAAAATTTATAAGGTGAACACGACCGCCGCCATGTCTCTTATGTTAGTGAAATCTCACCATATTGGCGTGATGAACGAAAGGTGGATTAAACTAAAAACCAGGACAGAGTCATGTGGTAGCGACCGCAGAAGTAGACAGGAAGTCCCGCTAAAGGGACTTCAGTCAGACTGAGACCAGAAACCCATCAGGACGGAAGGACTGAGCTCAGAGATCAGCTGAGCAGGAGGAACACCTCATCAGAGACTTCTGTCCAATCAGAGGAGCCGCCCCCTGCTGGATATCACAGTATATGTTCATAAACCTTCAAATTTATTTGGTTTAAATTAGAGATGGACTGATCCGATATTACCTATCAGTATCGGTCCGATACTGACGTAAATTACTGGATCGGGTAACGGAGAGAAATAAAAAATGTAATTCGATCCATTAAATATCAGAAAAGCACCTCACAAAACTTGCTACATGGCGTAACTCAGCTCATAACCGTAGCACGTGGGAGCAGTGTGGTCACGTGATAGAGCGGCTGTTGTGTTTGTAGCATCGCTACCAAACCAGCATTTCATCTCCGAGGAAGTAAGTTCATCTCTGAATGTTTGTAAAGCTTAACCGATATATGGAGCGACTGCCTCCCCCTCCCTCTCCTGTTGCTGCTTCAATCATGATCAATGATCAGCTGATCGTCTCTCCTTTGTTTTTGGCCTACTTTGCACCAGAAAGAGGAAACCAGCAGCTGAACAACAGCAGCACGTTTAAGCTTGATAAGCTGCTGTTAGAATGTATTTAATATTACTTTCTACTCGAGGATCTTTTTCTATGCAGCTGATGCTGGTAACTGTGCAGGGGCGGATCTAGCATGGTTTAGCCAGGGGGGCCGATAGGGCATTAACAGGGAAAAGGGGGCACAGAGACATACTTTTCTTTCTTATTCTCATTTAAAATGTCGAGCTTTTAATAAATAATTATCTGAATCTTACACCCAAAGTTTTAATCTGATGTAAAATGTATAGAAGTCCATTACTGTATATAGTAACTGTTAAGTCTAATATACCCTAGTAAGCTATAGTACTTTTTCCATCTGTGCAGTTCTGTTGAAGAAAGATGTTGAATCTATTTAATTATTCTTGAAAAATAATTTATTTCTGTGCATTTTTTCCACCCTGCATCAAATTAAAGTTGATTACGTCGATTAAGCATCATGAGGTGGGGGGTGGTTCCCTATTTTTTTTTGCTGGGAGTTGGAACCCTATTAGTTAGGTTGCTTAATATTTCTGCTAAGTTCTCTTTAAAATACCAGAACAGGGAGGATGGAGCAGGTTTAAGTTTATTAGATTGATCAGTTTTGCTGAACTGTGAAATATTTTGGCTGCAGTGTATTTTTTACATACAGTATAACAGAATAGCTTTAGTGTTGTTGTTTATTTAAACTTAAGTATGAACTTATACAAAATGCAGTAAGATATTAAAAAAACGTTTTATTGATTAAAAACACTATATCGGATTCATATCGGTATCGGACATAAAAAAGTGGTATCGTGCCATCTCTACTTTAAATCAGATGTCATGAAACAAGAAGAAGAAAAGACAGAAGGAAACTTTATTTTCATGTGTTCAGAGCCCCTCACCGTCTGAGCGCGCCCGATCAAGGCACGATGCTTGCCGTCAGCGTGCCGGACGTGACCCTGCTATTTTACTGCAGAAAACTGAGCTGACTAAGCATGCTCACTCTTCACTTCTTCACCCTTACTAATCTGAACGGAGGTCACCTGAACATAGACCGCCAGGTGTGAAGTGAAGCTTCCTCTGAGCGATGGCAAAGATAAAAGGGAAGAAATGCGATCGAATTTTAAATCAGATGTCATAAAAATATAAAAACAGACAACAACACCTAAAAATCTGCCTGTGTGTTGATGGTGTTGTCATGGTAATCTGAAATCCTGGCCACATGATGAAAACAAAAACGCTGAACTCAAACTAACTCTGGAAGCTAAAAAAACCCTCAAATAATTGATTTAAATAAAAACTAATAAAAAATAGAAACCTATAACGTCTGCAGCTCTGAGTGCTCTTACATGTAGTTTTTAATTTTACGAGTCATCAGCGCCGTGTCTACAGCAGCTACAGGCAGGCCTGGGCCCTATTTCAGGAAGCCGGTTTAGAAAACTCAGAGT
>NW_005187540.1:520014-525952 GCF_000239375.1 Pundamilia nyererei | reverse complement strand
AACTCAGGGTATACTTACTCAGAGTTTGCACTAAACCGGCTTCCTGAAATAGGGCCCAGCACAAGCACATTAACTTTAAACTTTAACTTTAAACTCGTTGCCTCTGCAAGGAGAAAGAGCGCCACCTACTGGAAAGCCTGGGAGTTCCTGTCAAAGAAGAATTCGTTCTCCAGGAAGTCGGCATCGTCGCAGAGCTCCAGCGCCGAGTCTCGGCTGCAGCAGGCCAGTTTCCCCAGCCGGGTCTCCGGGTAGGACGCCAGCAGATCCTGCGACAGCATGTAGCGACTCCCGCCAACGTTGATGATGAAGAAGTTGAGTGTGTCGCTGACACAGGACGCCGTCCGCTCGCTGAGGAAAACGCTTGACTCCAAAGAGACCAGGGAGGCGGTGTCGCCACACACCTCCGACCCCAGACCAGCCATCGAACTGGAGAAGACGCTCATGGTGGAGGAGGAGCTGGAGGAGCACAGGGGTGAGAAGACAGAGTACAGCATTTGGCCAACAGGGGGCACACTGACATGCATACAGCGGCCTGGTTGTTGTTTACGCTTAAATCCTCAACAACACTGCTGACTGGTGGAATCGGCTCCTGTCAGGAAGCATTGACGTGTTTATGAGTAGAAACTGCTGAATAAACATGAGCGACTTTAATCCTGCTGCTGGAGCATCGAGAGAGGATGTGACTGTTAAAGAAAGCAGCGAGTCAGTCCCCAAAAACCTTTCTCTGTACCCGTAAACACCCGATTACTCTTTTGTTACTAAGAACGGAGAGCAGGAGCTGGAAGAAAGGAACGAGACGTGTCGCTGTATGCAGATGAGACTCTGTTATGTGTTGAGGGGAGGATGCTAAGTACGTGCGCCGGCAGCATGGACGAATCAGAGAGAAGAGAATCAGGCTGAAAGCATGAAGCAGATCTGCGCTGTATGGAAATATCGCAGCGAGCAGTCCTAAGTAATCTGATGAATCTCTTCCTGTCACCATTCATTCCTTTTTCTGTGGTGTCTCTGTCCAAATTTGTCATTCTTACTCTGAATGTTCCACGAGGAGAGAGTGAGGTGCTGTCCACCACCTGAAAGCGCTGCTGGGTGTGGTTGGCTCAGACGTGTGAATCACTAATGAAGCGTCCCAGTGGACTCTCTGATGTGTGGACGTAAACTCACTTCCTGTTTGACAGTATTGGCTGTGAAGCCTGAGAACAGCAGGGGGTCGAGTGTCGACACATGTTGGAAGCACGAAGCTCAACATGAGGCTGCGACGGCGGAAACGCCTCGCTGACAGTCAAAAAGTCATCCCATGAAACACTGCTGATGATGCAGCATGGCCGTCTCACACAGCAACAGCTGTCTCAGGTGACGTGGTGGGAGCTTTTTTAGAAGCAGGTGAGAAACAGGCACAGGTGCAGCTTTACCTGTAGTCTGACAAACTGGGGCTGTGCAGCTTTTACGCTCTCTGCACAGAGCGACTTCTTTTCACAACCGTGCGCTCAGACACTGGTTCACACCTCCAGAACAGTTAGAGCGGGCACCTCTGAGCCTCATAAAGCTCCGAACCAAACCTGCAGGACTTCAGGTGAATTTACAATCTTCTGCTCCAGGATATGCCCCCCCCCGGGGCATGCGTGTGGCAGGAGATGCTGATGCCAATGAAAAATGAGTAAATATCACAGAATAGCGGGGCTGTCGAGCCTGCTGTTAACGGAGTGCGGGGCACCTGTACATGCTGTTCAACGCGGGGTCAATAGACAGATGTTCCTATGTTTGGTCTTTGTATGGGGCACAGATGTGCTGTTATCCAAACGTTACAGAGCAAAGACGGTTCTACAAGGTCCCACACTGAAGTTCATTTAAATCAGAGGCATGTACTTTGGTGTACTGCAGTATTACAGCAGTGGGACCTGTCCCCCTTACACACTGCACACTCAGACCAGTCAGACCAGTGTGACACACAACTAGTCTGCGCATGTATCTTTAGGTGAAGCCGACTGATCAAATTTGAGGAAATTCAAACTGATGCTTCATGAAGAAGATAAAACCAACAGTAAAATAAAGACTTCCTGTTTCTGAGCAGAATCACAGGTTTCTTTCACCTTTAACGTGTCGGTTTGATCACATTTGAAAGTTTTTTAAATATATTTTGAGAGTTTGGGAAAAACTCGAAGCTCAGCGTGAAGCGAAGATTTAAAATGCAAAAAACATTGTGTTGCAGGAAAAGGTCACAGCTGGAGGAAACGATGTGACATGACGTCTTTATGTGGCTCTGACAGCTGAACGGCTGCAGGGCAGTTTTCATGTTCTGTATCTTTAACCTGTTTCAGGGGCGATTTTAGCCCAAAGTGAATCAAAGCACCCCCAAAGATTTCTTACTTTCTTTGACAATATTTGCTGTTTGTGTGACACACTACTAAACATATAAAAAGCATACAGTACTTGTTTGAGACGTAACATTTTAACAACAAATGTATAGATAACCCCCCCTCCTAAAATGGTTTGTTCCAGCTCTCCCCTGCTCTGGCTCCAGCGCCATTGCTGCCAGAGCGATGGTGGCTGAGACGCAGCGGAGCGGAGGTGTTAGTGCCTGCCTCAACCCTTAGATGCACATGTGGGGTCAAAAATGACCCCGCAGGTTGTTTTTCTTCAAAATCTTTAAAATGCAAAGTTGTAATATATTCATATTCCAGGTATTCCTCATAAAATATGTTTGTAACATGAGGCCATTTGCATTTTTATTTATTTTTTCATTAATTTAAAGAAAATGCTGTTTTTGTATCACTACCCCACTCTTCCACAAGTGGGGTCGAAAATGACCCCAAGCAGTTCCTGTGGAATCTTCTATGGAACTTTCATTCTTAGCTTCTCTGACTGTCCCACTTACACTTCTGATGGATCAGGAATTATTTTTTACATAGTAACATACACGATTTATAGTCAGGGCTGCACATAAGTGGTCCGCAGGTGCACATTCGCTGTCAAAATAAAAGTATTCAGAGAATACGCGCTTCTTTTGCGGTGGAGGAACACCATTGCTTACGGAGCTTGCTTCTTCGACATCTTTAAGAGTTCTGAACAAATGTCTGTCCTCCTCCAGAACATCTAATGTACGCAAACGAGCGTCCCAACTTCTTATCTGCTGCGTGTCTTTTATTTTGACAGCGAATGTGCACCTGTGGACCATTTATGTGCAGCCCTGTTTATAGTTTCCTGTGCATGTCAAACATTGTCCTTTCTGATCGTTTTTTTTAAATATCTAAAGTAACACGGCTGCTATGAGGCCAGCTAGGATCCCTGTGGCCCTACAAATGATCCAGGACGGATGGGATGAAGAGCCCATCGGAGGCATTGACTTGGACATCGGACATCTCAGATATAGAGGACCCAGACTATTGTCCCCCCCCCCACTGAACAAGGCCAGTCAGATATAGAGGAGTCCTCTGATGACGAAATAAATATTGAGTCTAACAGAATGAGCCCCTCTTACTGCTCTAGCCACAATATTCTGAATTAGTCGGCCAGGGCTTGCACCTGGGTCTAGTACTGTCTCCCCAGTAAATGCATGGAAGATGTTCATGTCTGATAATATAATAGAAGAGGTGCTGACATGCACAAACATGGAGGCACGAAGAGTAGCCACAGACAGGGGGAAAGAGTGGAAAAATGTAATCAAACATAAGCTCCTGGCCTTCATTTGATTGACCATCCTTGCAGGAAGTGAGACGAACTGGGATGTACCAGTCGGTGTGCTTTTTGGGAGTCCTCTGCATAACCCATTGTACAAGGCCACTATGTCAATTCAAAGATTTAAAGATATTTGCCGATTCTTGCACTTTGATGACAAGAGGACCAGAGCCTACCGACTGAAAACAAACCACGTGGCAGCTTTCAGCTACATATGGGGCCTGTTCCTGGTCAACTGCAGGCAGAAATTCATCCTCAGTGATTGTGTTACAGTGGATGAACAACTTGTGCCTTTCAGAGGGAAGACCCAGCTTCTGCAGTATATGCAGAGCAAGCATACAAAAGTGATACAAAAACTGCAATTTCTTAAAATTAATGAAAAAACTAATAAAAATGCAAAGGGCCTCATGTCACAAACATGTTTTATGAGGAATACCTCAAATATGAAAATATTACAACTCTTTGTTTTAAAGATTTTGAAGAATAACAACCGAGTTTATAGCAAAATGCATTGTTTCTATTTGGGGTCATTTTTGACCCCAAAAATGTGTGTGTGTTTTGGGGCCACCCTGGGGCACACACATGTCAGTGCGCCCGAGGGTGGCTGTGGCTACAATGTAGCTTGCCAGCATCAGTGTGTGAATGTGTGGATGACTACTAAAGCGCTATACAAATACAGGCCATTTACCATTGTTTTTGTAGAGACAGCCAGATTCATAATGGATATAAGGAAGTCTTTTTTCAAAAAAAAGAGCCACATTCAGATAAAAGTGTAAAATCAAATCATCCCTCAATCAAGAATTTACAGTTTACTTTTTACTATGAGCATCATTCATTATTCTCCCAGTAATTAAGGTTAGCATATGTATTTTTTTATTCCAATCCATTCTTCTTTAGCAGCATTTAAATAACCTTTATCAGATTTGATGGTTTTGTTACAGACTTTTAAAAAAAAGTGTTTTTCTTTTCTTTCACAAATGTGGGATTAAATTGTGTTCAAATGTACAAAACAGTGATGTCATGTTTTGAGACGAGGACCCAGGCACAGAGCGACTTGATGAATTTAAGAATCTTATGATTTATCTTGCCTGGCTGGGCAGCTCTCACCCCCAAAGCTCTAATGCTTGAATCGCCCCTGACCTGTTTACAGGAAGACGATGACAGTGATGATGATGATGATGATGATCAAACCAGCAGCAGAACATGAAACATTTCCCTCCGGGATTTGAGGAGAACACAAACACACCTTAGTTTACACCCCCCACCCCCACCCCCCAGGTTAAAGTGACAGTTTGGGTCTTTTATTAAAAGCTTAAAATCTTTGTTTAAGCAAAGACTCGATGACTCCGTTTGGGGAGAGTCTCTGCATCAGCTGCAGATTACAGACGTGTCCTAAAACACATGCACAGAAATGACAGGTCACAGTTTTCAGACCACCTGAGAGCTGCTTCAGTGAAAACACCTCAGCTGACGGACTCACCTGCTCCAAATGAAGAGGCGATAGCTCCACGTCCTCACATGCTGACAGCAGAGAGAAAGTCCAGCTGGTGTCAGAGACGAGGAGGTGTTCAGAGAGGAGGTCTGTAGCAGGAGGACCTGGTGCTCCCTCCAGCTCTCTGCTCTCTCTGATTCGCGGTGTGCTTTTAAAACTGAGGCTGTAGGTATGGAGGCCGCTTAGTGACACACTGCAGTATGAGGTGGCAAGCAAGCAGCACCCTGAGAGCAGCGGTGCAGACGTGTGAGCGTGCATGAAGATGAATAAAGCAAGTACTGATATTCCAGTCATGACTGATGTCACATCTTCAGCATCAGTGTTAAAGTGATGTTGGTCATCACAGCTGTGAGTATCAGGACTGAGTATCATGGATGAGTATCATGGCTGAGTATCAGGACTGAGTATCAGGACTGAGTATCAGGATTGAGTATCGTGGCTGAGTATCAGGACTGAGTATCGTGGCTGAGTATCATGGCTGAGTATCAGGACTGAGTATCAGGACTGAGGATCGTGGCTGAGTATCAGGACTGAGTATCAGGACTGAGTATCAGGACTGAGTATCAGGACTGAGTATCGTGGCTGAGTATCAGGACTGAGTATCATGGCTGAATATCAGGACTGAGTATCGTGGCTGAGTATCAGGACTGAGTATCAGGACTGAGTATCATGGCTGAGTATCAGGACTGAGTATCGTGGCTGAGTATCAGGACTGAGTATCATGGCTGAATATCAGGACTGAGTATCAGGACTGAGTATCACGACTGAGTATCA
>NW_005187540.1:519497-519994 GCF_000239375.1 Pundamilia nyererei | reverse complement strand
CTGAGTATCAGGACTGAGTATCATGGCTGAATATCAGGACTGAGTATCAGGACTGAGTATCACGACTGAGTATCATGGCTGAGTATCGTGGCTGAATATCAGGACTGAGTATCAGGACTGAGTATCATGGCTGAATATCAGGACTGAGTATCAGGACTGAGGATCGTGGCTGAGTATCATGGCTGAGTATCAGCACTGAGTATCAGGACTGAGTATCATGGCTGAGTATCAGGACTGAGTATCGTGGCTGAGTATCAGGACTGAGTACCATGGCTGAATATCAGGACTGAGTATCAGGACTGAGTATCATGGCTGAGTATCGTGGCTGAGTATCGTGGCTGAGTATCGTGGCTGAGTATCAGGACTGAGTATCAGGACTGAGTATCATGGCTGACTATCGTCGCTGAGCATCGTGGCTGAGTATCAGGACTGAGTATCAGGACTGAGTATCACGGCTGAGTATCATGGCTGAGTATCGTGGCTGAGTATCGTGGCTG
>NW_005187540.1:516661-518635 GCF_000239375.1 Pundamilia nyererei | reverse complement strand
ATCAGGACTGAGTATCAGGACTGAGTATCACGGCTGAGTATCATGGCTGAGTATCAGGACTGAGTATCAGGACTGAGTATCACGGCTGAGTATCAGGACTGAGTATCAGGACTGAGTATCGTGGAAACATGAAGAAAACAAATGATCTGTGCAGGTTACAGCTGTTGTTTCAGGACAAACTGTGAGGTCGTACTTCAGGATGGTTAAAGGAAGAACGTGATTTGTGTTTCAGCTCAAAGACGCAGGATGGTGATCAGCGTGAGAACGCTGCACAGACACTGCAGAAGCTGCTCACACAGGAAATCGTGGAACAGTGGATTTGAACAGCTGTGAGGTCATCGAGGGCCTGGAGCAGTAAGAGGACGGGTGTTGTATCGCAGGACGGCTGATCGGTTTGTTTCACTGACTCATTATTATGTTTTTCTTAATTTGGCCCTGAAACTCTTTGTTGTTTATAGACTAGATTCGCGCATTCAGCTCATATATTCAGTGTTAAAATAATTATTATAGGTAAAAACAGTCTACCTCGAACACCAAGCATGAAGAATGTGTACTCACCGTTTCAGGTGTAAAACACTCGGCTGGGCTCACACGCGTTTGCTGGCTTTATAAGTCAAAGTGGAGGTGACGCGGGCAGTGACGCGGGCAGTGACGCTGGCGGTGACGCGGGCCCTGCAGCATCGATACAAAATCAGTGTTTGGAGCCGACATTTACATAAAGTTTTATTTCTTAATCATTCTCGGTGTGCTTCACTCTGACACCACGAGGCTTCCGTCAGTAACAAATCTGCCTGCAGTGTAATCTGATTACTTCATTCCCTGCAGGCAGAATTCATGTTTTTTACAGTTTTTCTGGACAGTTGACTCTGCCCACTGTGTGGGGTAAAGAGGAGAAGGCGGAGCAGCAACCACCCTGTTCCCGTCCACAGAGATGAAGACAAACATCCAAAGTGTGAAACTTGATAATAACAAGAGCGAGCTGGTGTGCAGCCATACGCGGCATTAATCACCCTCCATACAGGACGCCCCTCTCTCTGAGATGCTGCTGCTGTTGCTAGGCAACAGTGCGACTGAGCCCGAGAATAAAAATGTGCTCCACTTTTGTGAGCCTCACAGATGCTGCTGCCACAGCGCCACCATGTGTCCGGCCTGGAAATGACCTGCATAGCAAATTCAAAAGTGTTAAATATGTTGGTGTTCGTACTTTAATTTGACAGTTACAGTCTTTAGACGTAAGTCTGAGGTGTAAAATAATACTGTTGAAATCGAGTGTTTCTATATCAAATCTGGAGGCGTTACAATGGAAGCGTGAACTCTTGACCTCTGAACTCTGAACTCCTAAAGGGGCTATGACACTAATATAGTAAATGCACAGACTCCGGCCCCAGCACCAAAGTGAAGCCGTTTCAGAACATTTCACTCTACAGATTTCTGAGTTGTCTGCCATGCTTGGTAAGTCATTTTTTTCTGAGATTGTTTTAATTATTATTACTTTCTTTTACTTTTGTGACTTTTTTTGAGTTGAGACAAAGCGGCGTGAAAGGCATTAGCCTCACTGCTCGGTGAAATCTGTTGTTTGCAGCCAAACACTATAGCCTTGGAAAACAGCTTGTATGTGAATATTCAGTCAGGTTTTGGCTCAATTACACCTAAAACAATGTTTAGATTGTTGACATAATGATGCTACGTGAAGCCTGAAAACCACCAAACCGACGTAGCAAACAGCAGAAGCGCTGACTGTGGGTCGACATCCCTGCAGAGTTTTGTGCACACGGTTTAGGTCAAAATGAAACAGACTGTTTTAAATGTAGTTGGGCATTAACTGTTGTCTGTGTTCTTCGGTTGTTTGAGAGAGCACCGTGTTAACAAACCTGTTCTGATATTGGCTTTAAAAATGGGCAATGGATTCGTATCTGGAACTGTCTTTTGGGAAAATACAAACCACATGTTACTCAGAAATTATTCTTTTTTTTT
>NW_005187540.1:505383-514405 GCF_000239375.1 Pundamilia nyererei | reverse complement strand
GGCAAACAACTCAAATATGTAGAGCAAAATGTTCTGAAACATTGGAGCCGTGCTGGGGGCGGAGTCTGTGAATTCACTCTGTTGGTGTCATAGCCCCTGTAGGAGTTCAGAGTTAAGAGGTCAAGAGTTAATGTTTCCATTGTAACACCTCCAGATTTGACAGAGAAACACTCATTTTTAACACTCGATTTTAACTACTATCATTTTACACCTCAGAGTTACATTAAAAGAATGTGACTCTGCTTAGAGTAAAATTAACTCTACTTTTGCAAGAAGACTATTAACACCGAAACATTTAACACTTTTGAATTTGCTGTGCACTGACCAGCTCACCTATGTCCCTTTGGTAAACAATATTCTAATGAAAGTCAGAGCATGTACACGTGGTGCACAGTTCAAAACAAAGGTTTTTCAGAAAAACATGGCCTCTTTTTAATAAACGTTTGTTTCCAAAGGAATTTGTAAAATTTCAGAAGTTTTACAATGAATTGGAAGATAACTCCGATGTAGTTAAAATAAAACACTCTGTGAGAGTTAAAACTCTTAACACCTAGTTAGCATTAACAAGTGTTAAATGATCAACTCCAGACAGATTTGGGATTTAACACTAAATCAGAGTTAAAAACTGTCCAAAAAGAGTTAAATTAACGCTCATGGTGTGGACCCATATCCGGTTGTTCAGTGATGACGCGACGAATCCTACTTCCGGGTCTAAAGTAGTCTGCGTTTAATATGGCTTTTGTGTTGTTAACATGTTTAATGTTATGTATTTTCTTCTATTTGATCTCAAAAAGCTCCTAAAACAGTCAGTGATCCCTGTTGACCTCCTCGGCTTTTATTACCGCTAATCATTTATTTAAGCTCAGTTTTTAAAACCAGCTGAAACTATCCTCCATTATTCCGATCGGCGCTGCATTTTCATTAAAGCGAATTCCTTTTGATTCGGTTAAGCCAGACTTTGTCCTCCTGGTTTCGTTTGGTCTGCATGAGTTACTTTCATGAAGACGTTTGAATGTTTCTGTCACTTGTAATTCATTTTTGATGCTGGGGGTAAAAGTCAGACAGCGACAGTAATAAACGACCCGAGACAGACTTTTATCCTTATTAAATATAATAAATGTGAGATAAACGCAGTTTCTCTCTCATGAGGTGACATCTTTGTCTCCTTTGAGGCAGTAATCCATCATTTCATTACCAGCAGGACGAACATTAACAGCAGTATATTTGTTTTTGTTGATTTAGTCTTTGAGGTGTTCAGCACTTGTAGTTTTTATAAATAAGGAGTTTTGCTTTGTTCTTTTTATTTCATTTCTTCGATTGAAATGTTTTTCTCCTTTTTATTGCAGTTTTAGTTGATCGTTGTACTAATCCTTTTTTTCCTGCCTGTAGTACTGCAGTGTGAACACAGGGGGCGGCAACGCGACGTCACCCGGGTTCGCTTCCCTTTAAGGACGCAACGGGTTTTACGTCATCGGAGAGAGATCCAATCGGTGGTCGCCTCCGCATGAGTCCCCGCCCCGTAGAGAAACCGCCATTACAAAATCAAAAACAGAGCTGACAGGTGATCGGCGGCTCGCGCGCAGTTTCGGGAGCAGGTGAGTGTTTCTCAGCTGTTGATACACTGTTTCTCCGCGGGATTCCGGAGGCTCGTGTGCGGCTGCACCGGGCCGGTTTATCGGCGGGTTATGGCTCGGTGTCTGTTGAGCGACTAACGGCGGCGTTAGCACGCGGTGCTAGCTGCAGCCGTCCGCCGATAAACGGTAACGGCAGGTTCACGTTTTCCATTCACTTGCGGACCGTCTGCGCACAGGTGACCGCCAGGTCAGCGGGCTCGGCGGCGAGGAGGGAGGAAGCTGCCGGGTAGCGCTCAGCCTGTTAGCGGCTAACTGCGCGCCAAGAATCCGCAAAGAGCGAAGAAACAAACAAAAGCCCGCAAAAATCCCCCAGAGTCAAACCTGAGTGTTCCACACGAGCGCCTGCGCACACACCTGCCCGCGTTTCATTCAGCGAACATTCACAGTAAAGTTAAACTGGGCTCCAGGCATTGATGGCTAGCACCCGCGCTGCCAGACTCGGTTCAGAATTCAGCAGATTTTACAAAGAGACGCACCTGCCAGGTAAAATAGGAGTGACCGAGTGCAAGTGCCAACGTGATGGAGTCAGCGGACCTTTCGGCTCATGTCTCCACTCACTGTGTGTTAGTTTCTTCTCTCTGGGTGTGATTTTGATGCAGATGCTCTGACTGCTCAAAGAAAACTTGGGCATGTCTTCAGTTACACACATGGCAGCACACACCTCTCACAACCTCATGTGTGTGATGGCAGTGTACTGCTTCTGATTAGTCCAGGAGGAAGAATCCTGACCACATGTCCGCTGGTGTGTGTGTGTGTTTGTTTCTTGCCCCTAGGATTCGTGGAGTGTCGGCAACAGGTCAGACATGAGTGACGCAGCGGAGGAGGCAATGGACAGCTCCGCGGTGTCTGAGGAGGAGGTGGAGGACCAGCAGGAACCGTCACAGGAGGACCAGACGAGTCCCAATAAAAGAGGCTCCAAAATCTCAGGTAACGGGGATCAGACGGCGTGAGGGGGTCGGGGCCTGTGGGCTGGCTCAGACCAGTGATTTATGTTTGAGTTTGTTTTGGTCGCAGCTGTGGGAGAAATCATCGAAGGGAAACGGGCAAAGAAGACTGTGGAGAGGCTCGACTTCCAGGCGCCGAAGCAAAGAGAGAAGCTCAAGATCGGAGACGGTGAGCGACGACGGGCCGTGGCCTCAACTGGTCTCAGCGTGACGTGTACGTGTCTGAACACTGCTGCTGTTCGTCTCTGTCGTTTTCAGGCAGCGGCGATAAATTGGGAGACATTCCTCGCACCAGCTACCAAATCACCAAGATGAAGCCGGCTGACCTGAAACCTCTGCACGCCATCCTGTTCGACAGACCTGGGAAGGTGGGAACGTTTAAACACACAAAACAGAAATCGGTTTTAAAAGCCGGATTACTCAGAGTAAATCCCGCTGATGGGGTTCTACTTCCTGCCACCTGCTGCTGTATCTGAGAGGACCTCTGCCCACGAGTTGGCAGCAAACACGTTCGCGCTGTGTTTCAGTCAGTGTGGTCCAAACTGAAACTGCCGACTGTGAGAGAAACTTTAGTTCTGAAACAAATAAAGATGTCTGAGCGGGAATGTCCGTGTGGGTCAGATCCTCTAAACGCAGGACAAAGGAGACGTGAACAAAACCGTAACGACGATCTCTGCATCGGTGAAACGTCCGGTCTGCTGCCGAGCAGCGTGCGCGCCCCGAGAGGACGTGGCCCCACGGCGCTCTGACCTGTGTGCTGACCGTGTCAGGTGATCGGGCTGACTCTGAGCGCTGTTCCTTCTTTTTCAGATGGCGTTGATAAAGAAGAACCTGCGGCTGTTCAACGGCTTCGCCTTTGATGCTGACAGCGAGCAGTTTGCCAAAAAACGGGAAAAGCTTCTCAAGTAAGTGTGCGCTCAGTATTTCCATGACGGCAACCTACAGACAGAAGGTCAGAGGTCACGCAGCGCTCGGTGCGTTTACGGGAGGTGGGGATTCGTGTGCTTGGGCGGGACGCCCCACGGATAATGCCGTTTAAACGACCTGCTGACCTTCATTCAAACAAAGCGTTGCTGGTTCGATTCCAGCTGGAGACGTGATTTATGAGTTTAAAACTACCAAATCAAACACGGAGTCTCAGACACGTGACCTGTGACTTATCACCAGATCCGTGTGTCCACAAAGCTCCATCCATGCTCTGGGGGGCGGAGCCTATCCCCAGTAACCATTGGGTGAGAGGCAGAGTACACCTGGACAGGTCGCCAGTCTGACAGGGCGTTTTTATTACCACGTCATATCAAACATGAATATGTGATGTATTACTGCAGTACTACCACTGTACCCACACCATCCTCAGCAAACACCCACTCGGACGTCTTCAGCTGCGTGTCTGAGCGCGCTCAGAGCCGGGGAGCCGTCGCATGGAGCGGTGACCTCTGAGCGTCGGACTTTAACGCGGCGGGCAGCGAGATCGATAAAAACCTTTTGCTGTGTTCGTGAAACCTTCATCTGTCCACGATGAAGCACGTTCTCTGGCTAACCGCTGACTCTCTCCGTGCAGGAACTCAAACTTCACAAACAGCAAGCTGAAGGTGGTCTGCAGCGTGCTGGATCTGGAGAAGAAAGGAACCCACTCGGACCTGGTGGACCGAATCCTGACCTTCCTCACTGCACCGAAGAACAGTGGCAAGGTGAGCTGAGCTACCTGTGGCGCCGAGACTCTCCTGGACCTGAACTTTTCAGTTTTTATTAAACGTGTCCTCTGACCTTCGGCAGCGGCTGCCAGTGAAGAAGAAGAGGAAATCGAAGAAGAAGCTGTCGGGCGACGACTCGATGGTGAAGAAGAAGAACAAAACCAAAACCGCCAGCTCGTCGTCCAGCCCCAAGAAGTCCAAAGCAGGAAGCAAGTCCAAAGCCATCGTCATGGACTCGAGCAGCGACGAAGACGACGATGAGGAAGACGAGAAGGCGGGAGCTTCGGCGGAGGCGGAAGGATCGGACGCCGAGGAAAAACCGTCAGAGAAAGAGGAGGAGGAGCAGTCTGACAAGTCTGAGGAGTCTGCAGAGGAGGTGGTGGTGAGCACAGAGTGAAGCAGGTGGAGCAGAAGGTGATCAGCTGACAGGAAACAGTCTGACCTGTGTGTGTGTGTGTGTGTGTGTGTGTGTGTGTGTTCCAGTCCAAGTCCAGCAGAGGGAGTAAGCGAGCACGGACACCAGCGAAGAAGACGGGTTTTCCCAAGAAGCGATCAAAGAAAGAAGTTTCAGATGAGTCTGAGTCGGACAGCGATGCAGATGAGAAGGTAAACACGCGAGCAGAGCGATATGGCCAAAAATATTTATCACGATATAAATTTGAACATTTGCGATAACGATATAACTGACGATGTAATTGATGCGAGACAAAATACAACTCCACAACTTTACTAGTGCAAAAAAACATCCATTTATTTCACTTAAACAAGCAGCTGTTTTATGTGCATTAAAGCTATGTAAGCATTTAACAGTGCAAATGCAAATTCTTTGCTGAAAGTTTAACCAAAAGGCATTTCCAGTAGAAATGGGCTGACATATCCTGAGCATAACCAAGTATAACATCCACCGAAGTTAAAAAGAGGAGCTTTGCAATATTAAACTGCAGTGAGCCAAATAAAAAAGTCAAATATGTATTTTTCGGACCATAAGGTGCACAGGATTATAAGGCACATTAAGGGAAACCAATCAGTCAGATAAATCAAACTTTATTCAACTCATTCTTCTTGCTTCCTCCACTTCTGGAGGATCGTGGCTCAAGAGTTGGGAGTTCGTCTTGTAAGCGGAAGGTGGCCGGTTCGGGCCCCGGCTCGGACAGTCTCGGTCGTTGTATCCTTGGGCAAGACTGTCTGTGAAGGTTCTCAGTCATCCAGGTCATCGTAGTCAAAGGAGCTTGCAAAGAAAAGCGTCTGGACTTCTTTAAGTTACTTGAAGACGTCCAACCTGTATTGTGAGGTTGGATGGAGGGACTTTGGCACTTGAGAGCGTGGCTGAGACTTTCATCCTGATTTGCTCTGCTTCTGTCTGTGATAATTTATTAATCCGTATGGCAGATTCTGTGGCTGTGATGAGGTCCACTATGGGCAACTGTTGTGGAGAAATGGCAAAATTGAGTCCTTTGGCTAATACTCTCTTTTCAGGTTCAGTGAGAATCCTGTCTGAAAAGTCTGAAAAGGAAAAAAGAAGGAACACACACATGTAAAGGAAGCACTCAAAACGTGCGGCTATCCTAAATGGGCGTTCATAAAGTCAGCAAAGAGGCACAGAAAAGAAGACCAGACACCAGCGAGGGAGGATAAGAAGGACAGATGCAACAACATTGTCATCCCCTATGTAGCCGGTGTATCAGAGAAACTCAGCGTTTTCTCCAAGCATGACATCCCGGTGGACATCAGACCCAGCAACACGCTCAGAGAGAAACTGGTTCACCCGAAAGACAAAACGCCAAAACACAGACTTAACAATGTGGTGTATGCTGTACAGTGCAGCGAGGAATGCTCAGACCTCTACACTGGAGAGACCAAACAGCCAAAGGTCAAAGGTCACTCTTTCAAGGATGCCAATGTTCACATTTTGGACAGAGAGGACAGATGGTTTGAAAGAGGAGTGAAAGAAGCATCTATGTCCACTGTGAGCGACCATCTTTGAACAGAGGCGGGGCTTACGACACCAACTCTCTGCCATCTATAATCCAGTTTTGAGATCCCTCCCCAGACGCCTTAACGCCCACTCACATCCTGGACCATCTGACCTCAGGAATTTGTTTCACAATGAGCTCACCCGAAACTCTGGCTGATTGGGACCCACACCCAGTTTCACACCTTGGGTCATCCGATTAGAGGATCATCAGGGGTCCTTTTGTCCCTCTGTGGGGGGAAACTCCCACTAGGTTTATATCTGGGACTCTCCACCATTTGACCTTAGAACTGAAGAAGCTTCTCGGATGAGAGGTGAAACGTCTTCAAGCAACTTAAAGAAGTCCAGACGCTTTTCTTTCCAAGCTCCTTTGACTTGGGCAAGACTCTTCACCCGTTGCCTACTGGTGGTGGTCAGAAGGGCCGATGGCGCGATATGGCAGCCTCGCTTCTGTCAGTCTGCCCCGGGTTCTGGCTACAACTGTAGCTGCCTCCACCCGTGTGTGACTGTGTGTTGGGATGACTGGGTGTGTAAAGCGCTTTGGGGTCCCTAGGCGGGACTAGTGAAAGCACTATACAAATACAGGCCATTTACCATTTCTGTAACATTGATTCATTAATGCTGTTTTCTATCACAGCTGCTCTATTCCCATGTTGTTGCAGTATATTAATGACTAACCTCGTATTGTGGATGGATTATCTCAGTTGTTCTCCGGACTGAAGTTTGGTCCGTTTACAGCATCCTGCCATGCGACTGTATTTGTCTCTAACCATCAGGAACCCTCACGCTAACTTACAGCGAGTGGAAAAGTGTTAGCGTTCATCCTCCAGCTTCAGTGTTTATGTTATGCTAACATAGCTGTGTCGCTAGCATTCGTATATCATTATATAGCAGCTAGCCCAACTTCAGTAACCCTGCAAACGTCACTGCTGTTTAGCTTTCTGTCTTCATTTATGTTGGAAGTGATAGCAGAGCTGTACGTTTGAATTATTTCAGAAACCTCTCAGTCAGAACAAGCGAAACTAGCGAGCTAACTTCCTGCTAACTTCTAACTCAGTTAAATGTAATGAATCCTGTTTTCATGGATGTTAAACTTCATAGTTCCACCTGGTAAAGCAGCAACACTGATCATTTTATTAAAGGTGAAAGAATTTAGACCGTTTTTAACTCTCAGTGATGTTTGTTTGACTTCGGGACCTTAAAGGACTGAGTTTAGGACCCATATTACTCCCAGATTTACGAGCACCTTAGTCCAACACAGTGATGCAAGTTTGATTCACAATTTATTGTCAATCAAATTCATTCATTGACGCAGCTGAAGCTTCCTCACGTTACAAACACGTCTTCATCCAGATGCAGGCTGATGTTCCCGGGAACCACCGCCTGGACCACATCCTCCTCCAGCAGCTCTCTGTGACCATCCTCTCGCTCTGCAGAGTCGATGATGGCGGCTGTAACAGCCATAATAGTGCGGTGTCTCCTTAAGACAGCCTAAGTTGATGTTTAGTGATGTCACGGGTGCCCTCTGTAGAGTGTGGGAGAAGCGTGCTCGCACACCTCATGTGTTTACCTCATTAACTCAACGTAACGTTATGGGTTGTATGAACTCTGCTCGCTTCATGTATGATGAGACCGCAGCCGTTCACTCGGGCTTGTAAGGTTGGTGTTTATTAAAGGACAAACACTGTGGAATTCCCACTGCCACTATGGTCGCAAGCTTTTGACTGTCCTGCTGAGTGTGTCGGCTGCCTCGTCCTCTAACCACTGAATACAGCCCACGTTACATGATGATTTCTTTTCCAGCCCAGGAAGAAGAAAGCCGCTGCAGCCAAACCTGCGGCCAAGACGAAGAAGGCGGACAGCAGCAGCCACCGCAGGAACAACACAGGTGAGCTCGTCTCATCGATCAGTCTGATCTGTGATCAGAGGTCTGCGGCGTCACGCTCATGTTGATCCCAGGTGTGGGTCCGACCCAGGTAGCTCAAAGTTTAACGCCCAGTTTGCAGGTAAAAACCATAAATTTATGTTTCACAGCGAAGTGCTCACTGAGACTTTAGGTGACAACCGTTAACCTTGTTACCAAAATAAGAGCCCTCAGAAACGAGGCAGCTGAAGGTGTGACGAAGACTTCCTGTTCTGATGTTTACTCAGGCTCGTCCAAAACATCCTGATTGGTCAGAATATGAGTCAGTTTAGTTCCTAATGAATTGGCCACTGCGTGTTTCGGAGCGACCTCCACAGTGAGGACGATGATGTCAGAGACCTGGCTGTAAATCTCCTGTTCTTCTTCTTCGTGTGTTTTTCTGCGGCTCGTCGTCGTGCAGCGGAGGACAGCTCGGACGATGACGAGCCGCTGATCAAGATGGTGAAGAAGGGGCCGAGCGACGAGCAGCTGAAGGAGACGGTGCAGAGTCTGCTGAAGGAGGCCAACCTGGAGGAGATGACCATGAAGCAGATCTGCCAGAGGGTCAGTCTCCCTGCTTCTTGTGTTACCATGGTTACAGATGCTGAGCAGTGTGGACAGGTGGGGGCGTCACCCTCAGGCTGCAGCAGCTGTCCAAACATGTGGCTCGAGGGCCCAGAAAAGGCCTGCCCACACACAGTGTCGGTACTCTAACTCTGACATAATGCTCCCTCTCACCCTCACCCAACTGTAACTTGGGTGAGACTTTGTCTCAGACATGCCTTCAGACTTGTGGGGACGGACACGTTGGTCCCCACAAGTAAACCAGCTGACTGAGGGGGTCAGGGGGGTGCGTGCGTGTGTGTGTGTGTGTG
>NW_005187540.1:498271-505363 GCF_000239375.1 Pundamilia nyererei | reverse complement strand
TCAAGTCACTAATCAGTGAGGATACACACTTCCATTGATCCAGGTCCTGGGACCTGATTCTGCACTCATATGTTAGAATAAGTCTGCAATGATTCTGGAGACACAGAGCTGATTAGCATATGTAGCGATCAATATCTTTGCTCTGTGTGTGTGTGTGTGTGCGTGTGTGTGCGTGCGTGCGTGCGTGCGTGCGTGTGTGTGTGTGTGTGTGTCACAGCTCAGTTTGTCTGACGGTGAGGCGTGACACTCTGTTCCAGGTGTTTGACACGTACCCCGAGCACGACCTGAGCACCAAGAAGGACTTCATCAAACAGACCGTCAAATCTGTGAGTACACACACACACACACACACACACACACACACACACACACACACACACACACACACACACACACACGCTGTTCTTCCTGATGGTGTGGGGACATTAGTGCAGTGCTTTACTGTCCACAGTAAAGGGCAGCAGCAGGTCAGGCGTGTCTGCCACAGGCTTCATCTCTGAGCAGTCGCTGCATGCTGTGGGTCACATGTTTGTCATTCCTCAAAACAAGTACTCTATTACACAGAATACTCGTTACCTACTCTGTAATTATCGTCCAACAATATAAACTGAGCTACAGTCGCACACACTGACACGGAGCCCATGACGACACGCACACAAAGAGACTTCAGAGCGGTCGTCACGGTGATTGTGAAACATGAGCAGGTGCAGGCGGGGCTGCAGCCTGACTGCTCACCTGTGTGTTACCTGCTGAAGCTCCAGCCCCGCTCATCAGCCAACAGGAGATCAGCTGATTTATTCCCAGGTTACCGTCCTCCTCGATGTCAGGTTAATATTTACAGGTGAATAGAAACGTGTCAGGTTTGCTTTCTGTTGAGGTGAAATGCTTCTCACATACAGGAAGTTGTAGATTAAAGCCATGCACCAAATCTTTCTTGATAAACCACAATTAACGAGTCTTTTACAAATGACTATAAATACTTGAACATCACAGACATTACGTACAGTATTTAATGACAGCAGGAAGTGTCTGTCTGTGGGCTTTTATTGTGAAAGGTAAGGAGGAAAAGGTTTGCTGATGTCCAGTAGGGTCATCTCAGAGCAGCTTCATCTTGCTGTTTCTTTAAAAACCAAAACAGGAAGCGAGTCGGCACGTCACCATGTTTATCAAAACCACACATGTTAGAAACCATTTGATTGGCTGCTGCGTGTGGACCTGTTTCTCATTCTGCAGCCACCTGAGCCGCCACCAAAACCCCGCCCACCTCGCTCGCTGTCACCATTCAGTCTGCAAACAGGAAGTTCACAAACCGCCGTCATGTTTTGTTTTTCACTTTGTTTCTTTACGTTCATGTACAGAACTGTGCAAAAGTCTTGAGCCTCACAGGAGGAAACGGTGATGAAGGTCTGAGGAACAGGACCTCAGCATTACTGAAGCGGCGTAGCGTCACCCTGCACGTCCTCGCGCTGAGCTGAAGGATCAAACTCTGTATTTACACGTGTGAAATCATACAGCTCTTCTAACACACGGTGGCTCAAGACCTTTGCACAGTACTGCAGCCGTTTAACCATCAGAGCACAGACCCTGCCAGTTGGTGACCCCGCCTCTGCCACGCGGCGGTGCATCATGGGAACGGCGAGGGTTTGGGGTGCTCTGGTCTCACAGGTGAACCCTGCAGGTGTTCCTCAGCTGTGTTTTCTCTCCTCACAGCTCATCACATGAAGACGGGAAGGGAACGACCTCGGCCAGCAGCTCCTCCCCCCACGTCTGCTTTCTCTTTTATATACGTTTTTTTATTCCTGCGTGGAGCTCTCACGTGAACTCATCACTGTTGTGTCGCCCGCTGTCGAGTCCAGAGCAGAAGCTGTTTGTCTGAGGAACAGGAAGTAAAGAGAGCGTGACTCCGGGAGAGCCGAGCTCTGGACTCTGTCGTAGTCTAAGCTTTTCTCGAGTTTTCTTCTGTTGTTTTGTTCTCGTTTGAATCTTCTGAGATGTGCTGAAAAACTTTCTGATTAAAATTCTACCTTTTTTCAACAAACTCGTCTCCGAGCGCTTTCTAACCCACCAACTCCTCACAGCCACCAAACAGGAAACGGCAGCCTCAAACTCAGGAACAGGAAGTCTCCACCTGATCATCAGCGCTGCGTGGCGTTAGTTTCAGGGACTTCCTTAAAGCCTGGACATGTTTCAGGGTTGAAGTAATTCCAGAGTCACTAAGAATGAGGAAACACCGAGTGCAGACAGGAGCACCTGAGGAGACCAGTTCATTAACAAACAGAACTGATGCTCAACATTATAACAAGGCTGTGCAAAGTTACTTATGTTGGTAACATCAACAAAGACGAGCGGAGACACGACAGCGATTGTTGTAGAAATCTGAGGACATTGTTTCGGCAGCAGTAAGTAAGGGATCGTTCAAACCGTGCTTTTCTCTCCTGAAGCTAACGGATAACAGGACACCTTTCAGCGTTTGACTCTGAAGCTTACTGTGCAGCGCGCCGACCGTCTGCCGATGTTGTATTGAGATGTTGATGACATGTGAGCAGCGACAAACAGGATCTGGGCTTTGACCGAACTGCTGAGTGCGTACTGTCAGAATCACTTAATGCTCTTCGCTGCCGTTCAGCTCTGCATCTCCAGGTGCAGGAAATGTTCCCGCCTCTCCTCAGGGTTGAAATTTACTGCTTGTGTGTCTGAGTCGGATGCTTACATGCACGCCATCTGTGGGGGGGGGTACAACTCAGGGGACACAGGTTTTAGACGTGTCCTTGACCCAACACAACTGATTTAAATGGCTAAACAACCTCCTTGATGTGTCCTGAAGTTCTCCAGAGACCTGGTAATGGACTAATCATGTGATTCAGGTGTGCTGACCCAGGGTGAGATCTAGAACCTGCAGGATACCGGCCCTTGGAGTTCCCCACCCTGAGCGTTCAATACAAAAATTGTATCCAGAGCTGTGAATATGATCCACTGATCCTCTAACACCGTCTTCATCTGCAGAAATCTGTGGTTTGCATCCTGCTGTGGTCTAAATACTCACAGATTACATCACCCATCGTGTGATTGTAAAAATCTGGAGCATCAAACATTATTACGGCATTGTTTGGTTTGAATGTTTTAAGTTATTCACGCATGTTAATGGTGGAGTGCGCTCTTTCATTTTCTCTCGGGTCCTTTCTGGGTCTCATCCCGAGGAGATCGTTCCCACACTCGCAGCTGTGATTATTTTATTAGCTTTTACTAGACTGTGAAACAAACAGCTCCTGCTGCTCACCGGCATTCATCAACGAATCACAGATCACACCGCAGGTAAAGGGACCACCTGAGTGCAGCTGTGGTAGGACGAGAGGAGTCAGGTGACAGGTGATGCTGTGGCGGCGTCCCAATCCAGCGACCGCACGCTTCGTAGTGCGCGTTTGTAGACCGAGTGAATCGGTTTGGCTGAGATTAAAGTTATTAGATTAAATTAAACTTTATTAATCCATCGTTGGGTTCCTCCGGGATTTTCACACAGCTGAATAAATGTCAAAGTGTGAGACAGTCGAGAGTCTGCACCAGTGTCCTGTTATATTTTAGATAGGAAAGAGCAGACGGCCGAATTTATTAAACTCCACCGAGACAGCGGTGACGCTAATCTGAAGGCGAGAACGTCACATTTCACAGCCTCGCACTTCGGGCCTTCTCGGTCTTCGAAGGACCCGGCACACAGACCGCGAAGGCCGGGTCCTTCGAAGGATGCAGCCGACGTTTTGGGACACAGCTCCAATTCTAAGAGGCCGACAAATGCGTCCTTCATTTCCCCAAATTTGAAGCGTGGTCCGGTGTACACTTCGTGGTCCCATATATCCCACATTTCATAGCGCGGCGGTGGGTGTGGATATTTTGTTCGAAAACAAACAAACAGCGGATGCCTGAAGCGGAGCAGCTGAAGAGTAAACTGTCAAAAGTAAGTACTGAATATGATGTCACTTATTTCTGTGCGAATGTTTAATAATGAAGAACATTAAAACATTACTGTTGGCCACATGTCGGCAGAGTCATGTGACATTAGTGACGTTTGTACTAACTTGGTTTTAAAGCCTTTAAATATGCGCCGTTCAATAGTCGACCTTAATCTTACAGAGATGTGATGATTTCATGGATAATTAAAGTCAGTCATATATCCACAAACACAACAAGCTGAAAGTCAGTGATGCTGCTCGGTTTGCAGTCCTGAACATCGCGGCACAAGCAGGATTCACTGCACTGTTAATGTGAGCTGTGTTATATTGCTGCCTCTGATACTCAACTAATCAAAGTGATGTCATAAAAAATTTAAAAAACATTTTTCTCCATTTCTGTCACACAAAGCTGTATGAAACGTTTCTCGTGGTTAGTATCATGGTTGCTAGGCAACCTCAGCAGCACGACGGAGGCCAGACCGTCCCGTTTCACCAGCTTCTCACTTCTCCTACTTCGTAGTACGCACAGTTCGCGGACTACATACGGCGGGTACTAGGAAGTACGAGAAGGGTGCGGTCGCTGGATTGGGACACAGCCTGTATGTGTGAGAGGAATTTGCATCATAGCTCAGTGGCGCCACCTGGTGACAACATGACATTAGTGTTCAGAATGAAGCCTGGATGGGAGTATCGGGGTCACACATGTTGTGACAAACGCAAATCACTCCATCTGTTTATGAAACGCCATCAGCAGCAGCCAATCAGTGAGGGACAGACTTGATGAAGCGTGTGCTTTGCACAGGGGCAGGAGAAGCAGAAACATCTGCAACATCTGTTCACTCATCATCATCATCATCATCAGTCCTGTTAGTACGCGGGCAGCTGCTGGCATTTATGTTTATGTGCAAGGCTAACATCTCATATTTACTGCACACAGCGTTACCGTAGAGACGCTTTGGAAGTACATGTTAGGCAGCCTTCGTCTCTGAGAGGACGTCAAATTCTAACGTGTTAATAATGAAAAACTGAGATTGTTCTTGTTCGGTCGATTGTTAAAAAAGACAAAGAACAAAAGCTGAAGGATAATATAAAATAATGTACAATGTTTCTCACAGCTGAACACAAAGCAAAAAATGGGGACGTTTCCTCCTATTTAGTGTCTTTTTGAATATTTTGTTGAGAATGAACGCGACCGTGGTTCAGGGGGTTGGGAAACTCATCTTGTAACCGGAAGGTTGCCGGTTCGATCCCAGCTCCGTCTGTCTTGGTCGTTATGTCCTACCGCCTACTGGTGTTGGCCAGAGGGGCCGATGGCGCGATGTGGCAGCCAGCCTTCTGTCAGTCTACCCCGGGGCAGCTTACCTCCATCAGTGTGTGAGAGTGAATGAATAGTGGGATTGTAAAGTGCTATATAAATGCAATCTATCATTAATGAAAGATGAAGTCCTGACTGCTTTATGATTCGGAGACCGATTGATGGCGTCGGGCTTTTCTTTTCAGAACCATCAGTGAATACGAAATTTAAAATAATTAAAGATACAGAAGCGTTTATGCCGTAGTCCTGAAGACATCTTTCCACAATAACTGAGAATCACGTTTGTGTGTGAGGTCGTTGTACCAGCGTCGTACCTGTGCAGAAGTTTAAAGCACTTCGTTCACCTTGCTAGGTAGCAGAAGGACGCTGTGCAGAAGCCCCGCGTCCTCCCACTTCGTGCCAGAGATGAGGTGATCCCAACAGAAGACTGCATGTGGCAGGAAAACTCTGTTTCTAAGCTCGGATGTCTGAGTGACCGCTGTTCTCTGGGTCTGATTAAAGAACCTTTAAGATCATCGAGTTCCATTTGCAGCCAGTTTAGGAACATTCGAGCAAAGACGACAAGACTTAAAATTATTTTGATCTCTTCATCCAAATTTTCTTTAAAAACATACCAGATTCAAGTTTTTAAAGTTCCTTTTTTAACTTTGCTCCAGTATTTTTAATCATCTTTGAGATTTCCATTTGAACTTTTTCATATTATAACAAACTTTGAAACTAGCAGTGAGCTGATTCGCCGAACGATTTCTTCCAGTTTTGGCTTCCTCTTTCTAAATCTTATGTGGCGAGATTGAATACTGAGAAGACTGCTGCAGCTTCCTGCGCCTTACTGGAGCTGCAAGCAGAGCGACCACGGCCACCCTTATGGTTCATCCATCACGTCCGTGCTTGTCCCTTCAGGCTGAAGCGATGTGGTCTCCCTCAGGGATGCTTCAGTGATCTGAGGGATGCCATTGAAGGACTTGGAAATGTGAACTTGAGATTGTCAGGTACCAAAGAACGCTGCTGAGAGTGAAGAACATCAAAAATAGACGAGCTCAATGTTCCCACGCTGTCGTTCTGCAGCATCACAGAGAAAGGCTGTGTTCTTTTTGTCCTCCGGACTGAAGTCCGACCCTGGACCTGAGCTCCGATCGTCTGGAGTGAAGCTTCGGTGAACCTCAGCTGTCGTCTGCTCACCACAGTGCAGAACATTGGCTTAAATCAGGCCCGAGGACGATGAGCATAGATGAGCAAGAGTGTCTTTACATCACTTTCCCTGAAGGTTTGTCAGGTTACCACCTTTAAACGTGTTTTTAAGATGTAACGTAAGACTGGTCCGTCTCAGTGGGTCTGACTCACTGATCAATAATACCTAAAAAGGTTTAATGTACACAGTTTAAAAATATTTACAATGAGAAATTCTGCTCAAACAGATAAATGTGATGCATGGTGTCCCACCAGGACACTGTAAAAACAGACATGTGTTCAAACGCTGACATTTCTACCCGCTGTTAAAGCGCAGGAAGCCTGAGTGGGAGCAGAAGCCGAGATTTTTTTCCACAAAGTTTTCCCTCCGTGTGTCAGGAGCCAGACCGCACGCTCACGTCTTCAACCCGGCTGCAACGGCCACGCCAAAACCGCCATGGCGGGCGAAAGACTGTGTAAAGGTCCAGTTTTGTTTATTGATCTAAGCCTGAACAGCTACGCGTAGTGTCCAGTAGAGGGCTCTGTTGTTTAGTTAGCGGCAAGCTGCACTTCCAGCTCAGACCGGTTTTGTGGCGCACATGTCCCAGTAGGCAGCTCTCAATGAAGCGTGAAGCAGCGTGATACCGGACTCTAGCGAAACGAACA
>NW_005187540.1:481888-494638 GCF_000239375.1 Pundamilia nyererei | reverse complement strand
GAACCCTCAGACAGAGCAGACACCACAGAACCGCTCGATCTCAAACCTGACACAACAGCTGAAGGCCATGTGCTCGGCATCCAGTGGTCAATCAAAAATGACACTTTCAGTTTCAAAATAAACACTAAGGACCAACCTCCTACTCGCCGGAGCATACTGTCAGTGATCTCATCCCTGTACGACCCACTAGGGTTCATAGCTCCCTTCACCTTAAGAGGCAAAGGTATCCTACAGGAACTGTGGCGCAGAGGCATTGAATGGGATGACCCCCTTCCTGACAACTTACGTTCACGGTGGGAGGACTGGAAAGATGGGTTGGAAAGACTAAAATCGGTTGCAGTGCCTAGATGTTACCACCCACCAGAACTAACAGACATTGTAAAGGTGGAACTGCACCACTTTTGTGATGCTAGTGATTTAGGATATGGTGCATGCTCCTATATTAGGTACCTCAGCAACAAGAAGGTCCACTGTAGTCTTGTTATGGCTAAGGCAAGAGTCGCACCTACCAAGGTCACAAGTATCCCGCGATTAGAACTCTCAGCCGCAGTCACATCAGCCAGAATGAGCAGCATGCTAAAAGCAGAGCTTCAGATGTGCATTAATGAAGAGTTCTTTTGGACTGACTCCCAAGTAGTCTTAGCCTATATTAATAATGAGGCACGACGGTTCCACGTCTTCGTTGCCAACCGTGTTCAGTTAATTAGGCAAACTACAGATCCCAGACAGTGGCACTACATTGACACAGCTCAGAATCCTGCAGATTACGCCTCTAGAGGGCTCAGTGCATCAGAAATCATGTCAACATGTTGGTTGTCTGGTCCAAAGTTTCTGTGGGAACATGGCATTTCATATGCACCCAGCCCCTCAGCTGTGTTGTTAGTAGGGGATCCAGAAGTCAAAGTAGTCAAAGCTCTCACAACTCAAACAAGTGAACAAGACAATATCCTCAGCCATTTGTCAAGGTTTTCAAGCTGGTCAATGCTCCTTAAAGTGGTTGCAAGGATAAAAAGATTGAGATCCAGCAAAGCCCAGTATGGAAACTTTGTAACAGTAGATGAACGGAGAACAGCTGCTGACACAATAATAAAGCTCCTTCAGCAGCAGGCCTTTTCTCAAGAGATGGAAGTGTTGAAGGTGGGAGATAACCTTCTGAGTTCAAGTCCCCTCTTTAGAGTAGATCCAGTGCTAGATCAAGGACTTCTCCGTGTTGGAGGAAGACTGAAGAAGTCAACACTCTGTCAGGGACTTAAGCACCCCATCATCCTCCCGAAAGACCATCACATTACAAAGTTGATCATTGCTCATTTTCATGCACAGATTTGTCATCAAGGTAGAAGCCAAACTCTCATGGAAATCAGATCGAGTGGGTTTTGGGTGATTGGTGGGAGCAAGGAAGTTGCGAAACTAATAAGCAAATGTGTTCAATGTCGAACACTAAGACGTTCACCAGAAGAAGAACGCATGTCTGAACTTCCAAAGGAACGAGTTGAAAAATCAGATCCTTTCATGTATTGTGGAATGGACTGTTTCGGACCATTTGTCACAAAACAAGGTCGCAAAGAGCATAAAAGATACGGACTCCTCTTTACTTGTCTTTCCTCACGTGCAGTCCACATTGAGATGCTTGAGGATCTTTCTACTGACTCTTTCATCAACGCTCTGAGATGTTTCATCAGCTTAAGAGGAGCTGTTTGTAAGTTGTACAGTGACCAGGGTACAAACTTTATTGGAGCCAAAAATGAGCTAAGAGAGTCTCTTAAACAATGTGACACAGATGCCTTAGAAGCATTCCTTGCCAATAAACAGTGTGAGTTCGTCTTCAATGCCCCATCTGCTAGCCATGCTGGAGGTGTGTGGGAACGACAGATTCGAACCATCCGCAATGTTCTCAATGCCACCATTGCTCAATGCCAAGGCAGGCTGGATGACAGCTCTCTAAGAACTCTATGAGGCGATGTTTATCGTTAATGGTCGACCACTGAGCGTCGATGGAATCAATGATCCTAAATCTCCTGAACCTCTAACTCCAAATCACCTCATATTGATGAAATCAAAGGTTGCACTGCCTCCACCAGGAAAGTTTGTGAAAGAGGACTTATATGCAAGGAAACGTTGGCGCAGAGTCCAGTATCTCACTGAGCAGTTTTGGAGTAGATGGAAAAGAGAGTACCTTCTGAACATATCTATGAGACAGAAATGGCACCTACCACGTCGAAATCTTAAAGTCAATGACATAGTCATTATCAAAGAAGACATGCTTCCCAGAAATCAGTGGCAACTGGCTCGAGTGGTTGAAGCACCAGAAGAAGATGACGGTTTGGTCCGCAGAGTCAAGCTTCAAGTTGGCGATCGAGGCTTAGTAAAGAAGCAGGGAACAGCACACAAACCTCACGTAGTTGAGCGACCTGTTCAAAAGCTTGTAGTTCTATTAGAAAATAACTAATTGATGTTTCAATCAATACTGTCACATCAGGCGTATTTGCGAAAGTTTATTGATGATGTATTTGAAATTGTGTTCGTTCTTGTAGTAATGTCCATATGTTAAAGCTGGAAATCATGTAAAGAATGTTGTTTGTTATACATGATTTGGTGGGAGTGTAAATGTCCAGTTTTGTTTATTGATCTAAGCCTGAACAGCTACGCGTAGTGTCCAGTAGAGGGCTCTGTTGTTTAGTTAGCGGCAAGCTGCACTTCCAGCTCAGACCGGTTTTGTGGCGCACGTGTCCCAGTAGGCAGCTCTCAATGAAGTGTGAAGCAGCGTGATACCGGACTCTAGCGGAATTAACAATTTGCAGCCCTTGGAATGCGGAGCGAAGTACATGTTTTAAGTTGTATTTCTTTGCTTAATTGATATTTTGTTGTATATTTTGTTGTATTTTCTGCTTTATTTGAGTTCATATTTGTAATAAGCGTCTAAGAAAATGTATTTTGTGTTTCTGTTTAGTTTTCACGGTGCATTGGCGCACTGTTAGATTCTGAATGAATCTCAAAGTAAAAATTACTGCACCCGTCGAGGCTCTCTCTATTTCTTCCTTGGTCCGGGGGACTGCTACAGACTGTGACCCAGAATGTGATGTGAAAGTCGTCACGTGACGCTCGCGACACAAGCAACGCGGCGAGCACAAAGACGGCGCCGTCACTCGTCTGATCTGGCCTTCACATTACCGCCATCTTGTGCCTGCAGTCGCCTGCTGTCATCAAAAGCTGTGCTTATCTCTGTAGCTGTGTCCACTGTATGGACGGGTCCATCCCAGCTGAGAGGCGGGACCTAAACTGGAGGTGTTTGACTGTAAACTGGTGAAAGTGTGCGAGTGTCCTCTGACGTCAGCTACAATCTGCACTTCCTGTGGAAACACAGCTAGCATTAGCATTAGCGAGGAAGCAAAGTTTAATTTGAGATGATTTCATTTTTTCACTTGAATTTCTCAGACATCAAAGTTAACCACACCACACACAGCTCGAGGCTTTTATTCAGACGATGGTGGGATTAAAATACATTGATCTAGTTTCAACAAACAGAATATAAATTACTTTAAATGATCTGAAACATGTGCAGATGTTACAATGATCCATTCAACACTGATTGGTGAAAGTCTCTGATGTTCTCCAGCTGTTTGTGACGGCGCCTCACAGATGTGCGTTTGCTGTAGAGCAGCTGCAGAAGACGACGGTGTGCTCGGACACGTTGCAGCTCTGCAGTCTTTTGTTCCTCTCGGGCTCTGAAACGGCAGCGCGGTTTCCATGTTGATTCTTTGATCGTTGCGAGGTGACGTACGCTGATCTGGTCGCTTATTGAAGAACAGTCCCCAAACTCAGCGCTTTGTTTTTAGCTTCAGCGTTTTTCTGATGCACAGCGTCCTCTGTGGTATACGAGCCTGAGTCAGGAGCTCCTGGCTGCAGGGATGCAAACAGACAGCACGCAGCTGAGGGCCCGCGCTCACTCCTCACTTCACCATGTGTGATAAAAACACTGATGCTTCTGAAACTTTGACCGTTTTTTCCTCACTGATGATATTTGGAGAACGCTGTAGTTCACAGATTAGATTGACTCCTTTGTCTCTCTGGCCGATCCGATGTGTTCGTCCCGTCGGGATATCGAACAAAATCAGGTGAAACAAACTCGACTTCACTGCAGTGAAACTGATTTATATACAGAGAGCAAACTGCTGAACAGCCTCCGTCAGCTCAGCTGTGCCGAGTCTCCCCCGAGGAAGCTAACCCACATCACTTCCTGCTTTTCTGCCCTATCAGGTGTTCTTCCTGTCATGGACGTCACATGAAAACAAGAGGCAAAGAGGAAGCAGGAGGACGTTAGCGTGGTTGTTTTTGCAGGTATATAAAGCGCTCCCGTCGGTCCCTGCAGGTTCAGGCTCTTCTGGTCTTTACTCGCTAGAATCAGAGCAGCTCTGCATTTTTAACGTTGCACTTTACGCTGTCTCACCCTCACTGTGGAGGAGGTCATCTTAAATGTGCGGCTCCACCAAATAAACGTGCTCAAAGCCGCAGCCGCTGACGTCAGAGGTTGTGGGAGGGGCTACAGCACAGATGTTCCTCCCACAGAAGCTGTGTTTGCTTCTCAGGCAGGACAAACAGCGTCTCTCTGCTGTGGTGTGGGTGCTTCCTGTGTCTGGCCTCAGGGGCAGTACTGAGCTCAGATTACACCCCACGTTAATGGTTAGCGCCGCTGACTCACAGCAACGAGGTTCCAGGTTCAAACCTGCTGGCTAGCCTTAGCCTCACCATCTTAGCATGGCGGCGCTCTGTCCAGGTGCCCCTCCTCCAGTGACAGCAGGGACAGGAAATGAAGATGATGAATGCAGGGCCACATAAAAGTGAAGAAGAGGCAGCATGGTGAACGTCAGCGTGGAGAGACAAACTGCTCGGAGTACCAGCGGGACGACGGCGAAAAACTCTTTTTCCAGGACCGGAAAGCAGGACACTTTTGATCCGAGTGTGAGGAGAGTCCGGGTCCTCGTGTGCCTCCGTTCCCGTGTCACTTCCTCTCGTCCGACAGTCCCAATCCATCCAAAGTCCTTCTGCTCGGAGATGGGAAGCAGCAAGGAGGCGGGGAGCGCTCGAGTGAGTCCTCCTTTCCTTCAAGCTGCGCTCCCTTCTGTCCTTTCCTCGTCCCCTCATCTGTAGCGGTGTTACCCCTTATTCACTCCTCAGTTCCTTTCCTCGTTTCTTCCGTCCTCTCCTGTCGTCCTCCTGTTGACAGTGCTTTGTCATTGGCTGTCGCTCTCTCCCAGCAGCCAATAGGTGGTCATCTTCCCTTTGCCCTTGATGTCGATTTCCCCTCGGAGCTCCAGCTGAAAGCAGTTGAACTCTAGCAGAACGTCTCGAGTCGCCGCCGACACGTGGATCTTCAGCGCTACACACACACACACACACACACACACACACACACACACACACACACACACACACACACACACACACGTCATGTTTGGCAACAGCAGCAGGAATAAAAATGCTCCTTTAGGTTTTTCAGTCCAACCTGCAAAAATCTAATCTGCTGTTTATTTAAAGAACATCACTTTATTCTGAAGGGGCTTTAATAAATCTGCTTCCTGTTAATGAAGCTCAGCTGTTACACGTGTAACAGAAAAACTGTTCATGGAGCACAAAACTGCAGTATCAGCTGACTCAGACTGAGTCACTAAACTGAAGCCCATCAACAGGGAAGCAACAGCCTGCAGAGGGCGCTGCTGCGTCAGCATTCACAGAGCGACGTCTTCGTTCACGTCTATCTATCGCGCCAAGTCACGTGACCTGGTCATCGTATGTGTATTCAGTGTGATCGTTAACACGTGGATCTGAACCCATTTATTTTCCGTGTGAACACCTGAAGAATGCAGAGATCAAAGTTCAATGTTCCCTCTGGATTAGTACTCGAGTACTTAGTTACAGTTCAGAGGTTTCAGGCTGAAACTGCAGCGTCAGGTCACATGACCTGTTTTTGTGCACGTACCTTCGCCAGTGGACTCCATACGTGATGACGTGTTGACGGTGTCGCCAAACAGGCAGTACCGAGGCATCTTCAGACCAACCACGCCCGCACACACGGGACCTGCAGAGGACACGGGGCGGTCACCACGTGTGTGTATCAGTGTGAGTCTGTCTGTGTGTGTGAGTCTGTCTGTGTGTGTGAGTCTGTGTGTGTTGTCACCGCTGTGAATGCCGATCCTCAGCTTTAGCTGTTGCTCGGGTCGATGGCGGATCTTGAAGGCTCTGACGGCGTCCAGCAGGGCGAGCGCCATGCGGGCGATCTCTCGGCCGTGCAGCTTCCCGTTCCTCACCGGCAGCCCCGACACCACCATGTAGGCGTCGCCGATGGTCTCCACCTGGGGGCGCCACAGCACCGTGACATCAGTTAGAGTCGCACTAAAAGTTGTCCTTATTGTGAGCTGGTCTCTGTTGCTCAGAGCTGACCTGAGAACAGGTCGGAGGAAAGAAACAAGCCGTTTACCTTGTAAACGTCAAAGTTGTCGATGATGGCGTCGAAGCAGGTGTAGAGGTCGTTGAGCAGTGTCACCACCTGCAGAGACATCAGCACGTCAGACTGAAGGACGGTGTTTGAGCGCCCCCTGCAGGCCGCTGGCTTTCAGTGTGTGAGAGAACATGTTAACACTTTATAATTCAGTGTGTTTTATTTGATACAACAGCGTGATTATAGATTTATACTTACAGGAACACTGACACGTGGTGTCAGGGTTGTACATCACAGCACCTTATTTAATATTCATTACATTGATCTGCATGAAGCCCTGCCTGAGACGACTTACAGGTTACTTAAACTTCCAGTATAATTATTTCTGACTGGTTTCCTCCTTATCCCAGTGTGTATTTGTAGGTAAATATAATTAGATTGTAATTTCAAATAAAATACACTGAAATTCCTTTTTAATTCCAAATCATACTCTTAGTCGCTATCCAAAAACCCTTAGAAGGACAGGTGAGGGAGAGTTTTCTAGATTAAATCTGTAAATGTATGCAGCGGCGTCCGGCCGGCCGAGGACGCCCCGTCTGCTGGGACATCGTTAATCGTGCTGCCTCATGAGTTACTGATCCCTGCAGTACAAATATGGGAATCTATTTCCACCTTTTATCCATCCGTTCTCTGCTTATCAGGGTCGTGCTAACATGGTGGCAAGCATGCAGCGTCTGAACCTGCAGCAGAAACACCAGCGTGTCTGATAAGACACCTGCACTGCGCTGCAGGCGTTTGACACGTCAGTCACACGCAGCCCTGACGGCGTGACAGGACGCAGAGCCGATTTCAGAGTCCAAGCTCGGATTTGGGAGGATCAGGTATCCGGTGCTACTCTCCGTCTGGCTTTCTGTGTTTGTGTCTTTGGACCTGGAAGCTGTGTGAGAAGTACTGAAGTACTCAGGTAAACTCGTCTCACCTCCATCGGCGTGCTCTCTGCGGAGATGGTGGTGAAGCCCACGATGTCGCTGAAGTAGATGGTGACCGAGTCGAAGGCTTCAGCCTGAACCGTCTCTCCACGCTTCAGCTGCTCGGCCACCGAACTGACAGAGAGACAATACGGCGCCATGAGTGTGTGAGCAGGGGGCTCCGCCCATAAAAAATGTCCGTGTGCACCTCGGGACCTTCACCACCTCTGCTGCTGGACATCCAACCTTGGATGCTCCTGTCTGACATGTGTGCTTGGTGCACACCCCTCACACGGACTCTTTTCCTCCCATCGGCAGACGCTATCGCAGCATCGGGGCCCGATCCTCCAGACTGCGAGACAGCTTTTTCCCACAAACCATCAGACTCCTGACCTCACTACCAGCTCCCCCACTCCCCCCACCACACACACCCACACAAACCAGTAACTGACTCTACTGGACTTCACACATCGCTGCCTTTGTAAACACAGACGCTGCTCTGTGGACAGTCCTGCTCATGTTGGTCACTGTAAATCATTTATACTGTAAAACTGCTATGTTGGTTATTTTAAACCACTTCAAAGTCACTTTAAATCTCATTTTATAAATTGTAAACGTTACATTTATTAACCCTTTTTACCTCAAAGTGTATATTTATTCTTACTCTTCCTGTATTTATTGTTGTTGGAACTGGAGCCTCGTCATCTGTCTCTCTATATACTGAACTGCATATAGCAGAGATGACAACAAAGCTGACTTTGATGTCAACACTATAGGACAAGAATCCAGAACTGGTTCCCAGTAGTCCAGTTCCTTGGAATTATTGGTCTACCTGCTTTTCAGTTCTTGCACTCCAGCTACAATCAGCTGACGTCAGCTCGTGTGCTGGAGGAAAAGAGCTGCGCAGCGTGCAGCGTGGATACAGACATTACTAAGGACGACAGCGTAATAGTGAAGCGGAAGATCCATCCAGGCCGCTAACACGACTGCCTGCAAGCGCAGACGGCATGCTAACGCTAAGCTAGCCAAAAACCCAGAGAGACGAGCAGCGCGTATGCAGACCTGAGCCCAGCAGCCAGAGCCTGAACAGGTAACAAAGAGGTGAGGCTGCAGCCTCTGTGTCTACCTGTCAATGTTTATAGAATCACCATGACGACCGCTTTAAAGTCTCTTCAGGATCTGTGTTGGTGTGTGCGACTGTGACTCAGTTTATTTTGTAACAGCCAAGTAATGTAACGAGTATTCAAACCAAATACTTTCTCCTGGGAGTAATTAAGTAACATACTGCATTACTTTTTTATTCTGTGTAATGATTACTTTTTTTGAGTAACGACTGCAACACTGAGCCAATGAGAACCCAGCGAGACTCAATACAACGGTCAATAATCAATAATGATATCAATAATCTTTAAGTTATTATCAGTTCTAGTCGCCACAGACCTCAAACTCACACCAAGACCATCGCCATGTTTAAATCGACCCCGCCTTCACATCGAGGGTCACCACAGCCGAAGAGCGCTGCGTCCAGCATTCAGACAAATATCTGATAGGCTCGAGCATCGAGGCGCAGGTGTGTGAGCGGGACTACAGGTGTGCGGACTCATCCCAGGGTCACACCTGTGCACAGCTGGGCAGTAGAAGAGGGGAACGCCTCTTTCTGTTTACACCAACCAGCTGTGCCTCCACCCAGCAGACCCTCCAAAGTACACGGCAGGAGGAGTATGCTGTTATTTTGGTGTAAAAAAATTTGCAAGGACAAATGTTGCATTTTGAGAAGAAAATTATTTTATGAGAAGAAAAATAATTGCTGCGTGCAAGAAATGTGTTTCAGTGTTTGCTGTCACACACACGAGCTCACCAGCTACTAGCCAGATCCAGCAGAGCGGTTTGGTTCAAACTAGCTTAAAACCAACAATGCTCTTTAAAAAGTCTATATTTAAAAACAAATAATTAAACATACTAACTGCAAAGGGGTTTGGCTACACTCTGGACCGTGTTTCTGGAACGCAGTAGCTGTCGAGCTGATTGGAGACCAAAACAGCCAATCAGAATTTTTGCATCCAAGTCTGTGATTGGCTCGTTTTGTGGCACATTTGTAACGCTGTACAGAGAGATGAGCGTGCAGAGATGTTGAGAGCAGGTCTGCAGACGTCTGTGAGCACACAGAGCGGCTGTTACTGTGTGTTTATGGACATTAGCAAACACTGAAACACATTTCCTGCATGCAGCGATGAGTTTGCTTCGTGCAAAATAATTTTCTCCTCAAAATGCAACATTTGTACTTGCAAACATTTTATTTACATGCGCTCAGAATAGACGCACAAAAATAACGCCATAGACGAGCGGCCCATACATCACACGCACAACTGCACATGCTCAGAACCCAGCTGTGAGGAAGATGTCCAAAGGTGCACCTGAGGAGAAGGAGGGTATGTTTACTGTAGAGCCGCACTGTGTGCAGTAATTGCAGTACTGACTGTGGTAGTATCTGGTACAGCAGGGCTTCGGCCTTGCGTTTCTCCTCGTGGTACGCCTGCGTTCGCTCCTCCACCAGCTCCTCCAGGTTGTTGGCGTACTGCTCCATCCGGGACAGGAGGTTGTCCAGGATGTTGGTCCGTGACTCCCTGAAAACACACACATGGTGTTCTGGGTGGGCAAAAACCAAGCGTGGGCTCGTGTCCACTTTACTATCAGTTCAGTTTTATTTACACAGCGCCAAATCACAACAACAGACGCATTGAGGCGATTTATACTGTAAGGTTGACCCTGCAATAACACATACAGAGAAAAACCCAACAATCATATGACCCCCTATGAGCAGCACTTTGGCGACAGTGGGAAGGAAAAACTCCCTTTTAACAGGAAGAAACCTCCAGCAGAACCAGGCTCAGGGAGGGGCGGGGCCATCTGCTGTGATTGGTTGGGGTGAGAGAAGGAAGACAGGATAAAGACATGCTGTGGAAGAGAGACAGAGGTTAATAACAGATATGATTCAATGCAGAGAGGTCTGTTAACACACAGTGAGTGAGAAAGGAGACTGGAAAGGAAAAACTCAATGCATCATGGGAATCCCCCGGCAGCCTACGTCTATTGCAGCATAACTAAGGGAGGATTCAGGGTCACCTGGTCCAGCCCTAACTATCTGCTTTAGCAAAAAGGAAAGTTTGAAGCCTAATCTTAAAGTAGAGATAGTGTCTGTCTCCTGAATCCAAACTGGAAGCTGGTTCCACAGAAGAGGGGCCTGAAAACTGAAGGCTCTGCCTCCCATTCTACTTTTAAATACTCTAGGAACAACAAGTAGGCCTGCAGAGCGAGAGCCAAGTGCTCTAATAGGGTGATATGGTACTACAAGGTCATTAAGATAAGATGGGGCCTGATTATTTAAGACCTTGTATGTGAGGAGCAGGATTTTGAATTCTGGATTTAACAGGAAGCCAAAACAGGAGAAATCTGCTCTCTCTTTCTAGTCCCTGTCAGGACTCTTGCTGCAGCGTTTTGGATTAGCTGAAGGCTTTTCAGTGAGTTTTTAGGACTTCCTGATAATAATGAATTACAGTCGTCCAGCCTGGAAGTAATAAATGCATGAACTAGTTTTTCAGCGTCACTCTGAGACAGGATATTTCTAACTTTAGAGATGTTGCACAAATGGAAGAACGCAGTCTTACATCTTTGTTTAATATGTGTGTTGAAGGACATGTCCTGGTCAACAATGACTCCAAGGTTCCTCACAGCGTTACTGGAGGCCAAGGTAATGCCATCCAGAGTAAGAATCTGCTTAGATACCATATTTCTAAGATTTTCAGGGCCGAGTACAATAACCTCAGTTTGATCTGAATTAAGAAGCAGAAAGTTAGCAGCCATCCAGGTCTTTCAGATGGAGATGTTTCACTCTGTAAACACACAAATGCAGTTTTGGGTGTTGTTCCCTGTGTGGCCACAGGATGTCACTGATGCACCACCCTGAAGTTGCCCGCTGTCCGCTCTGCTCGCGGTTTCAGGTCTTACTTGTTCTGTTTGCGCAGCAGCACTCGGATCTGGTTGAACTCGGGTCTCTCCGTCGGCTCTTCGGCCCAGCAGCGCTCCATCAGCTGACCCAGCTCGGGGCGGTCACTCTGCGAGTCGATGGTCGGCCTTAGGCAGGGCCACTCCCCCAGAATCACGCGGTCCACGATCTCTGCACAGAAACAGTTCAGCACATTCAGCGCAGTGAACCTTAAACTACCAGCTCATTGGTGATTTCAGGTGGAGCGCTGGCATTGGTGCACACGTGAGCTGCTCGAGGATGAGCAGCACAGTCTCTGTAAAAATGTCAGCAGAGTTAAAAACATGTTTCATGAAATGTGTTGAGCACCATCCTGTTTAACGCAACCTTAAAGTAATACATTTAACTGGTGTTAAACATGGATTTGATCTGTGACTGAAAGCAGACTGTGCAGTAAAACAAGTGACCACGAGCGTCCGTACGAGACAAACAGAACAGCCGACGATGATCCCAGCGACGGTTTATGGTGTAACACTTTATTTGACTTCTTTATAAATAACATAAAATCCTTTTCAGACTTGTGCTGTTAGCAACCCCGTCAGCATGATGCAGGTTCCCATGGCGACAGCAGGTCGTACCAGAGCGACCAGCTACACAGACGCCGAGTCCTAATGAATGGAAGCGCAGAGACGGGAACGTCCAGTGTGCTCCGTGCGAATAAATCAGAGGCCAGGTCATTAGCGGTGATGAGGCTCGCCGCTGCCGGAGCACGCACCTGAGCAGAGAGCAGGTAAACAGCTTCTGCTCCCCAGCTGCTCTGTGAGCGTGCAGCAGCAGAGCTCAGCGTGCAGCGTGAAGCGCTTTCTGTGGTTTGGAGCGAACGCAGAAATGACCTGAGAGGCGGCTGAGGAACCAGCGTGGACGTGCTGCTTGCTCTGATTCATCCCAGCAGGATCGCGGCTTAATCTGAAACCAGGTCGACGCCGATCACATGACCCGACACGCACACCTACAGGTGTGCACCATCAGCCTTTAAAGCTGCACACCTGCAGCAGGAACCTCAGAGCTACCTACCTTTAGGGCTGAGCGGGTCTCCCTCCAGGTAGAAGGCTCCTCGTCGAAGCGCCACCTCCTGGAGGATGATGCCGAAGCTGTAGACGTCTCCTTTCTGGGTTCCCTGAGGAGGAGGACACTCCATCCTGAGCAGCTCTGGAGCCATCCACAGCTTCTCTGCAGGGCGGCACAAACGGAGACCTCAGGAGCTGAGCTTAAGATCGAAACCTCTTCATGTTTAACATTAAAGAGTTTGAGAGGAGCGTGCTGCTAACATCGCTGCCTGACTTCAGGAAAAGCAGATTAACGGCAGA
>NW_005187540.1:460073-463688 GCF_000239375.1 Pundamilia nyererei | reverse complement strand
GGAAGATGAGGAGGGCGAGGGGGTGAGGAGGGCGAGGAAGATGAGGAGGGCGAGGAGGTTGAGGGGGGCGAGGAGGCTGAGGAAGATGAGGAGGGCGAGGAGGATGAGGAGGTTGAGGAAGATGAGGAGGGCGAGGAGGTTGAGGAAGATGAGGAGGGTGAGGAGGCTGAGGAAGATGAGGGTGAGGAGGCTGAGGAAGATGAGGAGGGTGAGGAGGGCAAGGAAGATGAGGGGGGCGAGGGGGGCGAGGAGGGCGAGGGGGTGAGGAGGGCGAGGAGGTTGAGGAAGATGTGGAGGGCGAGGACACACCTTGTGGTATCCGGTCTTTGCAAAGATCTGCAGATTCCCGTCTCCGGTCATCAGGGAGCCATAGTTTGAGCCTCTCTGGAAACAAACACGCTCAGCGTCAGTGTGACCTTCATCATCTTCATCTTCCTCGTCACACCAAGGATTACCATGGTGACGATAACGATCGTGTAAAAACACCGCACGTGTGCGCTCAGCACTTTATTATGAGCACGTGTGCAAACTCATCTGCTCCCTGGAGCTGTTCCTAACACTCATGTGTCCCTGACACGTCTCTAGAGCAGAATATTAGGTACAGCCTGGACTCTCATCCAGTAATGTGCCGCCCTCACCTTTCCCATCTCTTCACCTTTCCAACATCAAAGATGGTGCAGATGTTCCTAATAAACTGCTCGTGGGAGTGTGTTTTCACTGTGAAGGCGTCTGTCGGATTTACAGACAGCGAGAAGAATTCTGGGAGTTTCCTCGGAGCTGATTTCAGGCCTCGTTATTTTCTGTTCCACAGTTTAGTCTAAAACGTAACGGCGACCTGAGCTCGACGCACATCTTTCTTTACATCTACCTTCGATTAGAACGCCTGTCATCAGAAGCCTTACGTACCTTTAACCAGCGTCACTGCGTGGGAGTGTGCGCGCACTTACCAGTGACAGTGTGAGCTTGCTGCCGCTCCGCAGCACCTTGTTCAGGTCGCTCATCTGGATGTCGTCCCAGGAGATCCTCCAGAGCTGAGCTACCAGCTCCTTCTCCAGCTTCATCCTCCTGCAGCACAAACACTCTTCCTCAGTGACTCACCGTCATCTTCATACACAGTCTGTCTGATTACAGTTCGCACACGCTCAGTAATACCAACTCATTCTAAATCATTCTTCTCTGAGCGCACCAAAGAACCTGATCGTGTGGTGATGTAGCACGATCACTCCACATGCTACTGCCCTCACATGACCAGGTGGTGGAACTGCAGCAGCTCTCACCTGTAGATGAAGATGGCGATGGTCAGGATCAAGATGAAGAAGAAGATGACCACGATGGAGACCATCTGGTAGATGGTGATGGTCTCTGACAGAGAGAGAGGAGGAGACTGTTATTAACCCACAGACAAACTATGTGATCTCACGATTCAGAACCAGAACCATGAGGACCATCAGGACCATGAGGACCACTAGGACCATCAGGACCATGAGGACCTTCAGGACCATGAGGGCCATCAGGACCACACATTTTTAAAACGAGTTCTTCCTGATCTGGGCTGTAGCTCAGCTGGTAGCACAGGTCACCTACTAATCGTGAAGGTTGTTGGTTCGATCCCATTCTTGATGTATCCATCGGAGTGTGAATGCTAGATAGGAAGCACTTACGTGTGTGTGTGTGTGAATGAGGTGCTTTGAGTGCTCATAAGAACCAGTGCATATGAACTTTGACCTCAGACTGATCTTTGGCATACTGACTTGCGAGACAGACTTGGTTGTCGTTCTTGAAGCCACAGACAGGAAAATCAGGGGGAGGGGCTCCGCCCAGCCAGTACAGGTGTGTTCCAGGTATGGCGGTCAGATGCTCCTCAGTGGTGCTGTACACCATAGCGATCTGCGAGGAGGAGGAGGTGTGGTTAACGTCCCTGGATTCGCGCAGACGTTCTAACATTCGTTACTCTAGTTTATGTTTTCAAGATCACAAAAACGCTGAGCGCTGAGTCGGAGCCTGCGAGGACACAACCAACACGTTTCTGTTGTGTCTGTGTTTAGTGTGTTCACCTGGAAGGTGGTGCTGTTGGTGTCTACAATGTCCCACAGAGCAAAGTCGGTCTCTCGGTCCCCGCTGTCATCCAGGTGGAGCAGCCCTGTCACACCTGAGGAGAAGCACACAGGTACACAGGTGAAGCGTCTCCTCGTCTGAAGGTTAAAGCTGTTCGCGATGAAACAATGGAAGAACAACTTCAAGAGTTTCACATAATTCACATCATTAACCTGAGTGCATCTCACACCACCATCCACCTGCTGCACCGCCTAAGGGAATTCTATTTCACCACCATCAACACCACCAAAACCATCACCTTCATCACCACCAACACCATCGCCATCATCATTGTTTTTTAACCAGCCTCTGAGCAGCCGTCATCAATAAACACTCAGTTCATCCTTCATGAAAACATTCATCTTTTAAGCATAAATCTGACACTAACTACAAACTACAGACTAAAAACCAGTGCTTTAAGTGGGCCGGTACGCGCCGGTACTCAGTACCGCCACTTCTAAATATAGCTCTTGAGAGTACCGCCACCTCTCCATGCGCCCAGAACGTGCTTTTAGCGTACCGGTACTCTCATTTGCACATCTGTTATAATCGTTTGGCTGCGCTGCCGCTTTTCAGAGCGCCCTTCACAAGCACGCTTCCTAATTCGTCCCATCGAGAGCATAGACTACATTACCCATACACCAATGTGTTTTACAAGTGAAAAGCGCATGCGTCGCTTTTGCCGTTGTCATGTCAACAACTCAACGTGGTCCGGAGAGGGTGTGTAAAACGCGCAAACAGCTGCTCGGCTAAAATACAAAAACAATGAACACTTAATATGCTCTCCTGGCTTCAGACTCTGAGTAGTAAAAGAACAAGGTCAGAATCAGAGGACTCGCTGGCTGACACCCCACCAAGCCAGAATGATATCGCTGCAGGTCAGACGCAAGCTAATGAAAGCTGCACTAATGCCGCAGCCGCGGACGACGGCACTTTTTGCGACGACGAGGACGAGAATGACACCATTTCTACCGATGACAACAGCCGCGTTGGCGAGCATGAGTGGCCAGAATGTTGGTCCCAAGCACAAGTCCGGTATTTCTCCACAAATTACAAGTGGCTGATCAGCAGAAATCAAAAGTTGGGTTGTAGTGTGTGTAGTCAAGTTTGTGCTGGCGTGGACATGCAGCAAGGGCAGAGAGTGTCGCAGGAGTGGAGTGGGTGCTTAATCTCGTCTTTTGGAAGGGACAAGGCTGCACAACAAAACTCACTACGAAAGAAAATAAAAGAGCACAGAGACTCAATTTATCACAAGAAAGCAGTTGAAATAAAAGAGAAGGCAACACAAAATACAATGCAAAAACACATTGAAGATATGAGAAAGGCTGACTACGCTTCAACTTACAATGTGTTTAGAACAGCTTATACGATTGGCAAGCATGGGCGTCCCTTTACAGACATGCCAACAGATGTCCAGTTGCAAGTCTTAAATGGTGTCAAGATGGGCAGAGTTTTGCACTCTAATAACTCATGTGCAAATATACTGGATCACATTGCAGCTGAAATGAAAAAGAAGGTAGT
>NW_005187540.1:446225-459854 GCF_000239375.1 Pundamilia nyererei | reverse complement strand
CTTGGGAGGAAAGCAGGAGTTGCTGCGCAGCTTTGTTCCAAATTCCCTTACCTGTTTGTCTGGCATTGTTCCAATCACAGACTGGAACTGGCAGTTTGTGATGTTTTGAAGGAGGTAGGAGGAATCAACCACTTTAAAATATTCTTAGATCAGCTTTACTCCCTCTACCATGCATCACCAAAAAATCAAAGGGAGTTAACCGAGAGTGCTCACAATGTTGGACAACGTCTCCTTGTGATAGGCCGTGTTTTATCAGTGCGTTGGGTTGCTTCAAGTGAGAGAACAGTGAAAGCATGTATGGGAGAACTACCAAGCTCTGCAGGTACACTTTACAAGTGCTGCTGCTGATACCAGCAGTGACTCAAGAGAGAGCAAAATACAAATTAGTTCATAATTTATTTTATGTACATTTTGTTAAAAAAAATTTCAATACCTTTTTGCACATTTTATTTATGTTCAGTAGCTCTTTCTAGCTCAAGCAAATCCACAAACTAATAAAATGATTTATTATTTTGTATAAGGTTGTCTAAAAAATAGAGTACCGGCACCTCTTTTGGGCCACTTAAAGCACTGCTAAAAACTACAAATATGTCCGACCCCCTGATAGGCTTCTCTCTTCAGCTGCTTTTCCTGGGCTGTTAGTGATGAAGAAAAAAGCAAAACCAGGCGTAGAAGTAATTAAGTTAACACTTGATGGACAGGAAGAGGAAGCTCGTCCGTTAGTGAAGGTTCTGTTTTTTTATGCTAGAAGTCTAAACTGACAGAGGAACAGATGAAAGCGAAGTGGAACAGACCAGAACCTCACTGAAACCACACTCTAACAATCTGAACGGGTCCCAGCTGCAGGAGGGAAAAACATAAAAGTCCAAGATCCAAATGAAATGCCCGACAGCTGCAGAGATGACCGACAAACAGAAAGCTTGAGCAACAGGCCTCCGTGTGCAGACAACAGCACTGAGTAACATATATGTTATTATCATTATTATTTTTATTGGTGTTAATAATTGGACTTTACAGACGTTTCAAACTTCTCAGGTTTCAGCTTCCAGAACCGGCACAGCTGGCAGGTACAGGTTACCTGATAAAATGGTCTTATTAACACTGGTGAGGTTATCGATGTTCAGCTGGAGAACAGAGCGCAGAGGTGCATGAGTTCATACGAACGATCCGTCCCCCAAAATCCAACACGTGACAGCAGGAAACACAACAGGAAGCAAAGACTGAGGAGAGAGGAGGTCATGCATGAAAACAGTCACACAGACAGGAGACGTTAATTACAGACAATCAGCAGGAGGAGAGCGAGTGTGCACGCTGAAGAGGGGCTGAGTGGCGCTAACCACCCAGATGAACCATCGCCATAGAAACAAAGCCATTAGAGTTTAGGAGGGAGCTGATTGGTTGTAGAGGTCGAGCATGGAGGAAGCAACAGATCAAAGGGATTAAAACAGAGGTAAATGACACTCAGCACGACTGTGAGGCTCTCCATCGTCTCCATGACGTCTCGGCTGGTACTCCGGGACGCCGGGGCGGAGGGGACCCACACTCAGACGTGAACACTATCACAGAAGCTGAGAAACACCAACTACAATTTGTTTTTAAATTTACACCAGACTGAGAAGCCATGGAGCGGGTTCGGGGGTCATGACCCCGACCTTTGAACTCACAGGGTTAAAGCCACAACAGCTGTCACACCCACACCTTAGCTCCTGTATGTGCAAAACCCACGCAGGGAAACGATGGCGCTAATTGATCACATGCCCGTAAACCCTGGGTGTAACCCCGCCCTCCCTTCAGCACTTAGCGTTTGGAGCTCAGAGCGAACAAACGCGTGGTGGTGGAGTGCAGAGGTCAGGCTGTGGGCTGATGATGGCGTGGAGGTCGCGAGCTCTCATGCCATTTCCTGGAACCACGATCTTCCTCCGACCTTCAGGCTCTGGAAGAATGATGTTTTCATGTGTTACTTAGAAACGATGAGCCAGACTCTGATCTAAAGATAAGATAAGGATTCATCACAGTGAGATGTGTTTTATGGTGCTGGTTTATAAAAGTGCTGCTTTAAATCATTATTGGATCCTTTTATTGTCCACAGAGGTTTTATGGGTCCTTTCAGGGTTTCGGTCTCTTGTGTTCTTATCTGCTGACTTCAAAAGACAAAGTTTTGATTTCTGATGCTTTCAGGAGGAAAGAACAAAGAAACATTTCAAACAAACAGAACCAATAAAACTCAAAAACATGAACAGCACATTCAGCTAAGGACACCCATCGTGAGCAGCTTTGCATGATTACGGTTCAAAATAATCCTTCTTTATCTTAAACTGGGCCGTGCAGCCCCTGAGATTGTTTAACAGAGCACACTCAGATCAATACAAGCGATCGATAAATAATAAGCAATAATAAAGTAATGCTGAGAAAATAAAAGTAATGCTGCAGCGTAGATACAACGAGACAATAAAAACATGGAGTAAGTGATGTTCATGAAGCATAATCTTTGCTGCGATTGGCTGTCACGTAACAATGAGGCGCGGGTCCACGGAGGGCGAGCGGCGGTCCAAGGATGACATTTAGAGAGACGTGCTGATTGGACAGCGAGCTTTCCTGCTGTTTTAATGTCAGCTTATTAAAAAATCATAAATATATGTGGACCACACACACGCACAGTCATGTCTTCTTCCTGGAAATCCGATCTAACATTAACTTCAGCTCGACCAACCCTAACCTCCCCGTGACTTTAACATGTAATGATTTACGAGTTTGTCCCCACGAGGAACTCAGGACCGCAGAATGTGACCATGTAAACACATCTATGTCCTCACAACATGAGTCACACCTGCAGCTTTTAACACTGACCCCAGGAAGTTTACGTGTTCCTGGGAGGTCATGCCTTACTTTCCAGGAATCGCTGTGTGCTTGCTTAGTGTGTCTGCGTGTGCATGTGTGTGTGAAGGGCCAACGCAGACGAGTGAAGGTTAGTCTTTACGAGATCACGGGATAATAAATGACTCATCTGAATCCAGGACTTCTGCTTTCACCTGTGAACTATAAGACCGGCTTTTACTGGGATTACAGTCAGTGTGTAATCCCAGTAAAATCCCAGAATCGCTCCAAAACAATCCAACCCTGTATGAAGTACTAAACCAGTCCAACATCAGCCAAAACCAGTGACAGTGACCAGCCAGTCAAAAACCAGCCAGAAAACTGTCTGAGACAATCGTAGCAGCACAGAGTCCAACTACAAGCCAATACCTCATAAACAATGTCCAACAATATCTATTAACCATGTCCAACTATAAACAATGATCTAACCAATCAACATCCAGTCCAACCAGCTCCAGTCTCACACCAAAGTCCACCTCTGAACCAAAGCTGCAGCTGTATGGTCAGTCTGAGCAGGCGGCGCTCAAACATGGCTCTGCGTTTCTATGACAACGCTACAACAGAAAGAGAGTGGTGAAAGCTAAAAGTGGCGCTCTCAGGACGCACCGCACTAAGGCGAGTCGTGTTCTTGTTGGTAGGTTGGTCTGATGGGAAACCTCTGGCACAGTCATCCACATCCTGGTAGACAAGCTTAAAGAAGAACTTTAAACTCGTCTAAAGTTTAAAGAAACGTTTGAACTTTCAGCAGCTGCCTTCGTTTTTAGCCTCTTTAGACATTTGTGGCTCCAGCTGAAAGCAACGTGAGTAGACACGTCTGAAGTGCTCGCCCTGAACTGGAGCAATGAAGCTTTTAACACTGAAACACAGGATCTGTGTTCAATGAAAAAGGCGATCGTTGAAAGGAAATGATGAGCAAAACCGGCTCCTTAAACCCACAGACAGCATCCTAAAGTCCTTCAGCGTGTTCTTTCTGTTCCCGAGCTCTCAGGCGCTGGAGAAAAGAAGCAAGCAGGATAAGAGCAGCTTTGTAATGACAAACAGCAATGAAGGAAAATGTTCGTTCATTCAGGGCTTTGGTTTGAAGGTGTGAAAGGAAACAGGCAGAGGCAGAGCATCATGCTGACACTCGTGAGGATGAATGGGTGGGTGGAGGCATCTTCCACGCAGGTTTGCTTTGTGTGCACATTTCTTCCTGACCTGTTCAGAGAAATCTGTGTTTTAGTGTAACTAACAAGTCTTAAATGTTCACAGAGCCGACTGCGGTGTCATGTTATCCTTCATCGCATCCACGTCCACACCAGGGCTGGCTTTTAAAAATCTATTTCCTGATTCAAATCGATTTTGGTCTGAATAAAGTGATCTCGATTCATTAAATCCTGGATTTAAATATAAATGTAATTAATCAGAAACTCCAGAATCAGCTCAACCAGGAGATGAGAGCAGAAACACAGAGCGTGGATCGTCCACAGAGCGTGGATCGTCCACAGACGTCGGGGCTGAAACACTCAGATTCTGCAGGTTTCGTCTCTCTGACCAAAACTGACAGAACCAGAAAGAAGCTCAAACTTCACGTTTGAGAAACGTCGTCATGAATTCTCTCTGACTTTGGCTGTTTTACTTCCTGCACAGCTCTCTCTCCCTCAGTGCACTCAGACTTTTACCATCAAATCTCCGTCTCCTGCTGCTCACGCTCTGCTGCTGCGCTCACTGCTGTTGGCCTCTGACAGCAAAGCCTCACCTCTGTTCAGACTGAAGACATTTAGACTTCAATGATTGCTCAGCTGTGATCGAACCTCTGTGACTCTGCTTCACTTCAGCAGCATCAGGTTGCTTCAGTCTTTGATCGACTGCAGAAGAGTTCGAAGCTTCTCTGCTATAAAAAGCCAGAACAGGAAAACCTGCTTCATGTTTTATCCTCAGTTACTTTGACACAAAGACGTCTGCGGTGATGCTCACACCTCTGATGGAGCCTCACAGCGTCAGCTTTGTCTTATACATGGATACGTGCTGATAAACGATCAGAGTCTGAACCCGTCCCTGCTTCACAGCTCACAGTTGAAATACGTTCCAGTATTTCATCGCTGTATGTGGCTGACGTTCCCAAACCCCGGGTACATCACTTCACGTGTCTGTGCTTCCTAAGACGCCGTCTTCAGCGCTGACAACAGCGGGAAACGTGGCTGTAACGTTGGACATGGACCTCTCTGATCAGTGTTGACGTTTTCTATGATTCTGATGTGACTGAATGGCGTGAGTGCGAGACAAAATCGTGCAGCCTAACTTAATAAACCTGGACCAGCTGTCCCAAGGCTCAGCACTGGAGTGCTTATCCAGCCTGGAGTCTCGGCATCTCGAGTTCGTTCCAATCCAGGATTTGCTGGCTGGAGTTCCTGGAAGCGGCCGAGCTAATCGACACACAACACAGGGCATCAGGGTGAACGCTGGTTTCACGTGTGAGGCTGTGAATAGTTTCTGCTGGAACATGTGATCTCCAGCACCCAAACTGACTTCTTTGCAGCTTTTTGGGATCGTGCGGACAGCTGAGCGTGCGCTCCGGCCTCGTTCTTTGCATCCTGAGGAAACACCGTCTCCATGACATCAAAGCAGATCAAAGCTGCACTTTCACAGCTGTTACTGTTCCCGTCAATGGAGGTTTATCCAGTCTGACACCAACAGCCAGTGCACCAACATTACTGTTTCCCAGTGAGCCTGTCTACCTCCCACCTCAGGAACTCTTCTCTCTCATTCAGCTCCTCTTCCAATAAATTCATCCGGCCAGCAAACTGGAAGGTCCCACCTTACAGTGACCCACCTTCACATCAGCCAGCTGTGTTCACCAGTGTTGGTCAAGGTACTTGAAAAAACTAATCAGTAACTAATTACCGATTACTCCCCCAAAAAAGTAATCCTGTTACTTTACTGAATACTTATTTTCAAAAGTAATTAATTACTTAGTTACTTAGTTACTTTTTAAAAACCCGATTTACAACCTGAATAGGTGATAAAGCGATAGATCTTTCAGCCCAATTCTACTTTTTCTACATAATCCATCATACAAAATGTAATCAGATGGAAAAGTCTCTTTTTAGGCAAGGCAAATTTATTTGTATAGCACAATTCAACAACAAGGTGATTCAAAGTGCTTTACAGAGACATTAGAAACAAAAACAAATAAAAAGTATGATTTAAAATTGATTAAAACAAGCAAACAAACAAACTAACTAAACACACACATTTCACACCTGTTCGCGCGTTAAAACTTGATTAAAACTTGATTAAAACTTGTTTTATTAGTTTTAATCTTTTAACTTTATGCATCAAGCAAACATTTAATTATCTGCAACATTCTCTGACTGGAAGAAATTAGTTTAACATTTAAACCTATTTTCTGCACATTCCAGCACATAAAATAAAATATTTTGTGTGTTTACACTCAGTCTTTCAAATAGATGCAAGTAAAACACAGCAGAAAATAAATAAAGTCAAAGACTCAGCGCTCCTGTTGCTCTATTTTCACCTGTAAAGCAGGACTAGGGTAGGCGGAGGTTTACCCTGGTGCAGGTGTGCCGCGGTCAGTGGAAGAATCCGCGAGTTTCTCTGTGAGTTTCCCATTACGTCGTAGCTACTCGGTGCTTGTTGGAAGTTTAGGGGTTTTTTCGCTGTAAAAAGAAGTTTTCTTCCCACGCACAGCGGACACTAATGTTTTTGTCACTTTTTATGGAATCAAACTCAAAGTAAGGTCAGTACTTCCACGCTTTAAACGCTGCACGCTCATACTGCACTCGATATGTGATCCATTGTTGATCTGCACACAGCTGTTGTCACCAACGTCGCACTCGCTTACGTCACTGTCATGAGACAGTCTCACAGAAAATCACGGTTTTAGTAACGCAGTAACGCAGCGTTCCTACGGGAAAGTAACGGTAATCTAATTACTGTTTTTGCAATAGTAATCCCTTTACTCGTTACTTGAAAAAAGTAATCCGATTACAGTAACGCGTTACTGCCCATCTCTGGTGTTCACTAAACTGAAACATGGAGTCCTACAACACTGGTGGCCTAAACCAGCCCTTGTTCACGTGCTGGTCTCAGTGTGGCTGACTGAGAGAAACCAGATCATTGGGCATCCGAACAACATCCTCTGCAGCACGCCGACAGCTACGCGTCTCACATTCAGAAGGGAGCTGTCATTGACCGACATGTTTTTGGGGCTGGTTTTTAAAATAAGAAAAGGAAGCACGTTAGCAGCTGGATGGACGATTCTCCTCAGCCTTTTGGAAACATCTGTGAATCCTGGTCCACTGGGTGTCAGACAGGTTAATCTCACCTGTGAAGCTGAACTGGGTACCTGGACTGGATCCCAGGGTAACGTGGCAGTTCAGTACTCCAACCCAACCCAAGAGCTACAACCGCTGGGTTGTTCTAACCTTTTCACCCGTTCAGCTGATGCTGCTCAGCGTGGGTTAGCTCTGGCTCTGTAAAGCAGGAACTTCATTCAGTCTCTGTTCTTACTGTGCAGAGAAGCACCGACACCTTCTAAGGTGTAGTGCAGCTGAGTGATGGCGTTAACTGAGTGCACAAACTCAGCAGCTGCAAATAAAGTGGAAGATCGCTCAGGTGGGTTAATTAGACATTTCTCCAGCAGCAGCAGCGGGTTGGCCTGTGGCCTCAGGGTCTCTGCTGATTATCAGAGCCTCAGTGCGCTGCCTCATCAAGTCAAGAGGCTTTACTGTCATTTCAACCATGTGCAGTGGGACCGTACGCAGTTCCTCTGAGACCACGGTGCTACATATGCCAATCAACACGAAGTGCAAGTGTGCAAAAAACCCCAGACAGAGCACAAGCATCCAGACACACAACAGTGCAACAATGACAGTGGGTTGTGCAAACAGACTGAGCGTTGTGCTCATCTGCAGGAATGACAGAGGACGAGGCGGTACGTCCTCAGCCTCACAAACTTTCCATCTCGGGGATCATCCAGAACTTTCCAGATCAGGTTTAGAAACTTTTCCTGAATAAACTGTGTCCTGAAATTTGACCCCAGCTTTTTCCTCCGGAGAGCCGTCTCAGCGAGCTGCTGCATTAAATCTGCTGCAGACCGGCTGTAATATTCCCGATCAGTCAAACGTGCTGCGACGTGTTCGTCCATTAGTTAATGGAGCGGAAACAGCAGAGAGGAAGCTGTAATCTGATCTTCTCACTCCGATTCACGGTCTTCACAGCCGGCCTGCCTCCTTCCTCTCGTGTCCTGTTTGTCATGGAGATTATCTCTGATGAGATCTTATTAGCCACCCTCCCCTTCTTTCTGTCTCATTCACAGCTTTTCCGTCTCTTGTAACACTCATTCTGCCTGATCACGGATCATCCTGCGGAGCGCTGTGGTCTGTAACCTCCCGTTAAGCATAAATGTGCACAGGGGTAGATAATCTGCTGTGTGGAAGAGAGAGAAGGCAGAGTCACGCAGACAGGAAGCTGGAAGAAACAACTATCGCTGCAAACGAATCAAAGACTCTGAAGCTGCAGAGAAACCTGCGTCATGGAGCGAGACAGCGCCTAGAGTGCAGGGCGCTGTGAATCTGCAGACACGGACACGTTTTCACTGTGAAAGTTGAGACGATGTTTGAACATTAACATCTCAAAGACTTTTGTCCAGTTCAAATCTGAAAAGGTTCAGTTCACTAATAAAAACTTCACACTGTGAAAGAAATTAAACAATCGAACATTAAAATTCAAATCGGATCATCTGCTGATTGTTTGATTTTGTGGCACAGTTTGTCAGATTTTGCTCTTCTACCATGAAATTTGAATAAAAATGTAGTTTTCTTAATTTATGTGACTCAGAATGTAAAAAACCACCATCTGTCACTCGTGTGTGTTTGAATACGGACTCTGGAGAGCAGCTGGAGTTGTTGTCAAAAGTCCCTGAATTTGAGCTTTTTTAGCTTTTGAGATTTTTACGTTCAAGCACTCCGTCAGATTTCAAGGTGTGGAAAAAATGGTGTGAAAGTGGGCTGACGGCCATTTTTCAAGAAGACATTGAAACGTATTTGATATATTGTTCATTAAGCTAACATTTCACAACACTCATCATATAAATTCAAACTCTGCACCATAAACTTTTAATGGAAATCAGAGTCGGTGGAGCAGACAGTGTTCGCTGACTGTAGATGGACTGGTGGTAGAAGAAGGACAGCGAGAAACCAGTTCATTTAATGGCAAATTACTGTAGCATATCCATCCATACTGGATATATGGATGGATATGCTACGCAGATGACACCAAGAGTTATCTAACCATGAAGCCAGATAACATAAATGTATCACCCTATTAGAGCACTTGGCTCTCGCTCTGCAGGCCTACTTGTTGTTCCTAGAGTATTTAAAAGTAGAATGGGAGGCAGAGCCTTCAGTTTTCAGGCCCCTCTTCTGTGGAACCAGCTTCCAGTTTGGATTCAGGAGACAGACACTATCTCTACTTTCAAGATTAGGCTTCAAACTTTCCTTTTTGCTAAAGCATATAGTTAGGGCTGGACCAGGTGACCCTGAATCCTCCCTTAGTGATGCTGCAATAGACGTAGGCTGCCGGGGATTCCCATGATGCACTGGGTGTTTCTTCTTCACTCACTATGTGTTAACAGACCTCTCTGCATTGAATCATATCTGTTATAACTCTGTCTCTCTTCCACAGCATGTCTTTATCCTGTCTTCCTTCTCTCACCCCAACCAATCACAGCAGATGGCCCCGCCCCTCCCTGAGCCTGGTTCTGTCAGAGGTTTCTTCCTGTTAAAAGGGAGTTTTTCCTTCCCACTGTCGCCAAAGTGCTGCTCATAAGGGGTCATATGATTGCTGGGTTTTTCTCTGTATGTATTATTGCAGGGTCTACCCTATGTTTGGAAGGCTGGATGGATGTGTCATGGCCCCGCCCCCTGTGAGTGCGTCATGTTTTGGCGCCGAGTTCGGCCTTTGTGCAGTTGTGTGTTTACGTGTTCGTGTTCCTCTGGCGACCTGACAGCTGGATGTGGGGTCTGTCTCTGACATACTGCAGGTTCACATCTGTTTTTGGACCTGGAAGCTGAAAGCTGTTGCTTGGTAACCACATCACCTCATCTCACGGCTTATAAATCAGAGATTAGGAAGACTGACAGATCTCATTAGGACACTGCACTCCTCAAGCAGGCAAACAGGTTCATCACACAGGAGACATGAAAGCTCACCACCAGCTGCCCGCAGTAGGCGAGGGTCCGGCGTGGTGGCCCTGCAGGTGTCTGCGCTCATAAACATTTCAAATAAAGAGTGCGTGCAGACCGGGTTCAGTGACAGCTGTCCTGGAAACAGAGGGGGAGGGTCAGCTCGGGGAAGGAGGAGACCAGCCTCCTCCGAACAGGAGTCACATTTCACACCACAGGAAGTCTGCTTCACTGTTTATTCGCAGGGAAACGTGATAACGTCTGCCAGAGAGCGTTCAACGATCCACAATCTGCCTTTTCCAGTCAGGACACGATCGCAGCATCCACAAATCAAATCTCCATCCTTTCAGTCGGGTGGGTGACGGCCCTTTTTAGGAACAGCTGGCAGTCTGGGCAGGACCATTTCCTCAGCTCGCCCTCTCTTCAGTAGACTCTCTCTGATTGGCTGTTGTAATAAATTGAGGGTGTGAACAGTTTCAAATGTTTCTGCAGATCTGTCACATGACCAACACTTTGTGCTCAACACCGTAAATCACCTTTGATGCTTTTACGAGAACACCATTAAGGCACGAGTGCATAAACGGAGGCTCATTGGCTGAAGCGGTCTCGTCTGCGTGAGCGCAGACACGGTGACGCTAACGAGGCCTCGCCGTGATGGATGTGGACAGGACGGAGCAGAGGAGAGGCAGGCGGGTGGAGGACAGGCTGAAAGCAGGACTCTGGTTTCACATGATTCGATTTCCAAGATATTTTTAGGAGATGTCCAGGGCTGGCTGACAGCGAGGCGAGGAGGTCAGAGCGTTTCAGTAACAGGAGAAAAATCAGAGGGAGGAGCGCTCACAAAGCCTCTTGAATATCAGCGTCTCCCCCGGAGCAGCACTGGCTGCTGATCCTGAGGAAAGACTGCTGTCTGCACACCTTTACCTGCACCGCAACACCTGGCGGAGCAGCACCAGCCTACGTCTGCTTGGGTCTCACCTGTCGGACGAGTGTTTCTAACTGCAACCACCCGGCTGCTGTTTGGCACTTTAGACATGTCACAAAGGTCAAAGGTCACTCTCTCGTCCTCCATCTCAGTAGGGACGCTGACGTTCATCGAAACATTTTGATGTGGACGGGAGACTGCAAGCCGTTCACGTCTCCGTCATCACATGACTCGCGGTCGTATACGAAGCTCTCAGCTTCAGTCACGACCAGCGTCTCTGACATCACAGCCCTGAAGCCTTTCACGCCTTCCACCTGACCCGCAGAGACCCCTCAGACCTCTGACGGTCACTGGGACGCTGTGATGGTTTTTCCAGAACGTCCCACAGAAGCTGAGCCGATGAGCTCTGTGGAGTCAGCTCGCTCGTTGCCGTGTTCCTGCAGGATGGCGTGCACCTACGCCGGCTGAGCTCGACCACCTTCCAGTGTGCGACGTTGGGATGACCAGCGGCAGTTTCAAGGTTTTATTTGAAACCACAGAAAATCTCAGAAAGTGTCTCAGGAAGACGGCGGCAGTTTGCACGACCACAGCGTCCTGTCTGACGGAGACGTCGGCGGCGTCCACGACCACAGCGTCCTGTTCCTGCTGCTTCCTCACAGCGTGTCTGACACACAGTGGGCTGCTGAGCGACCAAGTCTTAAAACACTAAAAAATGCAATGCAACACAGTAACACGTCAACACAACAACACTGCGGCGCTGCGTGTCGGTTACCTGCCGCAGAAACAGCACGTGCTGCTTCACCCATCCCTCTTTACCCGCCAAACTGGGACTGGGCGATATATCGAGTTTTTAAATATATTGATATATTTTTATACGAGATACGAGATGTGACAATAACATTTATATCGTTAAAGTTTATGTTGCGTTATAATTATACTTCTGGAGCCGCAAGTTTGCCTCTTTCGTCCACTTTTGTCTCTACGCTGCGTTGCTCCGCCTCTCCTTCACTGAACTAGTGATGCGCAAATCATGAACGAATCGTTCAATACTCGAGAATCACTTTACTGACTCATGAATCATGATTCACAAGCCCAACTGACTCACTGACTCATCCCTGTTGCTGTTAGCAGCAATGTATCTAGCTTATAATTAAAATTGTGGAGAAAAACACAACATCCAGTATCTTAACAAAAGAATTTCTGCTCTGAACTGGAAGAAAAAACCCTGAGTAGAAGCTCACATCAAGAAAATAGCTCCTCGGTTCACAGTAGCATCGCTCTGCTAACATGCTAACAGCACATTTGAGCTACTCACCCCCTCCCTCAGCTTCTTCTTCTTCTTGGTTGGCAAACAATGTTAAGGCGCATTACCGCCCCCTGGCGCACAGCTCAGTGGACATTTAGATGAGAAAATATATATTTGACACATTTAAGGAAAATACTAATAAAATAAAAGTAAACAAAATAAATGTTTATTAAGCAATTTTGATAGGAAATTGCTTAATTTTAGAAATGTTTTTGCTCTTTTTTGCTCTATAAAATAGTTGTTTTTTTTTAGAATCACTCATCTTAGCAGTAGGATTTACATGAAAAGAGAAACAAATTAAGTTTGAGTGAAAATGTACATTTTTTGCACTCTCTGGTCGACTGACTCAGTGAATCAAATGACTGAAAAAACCCGATTCACTTTGGTGAGTGACTCATTAAAACTCGATTCAGTAAAAAGAATCAAATTTACCATCACTAGCCGAGGAGCCTCGCGGAGTGATACGTACTGTGTTTCAGCGTAATGTTACGTACCGTATGTTACTCAAACTCCAGGCTGTCGGTCACGCAGCAGAACTTCAGAACAGAGCAGCTGTGAAATCTTTGTGATTATGCTCAGCGTCTGTTAGTTCATATTTTGACTGCTCAGTTGTGAGCTCTTTGTTATGCACAAAAACAACATTGTTTTCTTTTATTTATGGAGCATTATTATTTAATGAATGCTCATAACTTATTTCTGAGTAATTTGTTCTTGTACATCTGCGCTGTTTGTTAATAAAAGTGCCTGTGTGAGATCTGGGACACAGCTGTGACTGAGAACTCTGTTTGTTCTTACTTTATGGCTTTAAAAATATGCAGATCTATATCTTATATCACCATCCAGCTAAAGAATATCAAGATGTGAATTTTGAGGTCATATCGCCCAGTCCTACACCAAACCATCATCATTTCAATCCCCCCAACCGAGCTTTACTCACCCAACCCCACCCGTCACTCACAGAGCACCACGACCCCCCCCCCCCCCCACACACACACACACACACACACACACACACCTGCAGAACAGCTCTGCTGCACAGTCGCACCAAACAGCCTCCGTCACAAAGGTGGAAATGGTAAGCGTCAGCTTTAAAGGAGACGAACGGCGAGCACTGACCGGGGAAGGTTCGGTTCCACATCCTCGGGGTCACGTCCTTCCCGTTCGGACGCTCGTTGGACGCCAACATGGACTCGTTCAAAGCGTGAGCGTAGAGCATCAGGCCGTCATAAAAGCCTCCAGCAATGATGTTCATCTGCAAGAAACACACAGAGGGTCAGTCGTTCACACACACACACACACACACACACACACACACACACACACACACACACACACAC
>NW_005187540.1:443472-446205 GCF_000239375.1 Pundamilia nyererei | reverse complement strand
CACACACACACACACACACACACACACACACACACACACACACACACACCACTCAGGCCTCTACCACAACACCTTGTGTGCACACAGGTGGTGTCTTCTACCCACACCTGTGACTTCTTTGCCGTTTCCTTGGTTACTGCCGCTACAGTCTTGTGGCGTCCGTTTTTGCTGAGGCCGTCAGAGATGGCCAAGCATCAACGCAGCACAGGTGGGGCTGGAGACCCAGAAACTGGACGGGTGGAGCTCCTCCTCAGCCGCTCGGCCCGGCCCGATCCCTCTGCAGCTGCACGCTGACCCGGGAACAAACGCTCCAGGCGGTGCAGGATTTCATTCGTGATGTTTCCCTGTGAAACTTTAAACTGTGGGTCTGTCTCCACCCTCCCGGCAGTTCTCTTTCACCTCTTTGTTTTTGTCGGCAGGAAGCGAGACACACGCCGTCGTCTGACGAGCAAAGTCAGCGTTGCTCGGCGTGACAGGATCAGCTCCTCCTCGCTGCCTCGCCTCTAATTACAGATTTGCATAATAATTTGATCTTCAGAGCTCAGAGTGGCACCGTGATGTTTAATGACATCACTTCCTCCAGTATCTATCACATCGCTGCTCTTTGTGCAGCAGCAGCGGCGCCTGACATGTTCCTATTAACCTGTCAGAATATCTAATCAGCCAGCGCTCCCGCTGGGAGTGAGCGCTTCAGGAAACGATGAAGCAATAGATGTTTCAGAAGCAGCCAGCTTCACGATTCGGCCTCAGGACGAGCGCGTTGTTCACTCGTGGGCAGAAAAACGGCCCTGAAGAGGCTGTGAACGTGGCGTGGTCGCTGTGCATCTGCAGGGACCTGAACTCCAATCACCACTCATTGCTCTGCAGAAGAGCACACTGTGCCAGCAAGAGCAGGAAACTGCAACCACACAGACTCACAGAGCTGGACAGCTTCAGTGCTTCTGATTGGATCTGGTCTCCAGAATATTTTCATCTCGTGGTTATTCATCGATAAAAGCGTCGAGGTGATTGATCTCATCTCTGTTCACCTTTTACTTTGTCATCATCTCGTTTTAATCAGAAAATTATGGATGTGTGAAATAAAACCTGCTGTCCTCACACGTCAGAGACCCTCAGAGCAGCCGACACATCTGCAGCAGCTGTGTGGAGAAACAAGCTCCACCCCCCTGCTGGCAAAGTGTACCTAGTAAAGTGTCCAGTTTGAACACACACACACACTGACCAGTGAGTCCTCTATGGTGTAGTTGAACATGTCCTTGGCATCTGCCTTCAGGTTCTGGACAAACTCCTGGTACTCGGGGTTCTGAGGCTCTCGGTACGTCAGGATCTTCACACTCTGGAAACCACACAGATTTATTATGAGTCTTTGTTTTAACGAATGAGGACAGGACACAGCAACACAAGGCGCATCACAGATCCATAATTAATCTTTTACATGTTTTTATAAGAAATCAGATAAAATATTTATGTCCAGTCAAACTCGGAGCCAGCGTGAGCTTCCTCTCACATGAAACAGGAAGTAAACACGTGCTGTGAGGAAGACGCCTGACATCAGAGCTTCAGCTGCACAAATCCACACACTGTACATAAAAGATGGATGACGGCACCATACAGGAGAAATCTGCTCTCTTTCTAGTCCCTGTCAGGACTCTTGCTGCAGCATTTTGGATCAGCTGAAGGTTTTTCAGGGAGTTTTTAGGACTTCCTGATAATAATGAATTACAGTCGTCCAGCCTGGAAGTAATAAATGCATGAACTAGTTTTTCAGCGTCACTCTGAGACAGGATATTTCTAACTTCATCGAGCTCGTCCAGGTTGAAGGGGCTCTGTGACTTCCTGCTCCATAGGGGGCGCTGTCGAGCTCAGCAGAAATGGTTCCACCTTTAGATGTTTCACAGGTTTTCTCCTGCAGTAAACGCTTTTTGTTAGCGATGTCACAGCACTGCGAGGCGCTTTACAGCGTCCTCCATTTTGGTTTGGGGCGTGAAGCGAGCAGCCTCCTGACAGCGTCGCCTTCACCCCGCTGCTCCTGTCACGGCCTTTTATGTTCCAAACACCAAAAGCGTCCAAGAAAAGGCCGTGGGTGGCAACGGGAGGTTGCTTTTAGAAAGCACTTCTGACTCCATTGTTTAAAATCATATGGCGTTTATTTCAAGGAAAATTATAAACAAAAGTCAACCAAATAATTTCTTACAACCTAAAATTAAACGAAAGTTACGTTAATTTGCTTTCACAAGTTCAAAAAGTGCTCAAAAAATCAGTTTTTAAACCCTCCCGTCGTCCCATCTGACATTTGGCAAACAAAAACCATCTTTACCACACCCCTCCAGGGTGCTCTTAATCCCCTGATTAATGGGAGGGTCCATGAGCTAATAAACCAATCACTTCCCAAAAACTTTTCCAATTAATTCATTACAAATTTACATAACAAAACTAGGTCAGCATATTCTTACAACTTTAAAGAAAAAACAAAAATGAATACAAATTGCGATTTATAAACATATAAACATTCAACAGAAATGGCCACAACAGCTCGTCCTGCACACCTGGAGCTCCTGCTGGGCTTCAACTGTGGAAACAGGCACCTGTCCTAAAACCTTAGCAGCACAATCAGCAAGCGTTAGCAGCATGCTAGTGTTTTATGGTCAGAATTAGCTTCACTGAGAGGAACTGAAGGAGGAAGAGTGCTTTTATCCAGGCTGGATTCATGGACACTAAAATCCAAAGTCTCTG
>NW_005187540.1:441750-443209 GCF_000239375.1 Pundamilia nyererei | reverse complement strand
GTGTGATTAATAAAGTGTCGTTGAGCTGTGCTACCTCAGTCTGCGCCTGAGTCCGTCCACCGCCGTGACAATATGACTGACTTTAATTATCCATAAAATCATCACATTCTCTGTAAGATTAAGGTCAACTATATATATATTTAGAAGTAGAGGCTTTAAAACCAAGTTAAAGCTGAAAGTACAAACATCACTATTGTCACATAACAGCAATGTTTTAATGTTCTTCATTATTAAACATTCGCGCATAAATAAGTGACGTCATATTCAGTACTTACTTTTGACAGTTCACTCTTCGGCCACTCCCTTTTGCTGTATTTTGCGGCAAAATTATCCACACCCACCGCCGCGCTGTGAATTGTGGGATATATGGGACCACGAAGCGTGCACCGGACCACGCTTGATATTTGGGGAAATCGACGGCGCATTTGGAGTACACTTCAAATTGGGACCGCCGTCGTCGCGTGGCGGTGACGTAACCGCACTTGAAATGTGTACTTCAAGTGTGCAGACCCTGAATTGGGACACAGCCTCTGTTTAGCTCCGCTCACTTTGATCTCACAGCGCCCCCTAGGTGAACTGCAGCTAACTTTTCACTATGATTAACAGGAAGTGAATAGAATGAAGGTTCACCGGGATCCTGCTGCTGACGTCGTTTTCCCGTGACTCCTCCCCAATGAACCGTCCCGTCTCAGCCAGGAGTCGCACCAGAGGACACACACAGTAACACACACAGTAACACACACAGTAACGCACTCACACACAGCCTCCTCCCTGCGCACAGAGATTCCTACAGATTCTCTGAGTTTGCTGATGACATCATGCTGTGTCGATGTCCACAGCGAGGAACGTGATTCTGAAACAGGCTGGAGAACCTCTGAGATGACCATGTGACCCACCTGCTGCCAGCTCACCCTTAAATCTTCCTCCAACTGTTTCTCTTTAGCTCGCTGACTTTGGCAGATCTTCTGTGTTTAAATGTTTGACATGTTCTCTGTCATGAGTAAATGTGCGCTGATGGAAATCATGTTTCTCTTCACTCGTTCACTCGTGCTGGTGTTTGAGGAGGCAGCAGGTGGGAGATCACGCTGAAAACTTTGGGCTGAATTCAGCTGAAGCTCATATTTATGATATAAAGTCAGGCAGAGATTTGGGTTAATCAGCGTAACCTTTCCTCCAAGATTACAGCGCCCGATCTGCTTGCGTGATTACTCCATAACGAGGGCGAGCCGTGAGGACGCACTGCGCTCCAGGTGCAGCTGCAAGTCGTCAGCAGTCATCAGATTAATGAGTGTTTCTTCCTCTCACACCACTGCAGCTACACGTGACGAGCGATTTAAACGGTTCCTCGGATTCCTGCGAGGAGCTGCGAGAACAAACACGGCGAGGTCCACGTGCAGCACACTGGAGCTCAGAGCTGCACAGTAAATCCATCCAATCATTTCACTGCTTTACAAACTCC
>NW_005187540.1:427522-428834 GCF_000239375.1 Pundamilia nyererei | reverse complement strand
AGCAGCGGCTCTACTCTGAGCCCCTCCCAGATGGCCAAACTCCTCACCCTATCTCTAAGGGAGAGACCAGCCACCCCTCGGAGGAAGCTCATTTCCACAGCTTGTATCTGCGATCTCGTTCTTTCGGTCACTACCCACAGCTCGTGACCATAGGTGAGGGTAGGGACGTAGATCGACCAGTAAATTGAGAGCTTCATTTTAAAATCAGCTCCCTCTTCACCACGACGGACCGGTGCAGCGCCCGCATCACTGCAGCAGCCGCACCAATCCGTCTGTCGATCTCCCGCTAACTTCTGTCGATGAGATTCTGAGAGCACCGATGTGAAAGCCTTCCACCACTTGGCTACGAACAGAATCGATGACAAAGGGCAGGTTGTGTAAGGGTCAAATGGCCCGTAGAAGTGAGCCAGACACCACATACTCCTGAAGCACCTCCCACAAAACACACCGAGGGACACGGTCAAGTGCCTTCTCCAAGTCCACAAAACACATGTAGACTGGTTGGGCAAACTCCTGTGCACCCTCCAGTATCCTTGAGAGGGTACGTGCTGGTCCAGTGTTCCACGACAGGACGAAAACCATGCTGTTCGTCCTGTATCTGAGGCTCAAGTAAGAGAAGGACTCTCCTTTCCAGCACCCTGGCATAGACGTTCCCAGGGAGGCGGAGGAGTGTGATCCCCTGATAGTTGGAACACACCCTCCGGTCCCCCTTCTTAAAGATGGGAACCACCACCCTGGTCTGCCAATCCACAGGTACCGTCCCTGATCTCCACGCAACATTGTAGAGGCGTGTCAACAAGGACAGCATTACAACATCCAGAGCCTTCAGGAATTCAGGGCGGACCTCGTCCACCGCGGGGCCTCAGTGACCCCAGCCCTGCATTCATGCCTACATCACAGTGGGCTGTAACAGAAACATAACCAGTTCCGCTTTCATGTGTAAAATTAATAATGCCCCTCCCCCCATCGTGATCATGACCACTCTCAGACCCACACCGTCACCCAGTGGTGTCAGCAGGTCAGCTCTGAGCATGTGCAGAGGAAGCTGCCTGCTCACGGTGAGCACGTCGCTGTGGATAAACTGACTGTTTGCGTTCTCTTCTCTAATTCATGGCTTTTCCAGGAGCGTGGATGCTGGAGCCACAGGAAGTCTCCAGCGGCACGATGACATTCCTTGACCCTCCCTCTTTGTTTCAGCCTGTAATAACCTCTGAGCAGGAAGTGACCCTGAGAGCACGAAAGCACGCAGCTGAAAGCTTTCAGAGGCCCAGCTCAGAGAAACCCAATACCTGTGTGTGTCTGTGTGTGTGTG
>NW_005187540.1:419221-427402 GCF_000239375.1 Pundamilia nyererei | reverse complement strand
GAGTGTGTGCGTATGTGTGTGTGCGTGTGTGTGTGTGTGAGTCTGTGTGTGTGTGTGTTATTGTCCTCTACCTGCAATAAAAATGCTGAACTAAAAATATCCCTGCACCTCCATCTGTGATGTGTAGATGTTCGAGAAAAGCTTTTCTTCCATGCATATTAATGCTACACACACACACAGACACACACACACACACTCACACAGACACACACACGCACCCACACACACACACACACACACACACACACACAGACACACATGCTCGCACCCACACAGGGTTAAAGGTCGTTCCTGCTCAGCAATGACTGAATAAATAACTGAATTAATCATTTCCTGTGTGAAAGGAGAGCTGTTCAGTGCTCGCAGAGGGATCAGCTGGAAGTGAGGTAAATCAGCTTTCAAAATAAAAGCATCCACCCATCCATCCCTCTGTAACGTCAGAAAGACTTTCTGCAGTTCTGTGGAACAACGGCTGTGTCCCGATTCAGGGTCTGCAGCCTTAAAGGCCGCATTTCAAGGCCGATTATGTCACAGCGACGCGACGAAGGCTGTCCCAATTCAAAGGCTGCTCAAAATGCGGCCCTCAAATGCGTCCTTCATTTCCCTGAATTTTAAGGCTGTGGCGATGTAGACTTCGTGGCCCAACATATCCCAGAATGCATAGCGCGGTGGGTGTGGATAATTTTGTCGGAAAAAACAGCAAATGAGGGGCGGCCGAAGAGTAAACTTTAAGTAAGTACTGAATATTATGTCACTTATTTATGTGCAAATGTTTAATAATGAAGAACATTAAAACATGACTGTTGGCCACATGTCGGCAAGTCATGTGACATTAGTGACGTTTGTACTAACTTGGTTTTAAAGCCTTTAAATATGCGCCGTTCAATAGCTGATCTTAATCTGACAGAGATGTGATGATTTCATGGATATTTAAAGTCAGCACTGAGACAAATTTAGTAATGCCAACATGTTAAAAGAACAATATTTGTCTCTTATATATAACATAGTTATACATACAGTGTCAAAGGAACCTGTCTTTGAGTGAAGATTTAAGGTCCAGCTGTTAGCGTCATGGTTGCTAGGCAACCTGGGCAGCGCGACCGGGGCTAGACCGCCCATTTCACAAGCCTCGCACTTCCGGCCTTAGCGGTCTTTGAGTACGCGGCCCTTGTGGACCATTAAGGCTGCAGACCCTGAATTGGGACACAGCCAATAAGTGCTTCCTTACTGCTTCCATAGTCAGCAGCAGCCAGGTGCTGCTGATGCTGATGAATGGACCATCAGCAGGTGTGAGCACCTTTAAAAATGAGCATGTTTCTGCAGCACTGAGACGTGTTAGCACGATGCTGAGCAGTGATGTGAGGGAAGCACCTGGTGCTTTCACAGGAAAGATTATGAGACTACCTCCAAACAATCTGCAGCGAGAGCGATCCATGAAGCTCCATCTCAGACTCTACAGAAGGTTAAAGGTCATGAAAGAACATCTGAGGTTTGTAAAACTGCGTCTGAAGAAAGCAGCAGACTACAGGAACAGGCGAGAGCGTAGTGAAAATATCTGTCCAAGGCTCACAGCAGCACACTTGCTCAAATGCATGAACCATGCATGTAGAGACCATTGTTCACCTTTTCTGTGTGAACCATTCTCAACTTGTTAACTTGTCATTTCTGAGGTTGGTGGCTTGGATGAGTTTACCCTCAGCAGCAGAGGGGACTCTGGGTCTTCCTGTCCTGGGCGTCCTCATGTGAGACGGTTTCATCGTAGCGCTTGATGGATTTTGGGGAGACATTCAAAGTTTTAGCAATTTTACGGACTGACTGACCTTCAGTTCTTAAAGTAATGATGGACTGTTGTTTCTCTTAGCTGATTGGTTGTTGCCATAATATGAATTCTAACAGTTGTCAAATAGGACTGTCAGCTGTGCACCAACCTGCTTCTGCCCAACACAACTGATGGTCCCAACGGCATTAAGAAGGCAAGAAACTCCACAAATGAACCCGGACAGGCTCACCTGTGAGGTGAAACCATGTCAGGAGGCTACTTACAGGAATCTAAAATATAAAACAGATTTAGTAGTTTATATTTTTTCTTTGCTACATATTCCACATATCTTGCTTCGTATATTAGATGTCTTCAGTTTGTATCTACGATGTGAAAATGTCATAAAAATAAAGAAAAAACATGAAATAAGAAGCTGTGTTCGAACTGGTTGCATAAAAGCTTCATGTTAGAGTCTGAACTCTCCTTCTGATTGGCAGAGACTACTCAGGTGACCGAGCCAATCAGCATCCACATCAAACATAAAGCACCACGTGATGAACCTAAATTGACCAGGAAACAATCCACATCTGCAGGAGTTCAACCGTCTCTGCTTCAGAGAAGAAAACTCAGCAGGTTTCACGCTCCACCCCCTCTAACAAGGAGGAGGAGCTTAACAACGCTGTCTGAAGGGCAGCTGTGTGTTTTGACAGAGACGGGAAAAATGAGTGCACTCAGAGAAATGTTTGTGACTCCAGCTGCTCCTGCCGGCTGTCGGGGCGAGTCTTCGTGGGTTTCCACAGAAACGGCGCTCCGTTGTTTCCTGTCTGGGTCAGGAGGACGTGATGTAAGGTGTTTGTATCTGCCCGCCGACACAGTGGCTGCATTAAATAACCACAGCCTCGGGTTTTTCCTAACTGAAGGAAAACATCAGGTTAACGAGCGCTCTAAGCTCGCCATCCTGCTGATGCGTGCGGTATCCTGACCCTCTGCTCAGAGATGACGCTGCCATTTTAAATCTTTCCTGATGGCTTCACTGTGCTGCAGTCAGCTCAGAGCACCGCAGGCAGTCAGAGCTGACGTCTCCGTTTACTCAGCAGCAGAGCGCAGGCCAAGCTGCCGCCGCTTCACCAGCTCGCCGTCTGCATCTGAGCGTGACCTCGCACGCAGGAAAAGGAAGCTTCACTCGGAGGAAACGATGGAGTCAGAGCCTCATCCAGCTTCTCGTACTGGCACTGGTTTCCTTTGAGGTCAGAGGGCCGCGCTCCTCCTGTGTCAGGTTTCTGCTGCTTCCTCTTTCAGGACATGCGAAGCAGAAATCCAGGCTGCAGATGCAGACAGACACAAGCGTTCACCTCTGCACGACCTCCACGTCCACATTCGGTCTCAGGCCTAACATGTGCACGTGTGCCCGGTGTGGGTCCTGCAGCTCTTTTACTCTGCGGGCCCTGCTGTCAGTGTCACACATACCAAATCGACCCGAATCCTTTTTGAGCTTTTTATTTCTGTACTGACGAGCAAACCTGGAAGCTTCAGGGCGACCAAGCAAGCGATGGTCACAGTCAGAGGATCCCTGCAACTCTCCCAGCTGTCCCAGAATTCCCGTGCACATTTCGTTCTGGGCCCTCCAGTATCAGCTCCATCCGAACGTGAACCTTCATAAAATCAGATCCAATAAGGTCGCCGTGTCACTGGCGTTTAAACCAGGCTGAAGCTGAGACGCTCAGGAAAAGCTCCAGAGCGTTCCTCTGAGTTATGTTCGGCTGAAGGTTTTCAATTCAATTTTATTTATACAGCACCAAATCACAACAACAGTCACCTCAAGGTGCTTTATATTGTAACGTAGACCCTACAATAATACATGCAGAGAAAAACCCAACAATCATATGACCCCCTATGAGCAGCACTTTGGCGACAGTAGGAAGGAAAAACTCCCTTTTAACAAGAAGAAACCTCCAACAGAACCAGGCTCAGGGAGGGGCGGGGCCATCTGCTGTGATTGGTTGGGGTGAGAGAAGGAAGACAGGATGAAGACATGCTGTGTTTGTTGCCGTTAATGCGTTCCTGAAAGTTTCTCGTGTAAACAGGGTGATCCTCTATCAGCTCATCCACTCTGATCACTTCTTGTTCCTTCACACAGAGTGGAGAAGTTCCTGTTTAAAGAAAAGCGCCACTGGGGTTCACACACGGCCCAAAGTCGGGCAGACCGCAGATCACATGACCTGTCAGGTGATCAGGAGCACAGACAGAGGTCACAGCTCGACGACGGATGTCTAAAGTCACACGAGGTCAGACCTACCAGCTGTAACCACCCATCGTACTCAAGAACACCTGTGCAGGGTTGAACACCAACCTTCTGATTGGTACATGAGCCACCTGAACATGCCCCTTCACAACAGTAACGACAGCAGATTGGTGGTTGGTGTCTGAACCCCCGTTGGCAGGCTGCCGGCAGGTGGTTCATCATCGTGACAGCTCAGACTGAGCCCCCCTCACAGATCTGATCGCCGATCAGCTGATTTTCCAGTGCACTCAGCTCCACGTCTGCAATCAGTTTCCAGCTCGGCGCCGTGACATCATCCAAAGCGAAGCAATAAATTTGCGGGTCGCCCCCCGCCCCCTCCCAGCCCCTCACTACTGACATTCCACCATATTAATCTTTAACCGCTGCCAGATGGACAGGAAGCAGCAGAGTGGGCTGAAGCACGGCCTCGTGGGTACGTTTGTTCAGGATGAGCTGCTTGCTTCATCACCATGGCGACGGCACACGGAGAGCATGATGTCAGAGGATGTTTGAGCTGCAGTTTGGCTTCAGGAGTCCAGAACCGCCAGAACCACTTCAGTCTGCTTCCTGCAGACATCACCAACGTAACGACGAGCTTTCACGCCGTAGGACGTTTCTCTCAGAGCGACTTTGACCAAAAACAACCACACGCACATACAAATAAACACACTATGTATGTTATAAATTGACTGTACAGAAAAATTAATATTAAATCAACTTTGCTAAAATTATGTTGAACTGTAGTCTACTCTGGTCCCGTCCCCAGGCTAAACCCCCCAAAACGTGACCATCCAGAGTTGGGACCAGGAAGCAATTAAAAACCAGCAACAAAAAAGTCACACAATGAAACAACAATACGGTATCCTGAACAGGATGGATGATGGATCTGTAGGGATGGGTATCATTTAGGTTTTATCCGATGCCGGTGCCAAACTGGTACTTTTGAAACAGTGCGGTGCTTAAACCAGAGCTTCCCAAAGTGTGGGGCCCAAACAGGATCCCACGTTCTTGATTTTTAGTTCACAAACACTTGTTGTAATGACTAACTGCTCCTGACATGTTGGAGATGTTTGCTCTTTATACAGTAAAGTTACAGCGGGATACAAATAACATCAGGCTGATCCTGCCACAGTTTGTTCCCTCGGTTCAAATCACAGACAAACAGGATCCCACAGCTGTTTATGTTTTTGAACCCATTTTCACAGAGAGGCTTTTTTTGATTTGATAGCAATGTTGAACATTATTACACAGGAAAAAACAACTGCATGTAAAATAATCACACCGTGAGCCTCTGCCTTTGTAAATGGAGGGACAGTAACTGCTGTAAAACCTGCAGACAGTCAGATTAACAGTATTTCGTCTCTATCTGCCATTCTGCAGTTCATCTCATGTAAACAATAACGTGGCCACAGCGTGGAAAAAGGCACATACCTTTGACGCTGCGTGACGAACTCTGTATTCCTCGTCCACACGTAAACGCAAAAAAAGGAGTTTTAAGAATCTCCGTTTTCAGTGATTCGAAACGGCGTTTACGTGGACGAAACAGCTGCGTTTTCAAAAATACCCGTGTAGGTGCGGACGCAGCGTAAAAGAGTTCGTAGTTTATTTTATTACCTGTAATTTATTGCAGATTACTTGTATTTGCTTAATTGTTTACTAAATGTTTGAGGTGTGAAGTAAACTGCAATGGAGCAAAATATGGGCGTGTGGTTGGAGGATGTGGTTGTGCGTGCGCGCCGGGGGGCAGCATTCTTCTTGTAAAACAAAGGGGGGCCTAGCGAAAAAGTTTGGGAACCACTGGCTTAAACGGTGTGTAAAGAATGGAGAACAAACTTTGTCCAAAAACCTGTCGTGTTTTTTTTTTTAGCAGTCTCTTTTTTTCTGCAAAATGAAAACCAAGTTAGCCTCTTCTGTTGATACAACACCTCCTTTGGTTGGAAGCGGTGCTTAAACAATGGAAAACACAAACTTTGTCCTAAAACCTCTCATATCTGGCTGGCCTCGTTATCAGCCGGCAGCCATTAGCACTAATGCGTCAGCAAACAGTGACGCGGTGGAATCAGCGAGTGCTGTAAAGAGCTCACGCTGAGAGCACTCGTTAGGGTTCACTTTGGTCTCCGGTGAGACTTACAAACTAGTTCCACTCTCGGCTCCTATTAGCCCGTTAGCTGCGAGGAGCTAGGAGCTCGCCCCCTTGGTGGACTGGGATAGAGGGTAGAGTGGTCGTGATCGGGAGGTCGAGGTTTCAAATCAACTGAACGGCTACCCTGAGGAACCCCTGAGCGAGGTACCGTCCCCACACACTGCTCCTCATGCGCTGCACTGGTGGCTGCCCACTGCTTCACTGGCTGAATGGGTTAAATGCAGAGGAATTTCCCTATGGGGACTAACACATACACATTATTATTATTATTATTAATGAGGGCAGGGCTGATGAGCTGAAGCAAGAGGTTAATCAGCTGGAGGGCTCTTCAGTCCCAGGAGCTTCTCTGCAAACTCTCAGGGCTCATCTGCACCAAAGGACCGACGCCTCTGCTGACAGGAAACTTTGAACCCATGTCTCCAACTTGTCAACTGGAGTCCAGACTGGAGCTAACTGGATGATTATTCTGCCTGCTGCTGACCGGGAACCACAGGAAGCCGTTTATGGGTTTTTATCTCAGTGAAGCCTTTCAGTGTAATCGTCCTGTTGGCTGTGCTGACAGAGACGTGCGTGGCGTTTTAACGCACAGATTATCCAGAAGCTTCCAGACACCCTGTAGCCTGCAGAAGACTTATTTCCCTACCGCAGAGCTCCTGGAGTCAAACTGCAGCTCACCTGCAGCTCACCTGCAGCTCACACTCCTCTGAGGCTGATTCGCTGCTGTCTGATGCCGTGCCTAATAAAGAGGCTGAGCTGTACTCAGAGCAGCTTGTCTCATAGTGTTTGATTAAGGAGACAAAAGGCAGACACAAGGTAAAATTAGCCTCAGTGTGTTTGGCAGGAAATACCTACAGATCTGATAGGCGTCCGCGGCGGCCTTATAAGGCGGCAGGTTGTGACCTCTGTTAATGAATGTGCTGTCGGGAGGTTTGCTGGCTCTGTGGGAACCGGAGAGGGAAGCTGCCTGAGGCTGTTTGTTCGAGCTCTCGGCGGGTTTACACACTGATACACCTCCGCAGATAGAGGACGCTCGATTTATGACTCCATCGTTAAACTGTGGCTGAGCCGAAGGCACCACGTCTCAGGTCCCGTGCTCCCCCTCAGCTCACCCGACAGACTTTCACTCCCACAAACTCCCAGCCTCTCTGAATTATCCATCACACGCGAGTCCCAGCCTCGCCTCCCGCTCCTGCTCTGTGTGCGAACGGCTTCACGGACGCTCGAAGTCCTCGCTTTGTACTGGAGAAACTATGCTGTTATAGTTTGAAAGCAGAAATGATGAAAAGACGATCAAAGACAGCGAGCGACGCAGGAAGGTTAGAGCGCTTTGTGGATGACTAAAACCCTGAAAAGTCAGGGCCTGCAGGCAGCTCGTCTGCACGTCTGCACCTCAGCCCGGCCGAGGCCGTGATCTCCGCTCACGGATCTCAGCTGGAGAACGGGCCGAAGCTCCGAGTGCAGGAGTTTTTCTGCAGGTGTATCTGCACGGCAGCTGGGACACGAAACCCAGGTTAGAGTGTCACGAGGAAAAAACAGCCAGATGTGGGTCTACGGCGGCAAGCTGTAGCGGTTTTTCAAAATAAAAGCCCTGTGCTCCATGCAGGACTTCAGAGGCTAAAGAGAATCTGGTCAAAACCGTAAAATCATCCACATACGCAGCTTACTGAAACACAGCTTTCAGCACCAGCATCCGTACTGCCAGCTGCTGTCAGTTTATCTACACTGCAGGACGATGCTTTACTGCAGTACCGAGTCAGAATCCTTCTGTTTAGACTCTGAGGGCTCCAGCATTAAACCTGAACGCAGGTCTGATCATCTCTGACAGGAAATGACTTAACAACAGGCGTGTGTCTGCAGCTCCTCTGACAAACCTGCCACAGCATCGCGGTCGATTCAGCTCGAGTTTCTGCCTCTGCTGCAGAGGAGGGGAGGGGGAGGGGGTAGAGGATCGCACACGCACACATCGTTTCTGTGTGTGTGTGTGTGTGTGTGTGTGTG
>NW_005187540.1:412950-417680 GCF_000239375.1 Pundamilia nyererei | reverse complement strand
GTTGTCACCTGTTCTCGTAAAGTGTAACCAAACTTTTGAGCGTTTGAGCCGCCATGTTTCCTGCCAGGTAAATGACGCTCTGCAACGTGGTGACGTCATTCGGGGCGACTGGAATCAATAAGAGAATCGTTTGCAAAAATGGCAAACGATTCCAAGGAACTGAAACAGTGGGAACCGGTTCTCAACAAGAACCGGTCTTCGATACCAATCCCTACCAACGTGTGTGTGTGTTTGTGTAGCAGCAGGGTGATGCTGTGCACAGATAAGTGCACAGTTTCTGATTGGACGGACCGGTGCGATCTACCTGGTGCCTGCTGGTTTTTCTGGACTAACACAAGATGTTGACAAAGCTGATTTCTAGATAATTTTTGCTGCGAGGAAAACAGCGTGGTGTGGACGTCGCATAACGTCAGTTGCGAGAATCAAAGAGAAATCACGCCACCGAAGCTCGCCACATGCCGAAAATGCCACGTCCAGGTGAGCAGCTCTCTGATTTGCTCGAGCGTGTTTGTTCACATTCAATTTTAGTTAAAACTCTGATTTGATTCAGATGACCTTAACGTACAGGTGTCATGAAGGGGGCGTCACCTACAGAGACCAGTTTGGAAGCACGTTTATTTGGCGGCCGGTCGCGGACTCACCTCGCCCGTTATCCTGGATTTTGGAGAGGATCTGGGAGTAGGTCACGGACTCCTCCATGAACACGCTTTCCTCGACGCTGATGTTGATGTTGCTCAGCTCCATGTACAGACCCTCGATGGCGAAGTAGCACGGCCGGTCGTCCTTCTTGTTGTCGCTGAAGACAACCATCACCTGTTCCCGCCACCCAAAATGCTCGCAGATCCGCACCGCGAACCGCCCAAGCTTCTTGTGCGTTGGCCCCGTGTTGGTGATGGACAGGTACGTTCCGCTGGAAAATGCCACGGCCGGGGCGCCTGCCGTCACCATGGGGACGCTCCAGTGGGTGGTGAAGAGGCCGACGGGGGAGGAGCTGTAGGAGCAGCCGGGCCCGATGAACGCCCACGGGTTGTAGGCGAGTTTCAGGTCCACCGCCATGAGCGGGGCGACGGACTCGGAGCACATCCCATCCTTGTCCTGGCTGTTCTTGAAGAAGTACACAAGGTGATGGTTGGGGAGGAGGGTGGGGTCGGCGTTGATGTTTCTGACGGCCCGGTCCACGGCAGGGCCGATGCGAGGCCACGCCCACGGGTATCTGGTGTTGTTCTCTGGTAAAATGACAGCCAGTGTGATGTTCTGGAGGCGTTCGTGGTCATGCTGGGTTTGACCCAGGCCGTAAGTTCGGGCCTCCGCTGGCAGGCTGAGCAGAACCGGCAGAGCCAGCAGGAGGGTGGCGCCTTCCTTCCAGCGGGCCATCCTCCACCCACAGGTGGTCCACGTCCACCGCAGCTGGGTAACCGAGCGCCGCGAGCTGCAGAGACACAACAGAGGCATTAGACAGGCCTGAGGTGTGAAACTCGCTGTAAGCAAAGCCTAATCACATGCTGAGCACAGCGCGAGCTGCCGCCACGCCTCACCTCACTCCAACAATCTGCTCCGTCAGTCCTTAAAGGCCTCGCCGAGGCGGGGGAGACAAACTCCCTGAAGCGTTCCTGGAAGACCACCCTCTAAACAAACAAGATGAAGCCGCCGTGATGTCAGACAAATACGCGCCATCGGTCGGCCTCATGAGCGCCAGACCTGCCTGTGCTAAAGTGAGACCGCCATTGAAGCTTCATACCATAATTTATTTATACAGCACTTTAAAAACACCACATGGCTGACCAGCAGAAATAATAAAAATACAATAAATAAATAACAATAACAGTGTCAGTTACCCACTGAGTCAAAGGCCAGTGAATAAAAATGAGTTTTGCACTGATGTGCAGAGGAGGCTTCGGGGCCACAGCAGCGGACGCACGTTTCAGCCGTGATTTAGGGCCTGAGACCGTCCACTGCAGGAAAACACGCTCCTCATCGCGCCTCGTTCACACACACACTAACACAGACTGGGGCAGCCAGGTTTCGAACCACCAACCTTCTGATCAGTGGATGCTGAACCTCCTGAGCCACAGCCGCCCCTAAAACAACCTGAACGTGGAGCAGCTCAGGGCGTCAGACACACTGTGGATGGGGGGGGGGATGTGGGTGATGGGTTCGTGCTCGTCTCCCAGTGCAGCTTTCAGCACAGAGACAGGCTCAGAGGTGCCACTCTGCCACGCCAGTTGCTCATCCTGCATCTGTGACCGTGTGCACACGGGATCACCTGCGGGCACGTTGGCACTAACGGGCTTCCATACACGCCGTGCCTGAAAGCGTCTGCGCCCGCGGACCGCAGCTGTCCGTCCTCGGGCTTCCTGAACTTTGCCCCCGGAGGAAAAGTGTGTCTCCAAACTTTAACGCTGTAAAAACACGTTCAGAGATAAAAACACGGAACTTCAGCACACTTACATTCAGCGCGTTCACGTGCGCGCAGATCAGCTGTAAATCCTCCAAGTCTGCTCAGGTCACAGGCACGAGCCCTCCGGAGTGTCAGCCCGAGCCCACTCAGCTCCCACTGCCACACAGCGGCGGAGCAGCCGGACCGACCACAGCCTTCAGGGCGGAGAGCCGGGGAGGAGCGGGGGAGGAGCGGGGGGAGGAACCAGACCAGGGCTGCACAGCAGAGGCAAACAGCCTCTACAGCCCAGCGGCGCTGTCACTGCGCCCTCTGGTGGCCGCCTGCAGTTCCTCTGGTGTCCAGCAGAGGCAGCAGAGCGCCAGTCTCCACAGACGCCCATGTTATCAGAATCAGATCATTTATGAGGAAATGATGTGTTTACAGTCGCTCCAAGACAATGAGAGCAACAGACTGAACCAGTGAAATAATGTATTATACAGTTACAAACATAAGAAATCGCTCAATTATAAACATCCAGAATATTACAGAGGTGAAATATGTATGATTGACATTTTTATTTTTTTAAACGAACTTTATTTAGAACAATAACAATGACAATCTCAAAGAGACAAGCGACATATTGAATCATTCAGAACAGAATCACACCTCCTTTTTCTTTTCTCCCAATCAGAGGAATACACATCACTGCCACAGTTGGTACACCACGATGAAATCGACAATAACTGAAAGTAAACACACATACACACACAGACATATATATGTATACATGTCTGTGTGTATAAATGTGTACGTATGCATATACACACGCATCTACATAATAATAATAATATAAAAAGATGAATAACCAATACAAAAATAACTAAATAACAATAAAAAAGAATGAAAAACAAGGAACAGAAATAAAGGAGACAAGGGGATCACAAACTCTCTACAAGTGAGGTTCCATAAACAAGACACATAACTTAAATAAGGGGCTAAGAGAAATCAAACTCTTCTAAAAAACTATGCAGTTTGATTGCTCGGAGCTTATTTATTAGCTTAAGAGATTTACGGGAGTTAGTTTTTAAGAGCAGGCCATGAAGGGGGGATTTAGCATATCGGCATTTATGAATGTAATGCTTTGTTATAATAATGATATATGATTGACCTGTGAATTTCACCGTGTGCTGTGCGTTAGATGGAGCTGTACAGAAATCCACAGACAGTGGTGCATTATGGGTAATCTCAGTCTCTCACTGAACGTGCTCCTGTGACTGGCCAGCACGTCATTGAGTGGGTGGGCGGTATTATCCAGCATCGTCCTTATCTTGGACAAACATCCACCTCTCTGACACCACCCTAATAGGGTCCAGCTTTGAGGTAGAGCAGGTCACCTACTGATCAGAAGGTTGGTGGTTCAATCCCTGCATGCTAAGTATCCTAACCTCCGATGCATCCATCAGAGTATGAATGTGTCTGCATGTAGTCAGAAAGCACCAAGTATAGGGACGGTGAATGGTGCACGTTGTACAGAGCGCTTTGAGTACTCTGGAGTAGAAAAGTGCTGTATAAGAATCATATAAGAAACTTAGTATTTAACACCAGTGTCCACATCTCTTCTTCGCCAGTTTGTCAGCTAACTTGTGTTAGTAACAGGCCATCTTTACTCGCCGTACTAAGTAACTATGGATAACTTACCATACTGTCCTTGTGGTCTCTGGATTCACCACTGCCTGCAGCCCGCTCACTTCTTGGACGCTGGTCACCACCTTTCCCCATCTGCCTGGATCTCCAGATCAATCAGCCTGGAGGTTGTTTACACCCTTGCTGGATGCTCACCCGGCTATCCACGCTTCTCTTCATGCCATTACCACTCCACCTGCCATAACTCAGTCTGTCTCCTCATCTACACCCCGGGCTTCCTGAGCCTCTGCTGATAAACCTTTCCCTCTGTTCACAGAGCCCCGCACATCTGACACACGTTGTAGCAGTACCTCTCTGGGTTTTCTTTGTGTCACCAAATAAAGCTTGTGAGAAACCTTACCATTGCTTCCCGTACTCATAGTCATATCTGGGTCCACGTCCACGTATTGGTCTCTGAGCCCCGTAACACTCACAGGTCAGTTCAATTCTGTTTTATTTAAATAGCGCCAAATCACAACAAAAGTCACCTCAAGATGCTTCGTATTGTAAGGTAGACCCCACAATAATACATACAGAGAAAAACCCAGCAATCATATGACCCCTCTGAGCAGCACTTTGGCGACAGTGGGAAGGAAAAACTCCCTTTTAACAGGAAGAAACCTCCAGCAGAACCAGGCTCAGGGAGGGGCGGGGCCATCTGCTGTGATTG
>NW_005187540.1:410164-411565 GCF_000239375.1 Pundamilia nyererei | reverse complement strand
CTGGAGGGGCTTGAGCACCCGCCCCTTTCCTGATGGGTGCCCAAAGTACCCTTTTGTTGAGGCAACTTAAAAAAAATAATTATTTATTTATTTGTTAGAGTCCTGTCTGTGCCCCTCAACAATAATATTTAACTATTAATCACAGTTTTGCTAAATAAAAGGATCGGGCTTGCATTTGCATTACATTTGTTTTCCACTTCTGGATACAATTCAGAAAGTCTAGACTCAGAGAAATGCGCCCTGTGTAAGACCTTAAATTGAATAAGTCCAAGAGGAGCGCAGGAGGTGGACGATCGTACCCTCGCTATAGCCTGTTCCCAAGACTCCTCATGGATTTGAATTCCTAGTTCTCCTTCCCGTGGACACTTAAGCTTAACATTAGAGTGGTTACTAAAAGACAGGATAGTATCATAGAGTTTCGAAATGGTTCCTCTGTGATGAGGAATAAATGATAGCGTAGTTTCCCACTGCTGTTCTGGAGGTAAAGAGGGAAATTTGGGAAACACTTGGCAACAAAATTTCGAATTTGAAAATAGTGAAACAAATGGGTGGTAGGGAGATCGTACCGAGAGGCACAGAGAGACTTGATGAATTTAAGAATCTTATGATTTAATGAAGAAATTTGCACAGAGACGGTAAAATTCTGATGACTGATAACGTAGATGAATACAACAGACGAGGAACAGGCGTTTAAATGCAGAAAGGAGACAGTCAGAGACAACTCAGGACAACTGGAGACATTTAAGGATGCAGGGACTGACAGAGACGGGGACGACGTCTCATCGTGACGAGTAAAGTTGATCTTGCTCTGGCTGGGCAGCTGTCTGGGTGCTCAGCACCCCCAAAGCTCTGATTGTATCGCCCCTGTTCTTCAGTCCTAGAACTGAAGAAGCTTCTCGGATGAGAGGTGAAACGTCTTCAAGCAACTTAAAGATTTACTCTACTAAGTACACGCTTAATGTACTTGTGCTACTTTCTGATACTGTTTGACTTTATTCTGGATCAAAAGATTGTACTTTGTACTGCACAGGATTTATTTTTAAGATTTAGTTTCTTATTTGTGTTATAGAAACCATGCACAGCTGCAAGGATGCGATGACGTATCACGCGTCCTTCTGAAAGTGCAGCTCCACAGCACAAGTACATTTACTTGGATGACACCAGGGGGCGACACAGAGCCTGTCAGCCATCTTATAGCAAGTTAAACATAAACAAAGGTTAAAAATAGTTTCTTTCTTATAATTCCAAATTTATTTTTATTATAAATAAACAAACAATAAAAGTAATAAACTGAAAATAAGATAAGAACTCACTAAAAATAAAAGCGATTCAGATAACAGTCAGTCCACTGTGAGTTTCTTTATCATCCATCGTTACTCAGCAGGAAGTCTTCGCCCCCCC
>NW_005187540.1:399634-410115 GCF_000239375.1 Pundamilia nyererei | reverse complement strand
CCCCCCCCCTTTCAGGATTGTGTCATCAATTATTCAACAGGAAAGGCTGTAAATATTCAAAAAGATGTCACATCCAGCCTGACTGCAGGGACTTCATCACCCACGAGCCCCGTGGGGTTGGCTGGGACTGTATGTTGAACACGTCTTCATTATTCACTCGTCATTAGCGTCACGTTTAAACCTGCTGATGCTTCTGTTCCAAGAGACCTCAGAATAAGGTCTTTTGAGGCCTTCCTGCACTACGATGGCCACCTGCTCACCTGCTCGTGTGTGATGGTTCACTGACAGCTTTACAATGAGAGAATAAGACCATTAGAGCTCTCAGAAAGGCCCACCGGTACAAGAAACAGACTCCACAGGCACGTCTTGATAAGAGACCTTCGGGTTTATTAAAGGCAGCTTTTTTCAGCCCGCTCAGTTTCCCTGCTGTGGTTCGACCGGCAGCTGCTGAAGGCGTCAGCGAGTGCAGTGTAAAGCTTTGAGGAAATATTTTGTGGACTGATGAGACAAAGCTGAACTCTGGAAAGTTTGAGTCCAGTTACATCAGCACGACACTAACAGAAGATTTCATAAAGAGAACATCCCAGCAGCAGCAGCTGTGGTGGTGGTCCGACTCGCTGTAACTGAGGGAACCATGAATGCTGCTCTGAGGAGGAAGTATTTACAGGCTAGCTTTGTTTGATGATCTGAAACATGAAGAAGAAATCATGGAGGGCCAGTTTAGCATATGCACCAAAACACGACATGGATGAGAAGGTAAGACGGATATTTAAGGGTGAAAGCCGGCGGTAGGATCTCATTATTTTATTATTACCAAGCAAGTGTCTCCATGCTGTCACTGCAAGAATCCCAAAGCTGAAAAATGAACCCTTCTGGAGCACTCTGACCCTGTGATACCAAGAAGAGCTGGAACCACGCGTAAGAAATGAGGCCTCATTTATTGGAAAGAAAGGTGCTCGCCAAGCTCCACCCACAGAGCATTCTGGATTTATTATTACTGAATCTATCAAACACACACAGAGTATAGAAACAGTCAAACTGTCTTTAATAATACCCAAAGCTTCACGTCCACACAGCTGAACTCCACACATCACCAACCAGTAAAGAGGAGGACACAGGAAGTCAGCGAAAGCATCAAAAGAGGAAAGCATGAAGATACGTGATGGAATAATAAACATACAATGGAGAAAAAACGAAGGAAAAGTCAGGAAATATTTAGGGAGCAGTGAGGGGACAGCGAGGGGACAGTCGGGGGACATGGAAGTTTATGTTGCACATGAGAGTCCAGGTTCTGGAGGACAGGACAAATATCAGCAGCTGGAACATCTGGGACTCAAACGGGGGAACAACACAGAGCTTCATTTGTCTCTACAAGAGGTAAATCTGTTTGTTTCTGTCCTCATTTGTCCGCAGTCTGCAGCTCCATTGCTTCGTGTGTCAGAGGTTAAAGGTCAGCAGGTGTTCTTCAGTCCGACCAGACGTGTGCTCACCTCCCACAGTTTTCTTGCCACCACATCGTCCTGTCCCTCTGGAGCAGTTTCTTTCTCTGCACAGTCGCTGCAAACACAGATATGAACAATGAACAAGTGACTCAGTTTAATGTGTTTAAAATGGAAATAACCCCAGAAAAGCTCTGCAATGTTTGAACGTGTCTTTGTTCATCAATCAACCCGAAGTTCAAAACCTGCAGCTCTTCTAACGTCCAGGTTCAAAGTTTGCATCGTTGCCTCTTTGACCGACAAGTGGATGCTGACACAGGCAGCTGCAGCTGCTCGCTGCCTGCAGGCGCGACCTGGACCTCTGCTCTGTGTTTGTGCTGTCGGAGCCTCATTTTTAATGACATCGTCTGACCAATAATATGGCCGCTGTTAGGTTAATGTCCAAGAAGGCGGAGCTCTGGTTTAGGTGAGTGAAATTTGTGGGTTTTAATTGGATGTTAGTGATTAGCAGGTATCTGTGTCAGTGTGATAGCCTCCCACAGCCTGCGGATGCACGCTGACAGTCAAGCTAGCGAGCATCAGCTGAAAGAAAGTAGTCCACCCTGTCGCTGGCAGGCAGAAACGCAGAGGGCTTCAGTAACATCATTTTAAAAAGTTATTCCATTTATTCGAACGTGTTTACTACTTAAAGCTGAGAGAGGAGAAATCTCATGAAAGGAAACAGAGAAATGACAGGAAGTGAAAACTCTGATCTCAGAACGGTTTTATTTGTTTACCATTCAGCAGCTCAGACACGCCCACATTTATTATCAGAGCCGTCTACTCTTGTTTTACCTGAATTCTGCTCCTCGGACTTTAACACTTTGAGATGCTCAGGGAACAGAAAGAGGCACAGGTGTTTCTTCGGCCCCTCCCCTGCCTCCTACCTGAAGTAGCATCCAGACAGCTCCTCCAGGCCCGGCGTCACAGCGCAGTACAGGCTGGTCTGGCAGCCCTCCCACGGAGTCTTCATGAGCAGCAGGGATGGGAGCTTCAGCAGCAGCCCGACCAGGGGGAACCAACCCTCCACATGGCGACCCAGCTCGGTCCGGATCACGCCTGGGTGAAGAGAGAACGACGACACACCAGAGCCTGCAGGAAAGGTGAGGACAGAGTCAGGAGGCGGGTTCACAGGTACTTTCGGGAGCTCGGCGGTCAATCACATCACAGCGCTGAGAGGCGAGATAACCCTTCCTCCCGTCAAACCATTTTACAGTAGGGACCTCTGAGGCTTTTGAATATTTACGGGGACCTCTGAGCGTTTGTGGCGTTCAGTGTTTGTGGGGACCTGAGAGACGTCGGGCCAGCTCTCTGGAGAACAGGATGTTAGCCAGTTTGCTCTGTCTGTAGCTCTCCAGAGCGCCGTATGGCCTCCGGCTGAAGAACAGATCGTCAAAGTCAATACGACCTGTAAGAAACACATGAGGTGTTAAAGAAACAACGCAAACATCATCAGCACTGAGATCTTTTAAGAGGTTGGGGGTACCTCCACGGTGGGCAACGGAAGACACGTTGACCACACGGCTGGGGGAGGAGCTCTTCAGCTTCGGCAGCAGCAGATTGGTGAGCAGGAAGTGACCCAGATGGTTGACCGCCAGCTGTGTCTCAAAGTTGTCCTCGGTCAGCTGTTTTGGACACATCATCACTCCTGCAGACAGACGGATGCTCAGAACGACAAAAAGAGGTGCGCTCACCTGTTCACAGGTGCGCTCACCTGTTCACAGGTGCGCTCACCTGTTCACAGGTGCGCTCACCTGCATTGTTGATGAGGATGTCCAGCCTTTCTTCGCTGTCCAGGAAGTCTTTAGCAAACTGTCTAATGGAGTACGTGGAAGCGAGGTCCAGGTGTCTGATCACCACGTTACCGTTTCCTGTCGACCGGCGGATTTCCTCAGCCGCCCGTTCTGCCCGGGTCAGGTCCCTGCACGCCATAACTACCCGGGCTCCTTAATGCAGTAACAAGTGACAAACACATCAGCGTCCGCTGTGCAAACACAAAACATGATTTTATTTTATATGCTGGAACATGCAGTTGAAATAATTTCATTTTTGCTTGATGCGTAAAGTTAAAAGGTTAAAACTCATAAAACAACAAAGAGATTTTTACATTTGATTCAAATTGATATGAAGACAAAATGTACTGAAAGGTCGATTCAGTTTATTTCATATTCAGCTTGTGTATTCATTTTTTGAAAAGCAACTAAGTAATAAAGTAACTAAGTAAGTAATCAGTAATTAGTAACTAATTGCTTTTTTAAAGTAAGTGGTGAGGTAAAACATGTACAGACTTCAGCTTTCACGAGAACAGAAAGAAGAGTTTCTGTTCCTGGAGTGGGAAACATGGCGGCAGCACTCGGACGCGCCCAGGCCTCGGCTGCTGAGCCAGGATTAGTCGCCCTCGCGCACATCTCGTCTTCTTTCATGACCTTCTAGAAATGCTTTGAACTGTTACAGATGTCGAATGACTTTCAATTACATTTGAGTGAAACGAAGAAAGATTTCCACAGCTGAGCACCACGTTCACTAAAGAACAGCCAATCAAATCAGTGGATCAGTGTTTAAAATAATCAATGCACCAAACAGCTGAGCAGCACCAAGAACCTTAACGACCACAGAAGACACTGAAGTGGAAGATTACAGAATTATTTCCATGGTAAGAAAAACAACTTCACAGCGTGTAAAAGGCCTGAAACGCTGTGCAGGACGATCACTGCGATGCTTTCATGGATGGAGATACAACAAGGTGCAGACCTTGGGTATCGATCAGACTTTAAAACAAGCGCTTGCTGAAAACCGTCTTTGGACATGTGAAACTGAGATGAAGCTGTATCAGGAGGATGGAGAGAAAAGGGTGGAGGCAGTGTTATGGCGTGGGAATGTTTGGCTGGATCACAGGTGTTTCTCAGATTACAATAACACGCCCACAACATGGGACTGTAGTGTTTCCCTGTCAGCAGCTTCTAAAGCTTCGTCCTTTCTTGTAGGAGACACTCGAGTGTTCGGGCAGTAAGACGGGATCAAACCGGGCTGACCTCGGCGTGCCAGATCTCTGCTCGTCTCTTTGCCGATGCCAGCGTTTGCTCCAGTGATCACTACTGTTTTCCCATCCAGACGAACCGAACAGCGACAAACTCCACCTGCGATCCACTTCCTCAACACCGCCACGCCTGCAGACACACACACACTCTGTCAGTACGGCAGCAGTGGGGCGAGGCCTGGATCTGTTATTTCTGTGAGAAACTCAGCATTTGTATTTCTTCATGAACTCTTCGAGGAACGCTGACATTAACCTGCCTGCATCAAAACTGACTCTGCATGTAAGCTCACAGCAGCAGCAGCGGCTCCAGCTGTGGATCTGGACCCCGAATGCAGAACAACAAGAATGTATTTGTCCTCATGCAGGTCAGTGGCTCTCAGTCTGTATTATTAACTGAGACATTATTTGGGCTGTAATGTAACACTGTTTGAATTAATGAGAAGTTAAATCTTACAGATCAGCGTGACTCCCAGCAGAGCTCCAGATCTCAGCATCAGGCAGCCCTGACTTTCCTCTCCCTGGGCCGGGTCTGAGCTGCCGCCGCCACCGGGCCACGGCAGCACCAGGAAGCCCCCAGAATGTGCAGCTTTCATCCCTGCAGGTCAGAACAGACTGAGAGGGAGCTAAACTAGACGGAGGATTAACAGATTAGAGGAGATTATCCAGCACAGAGCTGCTCTGGAATCAGTTCCACAAGCCACCAATCTCTGCCATGGGCAGGAAGAAGAAACGGTTAGTGATGACAGTCGGTCGGCACCTCCAGCAGCAGGACACGGGGGCTCCCCGAGGATGTGCTCTTCACTCTGCTGACCCACGACTGCACACCATCACACAACTGCTTCCTCAAGTTTGCAGACTACACAACTGTGGTAGGTCACATCAGCAACAACCATGAGACCTACGACAGGAGTGAAGTTAAACATCTGGCTGAGTCCCTGAACGTGGAGAAGACCAAGGAGATCATCATAGACCAGGAGAACTCACACCCTGCACACCCCACTGACCATCAGTGGTGCTGCTGTGGAGAGAGTAAGCAGCACCAAGTTCCTGGGTGTGCACATCTCAGAAGTTCTCTCCTGGTCAAAGAACACAGCATCATGGTCAGTAAAGCCCAACAGTGACTCTACTTCCTGCTCAAACTGAGGAAAGCGAGAGCCTCGACCCCCACGATGAGCACCTTCTACAGAGGCATCCTCACCAGCTGCATCACCGTGTGGTACGGCTGCTGCACTGGGCCTGCAGGAAACAGCTACAGCGAGCAGTGAGAGCAGAGAGAGGATCGTGGGTGCTTCTCTTCCCTCTCTCCAGGACATCTACTGCACCCGCCTCACCCAAAAAGCTCTCTGCGTCACAGGTGACTCCACCCATCCGTCCAACAGCTTCTTCAGTTTGCTGCCATCAGGAAGGAGACTGAAGAACCTCGGGGCCAAAACCAGCAGACTGAGAGACAGCTTCTTCCATCAGGCCGTCAGGATGCTGATCAGCATCCTGACGGCCTGAGGGCAGACGTGGGTGCAGGTCTGGTCGAACCTGTCGACCAGACCTGCACCCACGTCTGCCCTCTGACCCACAGTGCCCACAAACACTCGCATTGTGTTGGACACTTGTGTGTATACGACTTTCATGTTGTTTAGTGTAACGCTGAGGGCCACGGGAGCCCTGCAGGTTCCTGTGTGTGATCTGTACATGTAGTTTTTGACAATAACGTTGACTTCGATGACGCTCTGCTCTTTGGTAAACAATAAAATGAAATAAAATCAGAATAAAATCACTACATGAATACATATAACAGTCCTGCTCGCAGCTCGAGTTTCATCTGCTCTGTCAGTAAACTCTACTAACCAAAGTCTAATTTAAAGGTCTGCAGATCCACAGCAGCACTCTGTGGGTGTGTGCTTCAGGAACACGGGGACAAAAACGGCACGTTATGCTGCCAGGGCTAGTTATTTTATGAAACCTTCTCTTTGCTCTAAGCTGAAAATGATTCAGAAAATATACATTTTAGATTTACGTGATTTGTGCGGAGACACTCTGGAAAACCTCTGGTTCATTATGACATCACAGCGTGTCACAGGAAGTTCAGTGCGCGTGCCACTGTGTTGAGACCTGGCTGAAAGGTGAGCCTCACCTGTGTGAGGTACTTTTTTCTGAAGCACAAACACCTGAAAAAAGAAACTCGTTTTTATTTTACGACGCGCTTTTTCAGCTCGTGACGTCACGGACATTGGTCACGCCCCATCCAAACAAAACAAAAAGAAGATGGCGCCCTGGCCCAAGCGTGGCGGCGGTCCTGGCGCCCCCCCCCCGCTGACCGGCCGCGGAGCCCGCTGTCCCCCGGCCCGGTAATCCGGTCTGCTCGCCTCTATCCTGACGGCCGCGGCTTGGTTCAGCTCCTCCACAAAGATTCCACTGACCAATGAGCTGCAGGGCCACCTGAACAGGAAGTGACGTGTCTGTGCGGACCAATCCGCAGTTGTAAAACGGCAGCGGGCGGAAGGCCCGCCCCCTGACTGTCGAACCGGAGCGCGCCTCGAGAAGAGCCGTGCGAACCCGTCCGAGCTCTGCGGTGCCGCTCCAGTTTCAGGTAAGCCCGGCCCGGCACGGCTTGTCCCGGCGTCACACGCAGGCCCCGCTGAAGCTTTCGGAAGGCGCTCGGCGTGCAGCGACGAGCTGCCCCCGGCGGGGCGGTGCAGACGGGGTGCGCGCTGCGTGCTGAGCTCTGGTCCTGACCGAGAGCCCGGTGACCCGGTTCGGCTCAGCTGGGCCCGCTCGGCCTGTAGGTTCGGGTCCCCGCCGACAGGCGCGTCTCAGCCGGGTTGAAAGGAACAAAAACCCGGAGAGCGGGCTGAGCGCCCCCTGTGGCGACAGCTGCCATTACACCTGCAACTACAGCTGATTGAACCCAACTTTATTTAAAAAGATTTACCGACGTCAGAGTTTGTGCAGAGCTGCTGTTGTTTAACTTCACCGTCAGCTGAGCGAATGAAGGCCAGCCTTTGTTAATCACACCACTACTTTATTTAAAATAAGGGCCGTGACAAAGAGACAGAGCACAAACGGCAGCAACAGAAGGCATCGAAACGTCAGTGACCGGAAGTCTGTCCACACTAACGCCGCTGCCGTGATTGTGCGCGTGATCAGCGGGGTCAGGTCATCCTGATCAGCGTGTTCGGCAAACGCAGGTGTTTGACTGGACTGCACAGGTGTCCTCATTTAAATCATAAATGTTTTAAATCAACCGACTTCTGTTCAAACCGGGACTGAACTGCGCAGCTGTGAAGTTCACTGACACAAACATCAGCGTCTGTGATGCTGATCAAACCTGATGGACCCGTCCTCAGGCTGTGGACGCACCACAGAGTCTTTCAGCTGATTTGTCCCTGAAGGACATGTCTGTTTGTAGTTTTTGGTTTAATGTCACTGTGGTAATGCTGAGAGACGACTCCGCCTTTCTCTCATTGGTCTTTGGGCTCACAGGTGTTCTCTGAAACTAAACGCACTCGAGTATTTACAGCTAAAGTTACCTGTGAAAAGATCACCTGCTCACCTGGCTCTCAGGTTAAATATAACTCTAAGCTGCAGGTGTGCAGTACCAGTGTACCAATGTCATGTGACGTAGTGGAAATGCTGCTGGTCAGATTTTTCTTTTATCGTGGTTACAATAATGGTTTCTCTGGTGGTTTCCATAGCAACATGGATACAGAGTTGTTTATGGAGTGTGAGGAGGAGGAGCTGGAGCCATGGCAACAGGTGGATGACAGTGTGGAGGAAGATGACATGGACTTCATGGACAACTATGGAGAGCCAGGTGAGTCTCAGAACCAGGTCCAAACTCTAAAACCAGTTCTGGACACTCTGGACCTGAGTCAAACCCTAGAACCAGACTCTCGCTCTCTCTCTCTCTCCATGTAGTGGAGGATTCTCCATCTCCACTCCCAGTCTCTGAGACTCCACCTCCAAGGACCCCCCCACCCATCACACCTGCTATAACAGGTATGTGTTCGGTGTTTCTTTGAATAGCCGATGACACAACAGGAGCCCCAGACGGCGTCTTCACTTGGATGCTTAGATCAGTTGTGTTACTGTAGACTCTCACAGCATGACTGTTGACTGTGTGATCTAGCACGAGATGAATAAAGCTGAGTTTACAGGTGTCGTCAGGTTCAGGTGTTGAGTGTGGCGCTCTCTCTCTGATGTTCGTGTGTCAGAGCAGCAGAGCTAACACAGTGTGGAGGAAAGTGGCAGCAAAGGGTCAGCAGGTCAAAGGTAAAAGCAGCAGACCTCTTCTCTGGGACAGGCAGAGCTTCAGCAGCTTTGTTGGAGAACCAAACGTGACGATGTCTGAAGCTGATCCTGGAACAGCCTGAAGCAGCAGAGACGCGGTGCTGTGAGCTGAAGGTGTTCCTGGATGTGGAGGAGCAGTCTGTGCTTCCGCGTCCCTCCGTAAAAGCTTTCACCGAGTCCTTCTGCTAACCTTTCTCTCTTCTTCAGCTTCATCACCTGCCCAGGTCGTCTCCTCTTCCTCTGTGATACCTCCTTCCTCTGTCGTTACCGCCTCCTCCTCTGCCCCGCGCCTCCCTGTTGCCTCCACGGCCCCACGCCTGATGGCTCAAGCTCCACCACTCATCCTGACTCAGACAGCGGGTGGAACGTTCCTACTTCCAGCGGCCGCCGGCACCAGCAGCAGCCAGCCCATCCTGCTCACCACTACACAGGTATGGAAATCAAACGCACCCTGTGCTTCAGCAGGTCAGCCAGGCCGAACGCTCCTCTGTGAAATGAGTAAAACGTGAGAATAACGAGTAACATAACGTGAAACATACATGTGTACTCTAGCGTAATAAATTAAACCATCCATCCATCCATCCACTTCCGCTTATCCTTTTCAGGGTCGCGGGGGGCGCTGGAGCCTATCCCAGCTTTCATAGGGCGAGAGGCGGGGTACACCCTGGACAGGTCGCCAGTCTGTCGCAGGGCCAACACACAGGGACAGACAACCATTCACACTCACTTTCATTCGCACATTCACACCTAGTGACAATTTGGGTTATCCAATTAACCTATCCCCACAAGCTGCATGTCTTTGGACGGTGGGAGGAAGCCGGAGTCCCCGGAGGGAACCCACGCAAACACGGGGAGAACATGCAAACTCCACACAGAAAGACCTGATGGTGGAATTGAACTCAGGACCTTCTTGCTGTGCGGCAACAGTGCTAACCACCGTGCCACCGTGCTGCCCCAATAAATTAAATTAAATAAATTAAACCATGAACAATAATCCAGAGTTTAGGCTCCACCCTTTAAACCGCTGCAGGCAGTCAGGCTGTCGGAACAGTGATTTAGTGTTTTGCTCACAATTATTTTAAATCATAATCTTGGTTATTTTGTTTTGGTCACTAAGCCACTCCCTCGGCTGGTCGAGGGCCGGTGTCCTGCAGGTTGTGGACGTGTCCTCGAGCATACACAGCTGATTTAAATGGCTACATTACCTCCTCAACACACCTGTACTAATCATTTAGTTCAGGTGTGTTGGCCCAGGTTGAGATCTAAAACCCACAGGACACTGGCCCTTGGAGATCCCCACCCTGATGTAAAACGTGGGTGCAGCATTTTAAACCTGCATTCTTTCTCATGCCCAGCAGGGGGCGCTGTGAAAAGCGGTCTGTGAGGAAATCCTCTTGCTCAGCTGAGTAAACTCTCTCGTGGTTCAGTGCGACTCTGGTGGCATAAAACAGGAAGTTCACTTTAGGATTTTGGTTAGGGCTGGGTTTTGATAATCGATTTATTGATTAAAATTGATTCTAGCTTGGATAACGTAAAATCGATTCATTAAAATCCTGAAAGGATTTTTAAGTATAAATTTATTTTGCCTGAAACGCCAGAATCTCAGGTTGAACCTCACAGCAGGATTCTGCACAAAGACGTAAACACAAAGCGCCGACGCAAAAGAAGATCCAAACCACTCT
>NW_005187540.1:375790-398591 GCF_000239375.1 Pundamilia nyererei | reverse complement strand
GTCTCTCTCTCTGTCTCTCTCTCCGTCTAAAATCTTGTTTGTTTGTTACGCACAAGTCTACCGCTGTTTTTTCCTTTTACTTACTTCCAAAAAGAAAACCTAATTTCTGCCGTTCAACAGGCTTCTGCACAAATTTAAACTTTTTTAAATTATGCGAAACGCTGTGTCTGTAATAAAACCGCTGTAACTTCAGAGGCAATGTTCATGTGTTGATTAACTTTGACTGCCTGCTCAAACATTTGGTTTAGCATATTTTGAGAGACTATATATAATGAACTGGAGTACTTAGCTTAACTCAACCTTATTGAGCCATCTCTACCACTTGGTTGAGTTATGTTATCCTAAAATAAAACACTAGATGGCACTGTGTCAGGATATGGCAGGCCTCATCTGCCACCCTCCAACCAAGAAATCAGAAAGCAAAAAATCACTCTGGACACATGGACTGTTTTGGCTAAAAATTTTAAAGGTAAGTAGATTTTTCTGCAGTATAAAAATGTCAGAGTCTTTACTGAACATGATTATGTCATTTGATACCAGAAAATAGCTGTAATAAATCCTTAATATTTTTTTAAAAACATGCTCAACCAAACGGTTGATTTGTCAATTGATGGTAAGAGTAGTAAAACTTAGCTAATGTTTAGAACTGCTGTTTTAACATATGAAATTGACTATTTACTATTGAATATAAATAATTTAATGATCTATACATGTAAATATGACATGTTTAAAATTTTCCATGACAAATACTGTATGTTACAAACTGTTCTAATGTTTAAAGATTTACTCACTTTCTGTGATTATTTTTTAGAGTACAGTTTTAAATGACACATGGAAATCAAACCAACTATATTTCTACAATTTTATTTTTTTTAATGTTTATTAGATGGATTGCAAATCTTTTTATGGAGCAAGACAACGCACCTACCTGGCCCTTGTACCTGAAAATTCTCAGGACTCCGATGGTGAACTGAGTGATGATGACCCAATAGAGGATCCAGATTTTCAACCCAATTTTGCAGATGATAGTGATGAAAGCTGCTTTGATGTTTCCCTGGATGAAGATGCTCCTTCAACAAGTAGATCTAATAAACTTTTGCGTAAAATGAGCAAAAAAGGGAAACCTATCCTAAAAACAGTTCCCTTGGATGAAGCAGAGGATACATTAGACCCATCTTCCTCTTTAGTCCCAAAAAAAGACACAAGAAGAATCTGGAAGCATGAGGACATTGAAGAATTTCAAGTTCCGGATGCAAGTTTCGAAACACCTGACGCCCTACAGTCCCCATTCCAGTACTTCAAAATGCTCTTCACTGATGAAATGATTGATCATATTGCCTATCATACCAATCTGTATTCTGCTCAAGAGTTGGGGGACACAATCAAGACTAGCCCTAAGGAAATTGAAGATTTTCTGGCAATCCTCCTATTCATGGGTGTTTTCAACTTTCCATCGCTAGAGGATTACTGGCACCATGAGTCACGTTTCAGTGTGATAGCAGATATCATGCCAAAGAAGAGATTCCAGCTTTTGCGCCGGTTCATTCATTTCAGTGATAATCAGCAGTGCAATGAGAGTCAAGACCGATTTAAAAAAAATCAGACCTCTCTTTGATATGCTTCGTGAGCAATGCCTCCAGATACCATCAACAAATAAGCACAGCGTAGATGAGGTCATGGTAGCATATAAAGGCACAAGGGCTGGCAATCTCCGTCAATATATTGCCAACAAGCCAGACGAATGGGGCTTTAAGGTGTTTTGCCGAGCAAGTTCATCTGGCATCATTCATGACCTGGTCAGGGACCTTCCACATTCTTCAACGTTACCCTCAGTGAAGAGGAGCAGATGTTACCTTTGGGAGCCAAAGTGGTGACAACACTTTGCCAAACCATAACACAGCCAAGGCTTTCTGTTGTGTTCTGTGACAACTATTTTACCAGTGATGACAGACAAAGAGCTGATGAAGAGAGGGTGTGGAGCTTTTGACTACAGGTCTGCTGAAGGTGTGATCGCAGTTAAATGGTTTGACAACAAATGTGTGAACCTGCTAAGTAATGCTTCTGGGATCATGCCACTTTCAACTGTCAAACGCTGGAGCAAAGAGTCCAAGGTGAAAGTTATGATCCCATGCCCATCACTCATCCCTGCATACAATGAGCATATGGGAGGGATAGATCTCTCTGACATGCTGGTACACCTGTACAAGACCCCAGCCAAGTCTACAAGATGGTACCTGCCACTCTTTGGTTACATGCTTGATCTGTCCATTGCAAATTCCTGGCTGGTCTACAAGAGGGAATGTGGACAACTAAACCAGAAACCAATCACACTCAAAAGATTCCGCCTGGCAGTTGCGCATAGCTTGAAACAAGTCAACAAGCCAGCATCCAAAGTTGGCCAACCATCATCCAGCTCTCCATCACCACCAAAGAAACGATACACCCCAAGACCCTCACAACCACAGCCAGATGTGCGATATGACTGTTTTGGGCATTGGCCACTTCACTGTGACAAGCGAGGCTGATGCAATTACTGTCCAAAGGGCGTCTCAAGATGGAAATGCCAAAAATGCAATGTTTTCTTGTGCTTGAATGCCAGTCAGGAATGCTTTGCAGTGTACCACCAGAAGATCTAATCATCAAGGGGTATTGGTGAAGTTGCATGAATGGCAAAAGAAAAGAGCCAGAACTGTTTCAGTGTGTTCTCAAAATTTTCAGTGCAAAATGGCAATGGTATATAATATACCACCAGAATTTTCTGGAAAATAAAATAAAAAAATGTTAGTGCTGTTCCAACACTACAGTGAAAAGTTTATGTTAACAACAGGTCAAAAGTGAATTTGTATGTTTATGAATTTTCGGTAATTGCAGATCAAGTTTTGATCAAATTTACAATATTTTTGTGTTTTATACATTTTGTGGTTTGTTATTATGACGCCCACTGTTGAAATGGAATCCAACAATGTTTGATGTTTTACTACCACAATAAAGTGGGTCAAACACAAAATTGGGTAGTTATTGTTTTGCAAAATGAGTATAACCTTTACTTTTTTCTACTGTCTGTAGAACTTTATGTAGTTGTACTATAGAGAGACATCTCAACCGTTTGGTAGAGGGTAATATTTAAAAAACTATAAGGTGTGTATAAAACATTTTTTTTGATTGTGATCATTATTGACCTAAAGGAATAGAAAATATGAACAAATAATTTTTTTCATTGTATTTATCTTGGTGAGGCAGTCAAAGGGTTTTAATGGTTTTCTTTCGTTTTTGATGTACTGCAGAATATCCATCCATCCATTCGCTTCCGCTTATCCTTTTCAGGGTTGCGGGTCGCGCTGGAGCCTATCCCAGCTGTCATAGGGCGTGAGGCGGAGTACACCCTGGACAGGTCGCCAGTCTGTCGCAGGGCGAACACATAGACATAGACAACCATTCGCACTCACATTCACTCGCACATTTACACCTAATGGCAATTTGGATTATCCAATTAACCTATCCCCACAAGCAGAAGTACTGCAGAATATTTTTATAAAATCCCAGAACAGAAAAACCACCTTCATGTTTTTCTGTTTTATCTTCAGCTACTTTGACACAAAGGCCTCGCTGTGATGCTCACACCTTTGATAAAGTCTTGCGAGTGTCAGCTTCCTTTCTATAGGCAAAATTTCCCAGATTCAAATCGAATGGAATAGATTCTAGACGGCGGTGACGATACCCAGTCCTAGGTCCAGTCTGAGAGGAGCAGGAAGCAGCGGCAGATTTGGGGGCGGGACTACATCTGAGATAAGCTGTTGAGTCTCCACGTTGTGTCATGGTGATGTCGTGTGTTTGGATGTACAGGGTTTCCCGGTGCAGACGGTGGTGAACCCCGGCGCTCCTCTGGTTCTGAACCTGCAGCCGGGTCAGACGGTGCAGCCGCTCACGCTCATCCGGTGTAGGTCGATCTAATTGGTGACGAAATCCGTGATCGATGTCAGCCGATCGCTAATCAGCCGTTTCCTGTCCACAGCCCCGTCGCTGGGTCAGCTGGTTCGGCCCAGTGTGGGCGTGTCGCCGGTAAGGTCAGGCCCCGCACCCTCAGGAGGTCCCACCCAGCCCGGCTCGACCTTCACTGCCATGCAGCTGCCCGCCACGCTGACGATTCGCACCAGCACACCAGCACCCGGTGAGCGTGACACCTAGAGTGGGAGGAGCTTCTTTTAGGACGACTCAAACTGACCAGTTTCATGTTTTTCAGTTAACCTCCACGTGACCCAAGTGGGCGGAGCCAATACACTGAAGGTGGCTGGGTCCCCCGCCCTCCCCTTAGGTTCAGCCAATGGCGTCACCAGAGCCACTCCCATCAGCAGCGGTACACCAATAACCTGTCAGTGCTTGTGTGTGCTCAGATTTGTTACGTCTTACCTTTGTGTGTGTGTCACCTGCTCCCACAGCCGCTCGCTCCGCCCCTTCGACTGTCAGCACAAACTCGGCTGACTCCACCCGTGTGGTGATGAGCGTGGAGGAGTTTTATTATGGCACATTTGAAGGTGATCTGAGTCTGAGGAAGCCCCTCCCACTGGGAATCAAAACCTCCACCTTCACCTGCCAGATCTGCTCTCACCTGTCAGAGAATAACCTGAGGTGAGCACCTGAGCACACGCGGGATACAGATGCGGTGCTCTGTATGTTTAATGTGTGTGTGTGCAGGTTGATGCAGCACATGCTCCAGCATTCAGAGCTGATTAATGACGGCGGCGATGATGACAGGAAGTGCTGCAGGTTCTGTTACCGTCAGTTCTCGTCTGACGCTCAGCTGCAGAGCCACGAGGACCAGGTGCACGGCCCCACCCTCTCCTCCTGTAAGACCCACACACGGAGTGCTTGCCTGTGTTTTTGCATGTGTGACGAGCTGCGTTGGCTCAGGGCTCACCTGTCACCTGTCTGTCTCTCAGGTATGTGTCGTATCTGTGAGTGGGCGTTTGAAAGCGAGCCACTCTTCTTAAACCACATGAAGTCCAACCACAAACCGGGTGAGATGCCTTACGTTTGCCAGGTGAGTGACCACTGACCCGCCCCTTCCCACCTACGGGCCGTCCTAGGTCAGGTCTGATCCTTACCTCAGGTGTTAACGACCTCGCAGGTGTGTTCGTATCGCTCGTCCTTCTACTCGGACGTCCTTCAGCACTTCTCCAGCTTCCACAGAGACTCGTGCTTCCTGCTCTGTATTTTCTGTCTGAAAGTGACCAGAAATCCCGTCAGCTACCGGCAGCACCTGCTCAAACACCAGGTAAGCACACGCACCAGGTGTAGACGAACAAACACCAGGTGTAGACTTCCTGCAGTGGAAGTGGATGGGTCTTTTAATTTGAAATTCTCTGTTCCCAGATAAACCAGGCCTTCCACTGTAACAGGTGTCGTCTGCAGTTTGTTTTCCTCAAAGACAAGATGCAGCACAAACTGGAAAACCACCGCAGCTTCCGCCGCCCGCCTCAGCTGGAGGGCCTGCCGCCGGGGTCAAAGGTCAGTGCCTTCATCTTGATTTAAATGTCTTGCTCCAGACAGGTGGCATTACTGGTCCATGTGTCTTCAGGTGACCATCAGGACCTATGGCAAGATAAGGCCCTCGGTGACATCAGGAGGAAGCCGCCTCCTCCAGAACCCCGCCTCCCTCATCCAGCCAATCAAGATCAAGATGGAGCCACAGAGGTCTCTGATCCAGAAGAACCCCACAGCATCAAAATTACCGCGGTCCCCGACCAAGAAGCTGGGCAGCCGTCGAATCCATGGCAACAGGTGAGGCTGACGGTGACAGGTGACGTCGATTTTGGGCCCCTCCTCTTGTGTTGTTGATGTCACATGATTCAGGTGTGTCTCTCCGCTCCTCCTGCAGGAGGTCAGGTGATGACGACAGGTTGGTGTGTTTGGAGTGCGGGACCGACGCCTCCGATTTCTCCGCCCACTATCCGACTCACGTCCACTGCCTGCTGTGCCCCTACAGCAGCTGCTGCTCCCGGGCCTATGCTGCTCACATGATCAAGTAAGTAATCAGAGTACTGCAGGAGTATTCTTTAGCAGTAGTGCGTGCAGTAATCTGGATTTATGGATGCTCGATCGTTTATCTGCAGCCACCACGTCCCGCGCTCCAAAGACAAAGCCGTCCCCCTGCACAGGCTGCCTCCTCCATGGTGAGAACCTCATTGATCTGATCAGGTTGGTCTTCGCGCTGCCGATGAAGCTCCGCCTCCTCATTTTCTTCTTCTCTTCCTCACCGCTCAGCCCGTTCCACCTGCAGTGCTTCAGGTGTGAGTTCAGTTCTCAGACAGCTGACCTGATGGCCAATCACCTGCTGATGAACTCGGAGCATCACAGCGCCACCTGCAGGATCAGGAGTAAGACCGCACCACCACAACTACACCCATAACAACACAATCTACAGCAACAATCGCTGCTACACCCAAACAGGCTGCGTTCAGCTGCTCGTTTAAAACAAAGGGCAGCTCAGTGGGTACAGCACGCACACAATGTGTACACATGTACATAACATCCACACAACAGCCACACACCATGTAGTGTGTGCATGTACACTTGTGTAGCTAATAAAGTGTCAAGCAGAGGTTTCTTCATGGTGCAACATTAGCGTCTCCACAGCTGCTGCAGAGTAGCACAAACACCCCGATGAGGATAAAGTGGAGCTGATGAAACTGCTGTTCGGGGGGAAATCAGCTGACGTCTCTGAAGCTGAAAGGTCGACGGGTTCTTGGCGTTCACAGAGGTCTCTCTGTTTTCCTCTTAAATCACACTTTTCCTGGTGGGGAGCCTGGAATTGATCCATCGCTGTGACGGCAAAGAACTGGAAGGTTTCCAGTTTCTGCAACCGGGAGAACAACGGGGGAGGGGTCGAGGTTTACTCAGCCTAACAATCGCTGTTTAAAGTTTGTAGATGCAACATGGAAAATTCCAGGCTTGTCCACTCATCCAACCTTGAAGCAGTGTTAAAGATCTGTCCTCTGGCTCTCGGCTGCCTGAGCTGTAAATGTTTACTTGGGCACTTCCTGGAGCCTCAGCTGTGTCGCTCAGTCTGAAGGCTCCAGTCCCGTTCTTTGCATTCTGCTCTAAACGTCAGTCACGTCAGGGTGAAAGTTTTGGAGTGAACAAACTAACCTCGGCCTCGCAGCTTCTCCTGTATGAAGAATAGTGTACAGGCTTTTGTCTGCACAGCGGAGCCAGAACATCTGGATTTTTCTCCGTTTCAGGAAGTTATGAGAAGTGATTCAGCTGGGAAATACAAAGCCTGGATTTTTGATTCCTTGGTTGGTAGATGGTTTCTGCTCCTCCAGTTGATTAAACGTCCCCACTCTCCCCACTCTGCCTCTGACTTCCTGAACAACACGGAGCTGCTGCTCCCATTCATGCATGTTTTCTTGATGCACGTGTATGTTTAACCTTTTAAATGTTTTTTAATTAAAATAAGATTTCACTCAATTTACTCCAAAGCGTTTAACTGTTTGATCCAGGTTCTACTCTGTAGCAGCTGTGGAGACTCTAATGTTAAACTGGTTCACAGAGGAAGCATGCAGTTGCAGTTATCAGGGAATAATCTTGCTGTGATTAAGTGTTTTTCAGCAGTGAGCAGCAGAACAGGCAGAGATTAGTGCTGTTTCTCAACACTCAAGTACGCAAGTCTGCACTCACGTTCTTGCTAGTCCATATTTCATAAGTTCACACGGGAATCTGGCGGTCTTCCCGATAACGCAGCGCGATCGTTCTACAATTGGAACAACAGTGTAGGTGATGACATCACAGCTCCAGATAAGCAATTTGGCAAAATTTGCATTTACATATGATCGGTTTCATGTCTCATGACCTTCATACAGTTAAACACAATCACTACATGACAGAAACACACGCTTCATCTCTCTTAGTAGAAACAGGAGAGATGTTAGAACGCTTTTATTTTAATTTTAGTAATCACTCAAAGCTTACAGCCGACAGCTGCAGTAATTCGGAAGAGAACTGAACAAATATTTCAAATATAATCTGATCATTGTCGGATCCTTCAGGATCTCCACGTATTAACACACTGCTTTTGTTCCCGGTGAAAATGTTTCCTCCTGAATTAAAATCTTTTTAATATTAGATTTAATTCAGAGTCAGCTGTTTAAATAAGAACAGCACATTTTACATCAGGGGATATGACGGGTGAAATTCATACTGACAGCTCTCAGAGTAAGGCTTTAAATTAAATAAAACGGTGCAGTTATGAAGCTGAACTTTAATCTCAGCCAAACCGATTTACTCAGGAACAAATACAACATTGAAATTAACATTTATCTAAGTAACTTTTGGGGAAATGGCCTGTATTTGTATAGTGCTTTACACATCCATTCACACACACATTCACACACTGGTGATGGCAGCTACATTGTAGCCACAGCCACCCTGGGGCACACTGACAGAGGCGAGGCTGCCGGACACTGGCGCCACCGGGCCTTTTGACCACCACCAGTAGGCAACGGGTGAAGTGTCTCGCCCAAGGACACAACCACCGAGACTGTCTGAGCTGGGGCTCGAACTGGCAACCTTCCGATTACAAGACAAACTGCCAACTCTTGAGCCACGATCGCCCCGGCATCATGTTTAACCTGAGCAGCAAAAGTCAGCAGGGGGCTTTGAAAACAATGTGCGAGGAGTTCGCTGTTCTCGCCGACTCTAGTGAGCCTCAATCACCCTGTCAGCTATCAAGTATACACAAGTGTGCATACTCAGAAATAGCCTAGGTCATGCTGATGTCAGGATTGTGATATAGATGCTAGCTGGATTTTTTTTTTTTTTTTTAGTGATGGCGGCGTCTCGGCCAACCTGCTGACGCACGTACAATGGTATAAAGATTTCACTTAAATGTGATGAGAGTTTTATTAGCTCTAGATTTCAGACTTCTCTTTTAAAGACAGGACGTCTCCGAACCTGTGTCAGGTCGGTGTGGCTAGGTTAATTCCAAAGAATCAGATTGTTAAGTTGCTGAAATGTAGAGTTGATCCAGCCTCTTTTTGTGTTTTGTTCCAGCCTATGTTGAACCGGACATCCAGTTCTGCCACAGTGAGGAGCCACAATCTTCAAAAGGAAGGGATCTAGACCAGAACAAGGACTTTCCTGACCCCTCCTGGAATTCAGCAGATAGTTGGAAACAACCAGCAGGGGTTAATGATGCCTACTCTTCCATCCGCCCCTTCACGCAGAACAGCGGCCCTCACCACTTCCTGTCCAAGAGCAGCGACGCCATCGACTACTTCAGCCTGGTCTTCCCGGCAGCACTCATTGAGCTGATCACCAATGAGACCAATGCCCACGCCAAAACTTGCCGTTTCCTCAGCAACACCTGCCTTGACTGGATTCCTGTGACCACCCACGAGATCAAAGGTTTCATCGGCCTGGTTATTCTGATGGGCATCCAAAACCTTCCCGACCCGTCGCACTACTGGTCCTGGAGTCACTATGACAACAGCTACACTTTCTATCGAGCAATGAGCTTTAAACGCTTCAAGCAGATCGCCACTAACATCCGCATGGGCAGCTTCACCACAGACGAGTACCGTGGCACCAGCAATCCCAGCGATTCGATACACATCTTCAGGCCGATGCTGGAAATCCTGAGCAAAGCCATGTGGAATGCCTACCGGCCAAACTGCTGCCTAACCATCGACAGGGCGCTGCTGCCCAGCCTGGAAGAGGGCAGCAGCCAAACCAAAGGGAACCCGAAGACTCAACCTCAGGTCTGGCTGCTCTGTGACTCAAAGTCTGGTTACTGCCACCGTCTCTTCATACAGATGGGGGTTAAGTCGGGTCAGGATCCAGGCTTCACCGTAGTGCCGGAACTGGTGAACGGTCTGGAGGGAAAACACCACCAGCTCTACCTTGCTAACTCGCTCACGTCTGTTCCACTTATGCAGAAGCTTCTGGATCAGGGCATTTATGCCTCCAGCTCCTTCCCTCCTCCCAGCTCCATCCTACCCAGGGAGTTGTGGGAGGAGGGAAAGCTAGAGAAACCAGGGGACTTCCTACAAAGACAATTTGGCCCCCTGCTAGCCACTCGCTGGAGGGATACCAAGGAAATGGGGTGTCTATCAACAAATGCAACTCCAAATGAGCCAGATACTGTTTGGAGAAGGTCTCAAACCAAGGTAGGTGGACTGGACCCCATTGACCGCCCCATGGCCTTCCGCTTGTTGCAGGAGAACATGCGGGGTGTCGACATCTGCAAGCAGCTGCTGGCGTGCAACCCGCTGGGAGGGGTCCCTCAGGACCGTCATTGGCGCAGCCTTTTCTGGTTCCTGATCAACCTGAGCATCGTCAACGCCTTCATTGTGCTGCGTGAGAGCCGCAAAGAGAACCCTCCCGCCTGGGTACAGGATGGTCTTTTTACTCAGGTAAATTTCCGCAAGCGCTTGGGCAATCAGCTCGCCAAGTGTGCCCAGAAATACTTCGAGACAATGGAGATTGCAACGTCACGCGTGACAAGGAACGAGGTTGCAGAGGAGCCAGTCAAACAAAGGCACAGGATGACGAAGATCAGTAACGTGTCCAAGAGGTGCAAGAACTGCAACTTGAAGAACATCCGCCACGAGAGCGTGTATGGCTGCATCGTCTGCAAAGCCAACCTGTGCAAACAGCCAAGCTGCTTCTGGGAATATCACGGCTTGTCGTCTCTAAACAAAGGTCAGTATTTCACTCGGTAACTCTGAAAGGAGCTGTTTTATTGCTGTGAATTTCAAAGAGCTGTTTTTGTTTTTTACAGGATCAATCAAAGTTGGGTTTCTCAAAGACAGAATAAGGTATGTGTTGATCCACACAGTTAAATGTTTGATTATTTGATGTGAACTACTAATAAAAGTTTGTCTTTGCTGCAGTGGAGCGATTGAGGTGGATGAGGTTTTGGACAGCGTGGACGAGACGATGGGCCCTGTGGAGGACCTGGACTTTTCTGATGATGAGAGACTGGACGACCTAGATGACGCTGAAGAAACTGAAGAGGTTAAGGAAGACTTTATCAAAGATCCAGAGTTCCATATGCCATCAACAGCAAACGGCCATGCCCAACCACCGGCCATTGCACCTGCCTCTAAAGAGCGTGAGGATTTCCTGACCGCCCGTCAGCTGAGGATTGCCCTGTTCGCTCTCTGTGATGGACTCCGCCAGGCCTCTCGCGTCTTTGCAACAGAGGCTCCGCTTATCCGATCCTGGCTGAAAGAGGCCCGGAAGCGTCTAAAGGAAAAAGAGCAGGAGCAGAAGGTCCAAACCAATGGTGCGGATCGTATGGTGGCCTGGGTGCTATCCATGCGTGAACAGCAGCTTCCTATCACAGAGAGCAACCTCTTCCACAAAGCTTCCACCCTCAAGAAGAAAGGAGGTTTTAGTGTCTCCTTCCGCATCTCTTACGACTGGGCGGTGAACTTCATGCTGGAGCACCGACTTGGTGTGCAGAGTTCTGGCAGGGCTGCGACACTGGATCGCATCCTGCCGCGTTTTCTGGAAGCCAAAGTAAAGACCTTCAGGGAGTTTACCCAGAAGATCATCCAGGCCCACAAGCTGACAAAGAGCACCGTTGCCGCGATGGATGAGCTTTGCATCTTTGTGGACTTGAGATTGGTTCAGGAGAAGTCTCGCCGCTCAGAGGCCTTGGAATTCACAGGGTCTTTGCCTCTGCTCACCGTGTACCTGACGGTGCTGGCTGACGGCACCATGCTACCTGCTCTGGTGCTGGGAAACAGGAAGCTCAATGAAAGAGACCTGCCAGAGTTCATTTTGCTGGAGGCTATTCCAGAAGGGCTGTCGGTCGAGGAAGCGTTGGACCTCTGGATTAATAAGGTGTGGCTGCGCACCGGCCCGGCTCAGCATAGTAAGTCAATGCTGGTCCTGGACCGGCATCGGGAGCACCTGGGTGATCATTTCCTCACCTCCATCAGCAGCTCAGGGACTCTGCCAGTGGTCATCCCTAGTGGGTGCTCCTTCTGTCTGCAGCCGCTGGAGATCTGCATGAAGCCGGTGCTGCAGCGCTTCCTGCTGTCACGCTGGTCAGAGTTCACTGCCAGGAATCCAGTGGAGATCAAGGAGACATCACCCCAGTCCCTCCAAGCAAATGTGGGTCAGGTGTTATTTGACTGGTTGGTCGAGGCTCTGACACACCTGAATAAAGTCCCACAGCTTTGGAAGAAGTCGTTTGACCTGACGGGTCTCCTGGTGGGGCCCAAAGAGGAGAACGTGGAATTGGACAACAGAACAACAGCTGATAAAAGAGGCGGGATTCAGTCCGAGCTACTGACGATGCTGACTGAGATCCTGCTTGGTGCTGAAGCTTCAGAGACAGAGTCTCCAGATCTGCTGGAACTGGAGGATGAAGAGGACTCAGAGGAGGAGGAACAAGCTGTGAAAGAAGAGACATCAGAAGAGAATCAGGAGGACAAAAAAGATGAAGAGAAGAAAGAGAAAGAGGACAGGGAAGAGACGAGGAAGGAGTCAGAACAAAGAGAGCAGATGGAGGAGGAAGGGAAGGAAGCTAAGGAGAAAGGTAGGACAGAGGAGGAGATGGTGGAAGATGAGGAGGAAGACGGGAAGAACAGTGAGGAGAAACAGGAGGTTAAAACAATAGAGGAGGACAGTGAAGAAGAGGGCAAGGAGACAGAAGAGGATAGGAAGGAGGTGAGCAAGGAGAGAAGAGAGACCAGGATAGTGATTGGCGAGGAGGTTGGGGACGAGTGGAAGATAACAGTGAAGAGCCGGGCCGAGGCCAACGGCGAAGAGGGCAGCAGGAAGGAGGAAAGCTGAACTAGGTGGAGGTCCACAAGCTTGACTTTGCACCATCTCTTAACACTACAGGGGGACGGTCTGGGGGCGGAACCTTCTGTTGGTGAGGGCACACCTGTCAAGGTATCGACTGTAAGCAACTGCAGCTGTGTGCTAACGTTACAGGCACTGGGGGTTTGGGGGCGAACCGGGGTACAACGGTGGAGACGGCTCCTTGATCGTTGCGTTCTCAGTTTCTTTTATTCGAGCACCATCTAGTCGACGACAGGGGAACTGCACCCCGTTCATGTGAACCATGCGGACAGATGGAAACATTTTTGCTTCGTTTGTTATTTTTGGTAATAAATGAACCTTGAAGGTGCTTTTCTGACAGACATGTTGGAGTTTTACACAGAAAGGGATCGTGGAGTGGCCGAGTCACCGCTCATATTATGTTTTTGTATTTACGGTCAGATTTGTTTCCAGACCAGCCAATCAGGATCCATCTCCATCTGCTCTCATAGTTAGGTCTGTTTCATAAATAGTTAAAAACCTCTCCAGAAGTTCCTGCGTCCAGGTCGACTCGTTAGGCCAATGTGATCCTCCGGGAAAACTGACACGGAAATGTGCTAACAAACCGAAACGGTCACAAAAAACGACCGCAGGTGAAAACATCGTGTGGAGGTGCAGATTCATCACCGCATGCAGAAAGTGAGCGTGTTTTCTAATGTGATCAAACGGTTCAGTCATTAAAGTGAGCAGAGGTGGACCTCCGCCTCGATGGCATCATATCATACCAAAAACTCCACCCGTGTTCAGAGCATGAGTGGAGTTTGGGTATGATCATGGGTGGTCGCAGTAATCCCACTCAGGCGATCACGTCAACCCTAAAGCGAAAAACGCAAGGCGAATGCTGGTTCTCTTCTGATGAACAATGGAGTCCTGGAAGCCGATTGGCTGGTCTGGATCTTGTTGCCAGGAAGTGTCCGTCTGATTATGACTCCTCGTGAAGCTGATGATGTTTTGGTGCTGCTGTACAGACTTTAGATAATGTTCCTCATTAATAAAACTAGAATCTCTACCTCTGAGTCCGTCTCTATAACTCTCAGAAAACAACTTTATGTTGTGCCTGACGGTGACTCTGCACAAATCAGCAGAGCGCCATGTGACTTTTATCTTATCAGGTTTACCTGCTGTTGGCTTGACGAGCTGCTGAAACTAAACCAAACCGACCAGCGGGTTCAGAGTCTGAGTGACAATGACAATGCAGGAGGACGCTTTCATAACAAGTCACTCAGAGACACTTTTCCCTCAAAGCTCTGAATAAATTGTGATCAATAATCAAACTTTATTGTTATTCAAACACCTTTAGTGCAAGTTATTGCAGAGCTACACAAGTAAAGGAAAAAAATGGCCTTTAAGGACAGAAAGTTCAGAAAATGTTCAGCAACAATATTCAGCTAAAATAAATGATTAAATGCTTGCAGATAAAATGAAAAGTCAAATGCATCACGAGCAGTGTTGGGAAGGTTACTTTTAAAATGTATTCCAATACAGATTACAGAATACATGCCCCAAAATGTATTCTGTAACGTATTCCGTTACGTTACTCAATAACAGTAACGTATTCTGAATACTTTGGATTACTTAATATATTATCATGCTGTTTATAACAACGTGAATGTACTATTGCTGTGTGATTTATTACTGTTACTGAAGGTCCGCGACTCCGAACTGTAGTAAAGGGACCTCTGACTAATACGGCGGGGTCCCTGTCGGCTCGTAGCCGAAAAATAGCTTTACTTTGTTGTGTGGGTCAACTTTTCTTGCGACAGACAGAGAGAGGCGTTGAAAGGCTGCTCCAATGGAACTTATTGTTTTCGGAGGAAAACACGAACACAGTGTACAGTCGAGTCTTAATAGCTTACTTACAGCTGGGCTCGTCAGGCACTCTTCTTGGCTGCAGTGGTTATTATTATATTTACATGCTTCCAGCTCCCGTTTTTGCTCGATGACAACTCGTACCTTTCCACTCCCCTTTTTTCTCCCTCCTCGCGCTCACAGACCCATAACGTGTATGGCAGTCCATTCTCCCAGCAGCACGGACTACACTGAACATGATGCTACATTCTTTAGAGCTATGCTTGTAGCATTCTGCCTGTTAGCTTAGCACAACAACAACAACAACGAAAAGGCGCTCTCTCACCCAGGAAACACACAGTCGCAGAGAGAGAGAGCGTCGCTCTGTAACCATGGCAACCGTAACGCTGCCGCCTGGAACAACAAACCGTAGCTGTCAAACAAACCCAAACAGTCCTGACCCGCGACAAAATGAAACAGGAAAGTACCGCAGTGTAATCCATTTATTTCAACAAAGTAACTGTATTCTGAATACCACCTTTTTAAACGGTAACTGTAACGGAATACAGTTACTCATATTTTGTATTTTAAATACGTAACGGCGGTACATGTATTCCGTTACTCCCCAACACTGATCACGAGTGAGTTCAGTCTGTAAATGCAGGTGATGTTTGTGGAGAGCTGCAGAGGGCAGGATGATGGCGTTGCAGGTAACGGTCAGCATATGGGACATTTAAGGTAGAATAAGGGACAAACACATTTGGCTCATTATACAGGATGTCCCAACTAAAATGTTGGCGACCATACCTGCCCGCCGCCTTAGACGGGAGAGTTCTTTGAAACAGGTGACATTAAACCTGCTGGATAATCTGAGAATGGGAATGAGAAGGACTGACACTAGATCCTCTGACCGACATAAACCCGATAAAGACCCCCATGGTAACACACCAGATATGACATCACTGTTCAGGACTGGCGAATCAGTGCTGGTACAGGAGCAAGAAAACAGGAAATAAAGTTTTCTTCAAAAAATCTCTTCCAGCTGTTTCAGTATTGGCCTCCGTGTAATCTGAGTAAACCGTCACCAGTAACTGGATGGTTAGACGGTCATTTCAGGGGCGCAGACCATGATGATGTGCCAGGTGACCAGCATCACTGACGGTCTGTTCATCTAAAATTGCTTCACGCCGTCTGTACTACTGGCGTTTGTCAGATCCTGCTGTCAGGCAGGTGTCGCTCCTGTCCGCATGCCAAACCTGTAGCACCATGTGACCCTGGCAGTCAGCTGCCAGGGTCACATGGTGCTACAGACCACACGGCTGCTCAGTGTCTAGTTTCATTAAAGTAGCTAATGCGTCCAATCAGAGCCCAAAACAGCCGTGATGTTTCAAATTAAAATGCTTATACTGTTAGTGACGTGCACGTAATGAAACAGGAAGTTACTGTGACACACTCTTACCTCACAGTGTTTGAGTTGAATGGGAGCTGGGATACCCCCACCCTGGTCCTCATAAAGATGGACGATGATGATTTACTGAAGATTGAACTGAAACCGTTTAAAGCAGTTCTCTGCTCTCCGGTTTGAGAGCATCACTCTCAGGTATCTCGCTCGTCTTCACGGCGCTCTGTGTGCTGGAATAAACCTGCAGGTTAAGCAGATGTGAGTTAGTCACGCCTCTTAGTGAATGCCAATGATATGACTCAGGCCGAGCAGGTCCCTTCATCAGTCTCAGGTAAGAAGAAGGATCAATTTCAAGATCCTGCTCCTTCCTTTCAAAGCGCTTCATAACCGCGCTCCTCCATATTTATGTGATCTTCTCTGTACGTACTCGGCTCTCCTTCAGCTTCCTTTCTGTCTGCTCACCTGACTTCCATGGGACTCAGAGCCTTCAGTCATTTTGCCCGACAATTTGGATGCACCTCCACCAGATCTACAAACTCTCACCACTTTTATTATTTTTTATTAAGAGTTTTTTCTTTTTAATACATATAAACAAAAAGAGAAGAAAAGGATTACAGACGTTCTGTACATTCGGGGTAATTAGCCACTTAAGGCTGTGAAATATAGAAGAAAGAAAGAAATATAAACATAAGCATAATATTTCCCCAGATAATAGAATCCCTGTAAAATGCTCCCACCCAGGTCACTGCCCTAGACCTGTACACTGTATTTCCACACCTGACATGAGGTATCCTGCACAGACAAAGGTGCATTCACAAAAGTGAGTGCTTTGGGCAGATTTTAGGGTATAGTTGGCTCAGAGTGTACAGGTCGTGACCCCAGGTTAGTCTGCCCTCACTGAGCTTTGATTGCACTGTGTTGAGGAGTGTCCATGTTTAAATTTAAACGGTCAGGAAGGGAGCAGTAGCAGATTTGACCCTGCTGCCACCACCTGGGAGCTTCAGGTTCCTGATAAGGACCTCAGCCATGAGATCAGGTCAGCTTCACCCCAGTTTCAGATGTTGTGCAGCTCTTTAGATGTCCTTCCTGAGTGTACCCAGATGTTTGCACCTTGCTGTAAACTCCGTATCTCCATCTATGATGCCATCTCTCAGCCGTAGAGCTGCGATCGTCCTCCACGCCGTTTCTGACTTTTATTTTTAGAACATTTTCTTTAGTAATTTTTGTGGTGATAAACAACCAAACAAACAGGCAACATATTAACATTCTCTGACATAAGACCATTTAAGAAAAAGAAAGAAAGAAAAACATGTCATAGGCGAGATTTATAGAGATTTACAATGTTCCAGAGTTCTTGTTCATTCACCCAAGTATCTGGCCTCTAGTGATGGGATTTCCGGCTCTTTTTAGAGAACTGGCTCCTTCGGCTCGGCTCACTATACATATATATATATATATATACATAAATTCATTCAAATAATTAAAAAAATTAATTTACCTGTTACTACCACATACCCAATCCGATTGTTGGTACTTGCTGGCTTGTGTAGCCACTAGGTAACAAAAGCTCAACACGGCCCCTAGCATCCTGGAGCACTTCCGTTGTGTTTTGGAGTTTGTACGTGCTTTGTCTCTAGAGGCCACTGTAAATATACTTTTATTTATTCACTCCACATAAAATGTAATAAATAAATTATAAAATACAAAAACCAACTATTTACATTTCATACATTTCAACTTTTAACTACTTAAATTTTCGGCTTTTTCCTTTTAAACAAATTTAAAGTGAAACAACACAAAACACTGCAAACCACAACACAATAAAATATGGAGAGAAAAAAAAGGGGGGGTGGGGGGAGAACGCCCAGATCTTTAATTAAGGGAAAGGTTGTCATTTAGAAATATTAATATCACACTCAACTGACTGCGTTTTATCTTCCCATTGCACTGATGGGTGGACAGTTGTTAGGTGCCTGTGCATGTTGTTTGTGGAGCCGGCTCTATATGATATCCTTTTCTTGCAGACTCTAAAACTCTGCCTTTGTTTTGTCATAAGATTGAAATGGTTCCAGACTTTGCTTCTTTTCTTGGTGTCACTCATTTTCTTTACTGCACCTTTCCAATGTAAGGGTGTTGTCTCTTGTTGTTGCTCCCGGCTCTCTTTCTTTCCCTCTCCCTCCTGCTCTTGTTGTGTGCTACTGCTGTTGCGAGTGTAACTACCGCCCCGCCCCCTCAGCTCATCGCTGAGCAGAGGGGGGAGGGCTCTGTTTGCCGTCTCTGCTCAGCGCAAACACAAGGGACTTGCAGCGTGAAGCGAAAAAAAGTGAAAGAGAGGGCAAGAGAAAGGAAAAAAAAAACCCAAAAAACCCACGGAGCCGGCTCGCATCGTTCACTTCAAAGACCTGGCTCTAAGAGCCATTTCGTTCGTGACCAACCCATCACTACTAGCCACACAGTTCCATCTCTGGTAGATCCTCATCTCCAGTTTCAAGCTTGCTGTCATTCGTTCCATTGTGGGAACTCTTTTCAGTCTGTTTCCATTGTGTTGTGGATGGTGAGCTTGTTTGTTTCCATTTCACAGTTATCATTTTCTTAGCTATTAGTAAGAGTATCCGCAGAATATATTTTTCATCTCTCTAGGTTTAACTCCCAAGAGAAATATGGTTGGGTTTAGTGGAATATTTACTTGTAGGATTTTCTCTATTTCTTCTTTGATTCTTATCCAGAAACCTCGAATTATTGGACAGTCCCAAAAGATATGTGAATGCTCTCCTATTCCCCCACATTTTCTCCAACATAGTTCTGCATTGGGTTCCTTACAATATGAGGAGATAACAAGAGGTGTATTAAAAAATCTCATTTTAAACTTCCAGTCAAACTCTCCATAATTGATTACTTATTCCCTTGTGACAAGGTTTACACAGCTCTTCCCATACATTATCAGTAATAATAATATTTAGTTCTAGTTCCCATTTCTCTTTAATATGGCCTGTATTTTGGCATCACTCATTTATAAGCCTTTTGTAAATATGAGAGACATCTTTCTTAGTTGGGAGATGTTTTTCTATAATGTTAATAAAGTATTCTTCTATGCTGTTGGGAAATTTATTGATCAGGTCTGTTTCTTTGTGGTTTAGGATATAATGTCTTATCTGAAGGTATCTATATAAACCTTTAGGAGGAAGTTGGAATGGTTCTTGGAGCTGGCTAAATGATTTGAGCTCTGTTCCATTAAATAACTGATTTATTGTGTAAAGGCTGCATTGGTCCGTCTACTAAAGCCACTGTCCCACACAGAAGGCAGGAATTCTATATTGCCCCTCACTGGCCCCCCAAAGTTTTCCTTATCGCTGGCCACACCTTCAGGGTATGTTTTATCCAATCATTCTCTATTTTTAGGTATTTGATCAATTTTGCGTCAATGAAAGGCAATGTTAATAAGGGTACATTCTTACCGTGCTTTGTTCTATCTGAACCCGTCCAGTTTCCTGGTCCTTTCTTTTCCATGCCACCTCTGCGTTTAGCTGTGCAGCCCAGGAACAGTATTTAAAATTTGGCAGTCCCAGTCCCTCCTTTTCTTTTGAGGTCAGCAAAGTTTTAAGTCGTATTCTGGGTCTCTTTTTTTTGCCAAATGAATGTGGAAATTTGTTTATTTAACATACTGAAAGTAGAGTAGTAAACTCTTACCGGCAATGATTGAAATAAAAACAAAAGCCAGAGTAAGAGTAAGAGAGTCATCCTCACCACTTCAGCCCCTCCAAATAAAGAGAGGGGTAGAATGTCCCATCGTGATATATCTTTCTTTATTTGTCCAATGACTTTGTTATAATTAGTTTCATATAGTTGCTTAGGTTTTGCTGTAAGTGTAATTCTCAGGTATCTGAATCCCTGTCTAGGCCAGCGAAAGGAAACCCTTTCATTTTAATTGCATAGGACATTCTCCAGATATCATCATTGCCTCTGATTTATTTTCATTAATCTTATATCCTGAGATTGACCCATACCTGTGTAGGCACTCCATAAGTGCTGGGATGAAAAGAAGTGGATTTTTAATAAAAAGTAAAGTATCATCAGCAAAAAGAGCTATCCTATTCCTCCTTCATCCTCCGTTCCTTGGATTTGCGTATTACAACGTATGGCCTCGCAAAGAGGATGGGTGACAGTGAGTCCCCCTGTCTCACACCCCTTTCTATCTTGAATAGATCAGAACAGCATCCGTTAACCCTGACCTTTGACCTAGGCTCTTTATATAGAGAGTTGATCCATGTAACAAATGTTCCTCCAAATCCCATCGTTAACAATGTTTGTTGAAGGAATATCCAGCCCACTCGATCGAACGCCTTTTCTGCATCCAGACTAAGGAACATTGATGGCATTTCATCTCTTTTTGCTATTGACTGTAGATTTAGGGCCTTCCTCTAATGAATCCTGTCTGTTCACGTTTCACTAATTTCTTTATATAATTTTGGATTCTAGTGGCTAGTATGGATGTTAAAATTTTGTAGTCTACACACAGGAGACTTATTGGTCGATAACTTGTACAATTTATGGGGTCTTTTCCTTCTTTATGTAGAACTGTAATAATAGCTTCTGACCATGACTTTGGAATATCTCCTGAATTTAGAGCATAATTATATACTTTGCAGAGTATGGGGGTAAGTTCGTTCTCAAATATCTTATAATACTCTCCAGCATATCCGTCTGCTCCTGGTGATTTGTTGTTTCTTAATTTGGCTATAGCTTCGTTTCTGACTGTTTTAGAGGCTGTGAAGATGTTTTTCCCACCACGGGAAAGATTCTGTCGTGTTCAGGTCTCAGACCTACTTCAGTGCTTTGAATCAGCTCCAGGTCTGTTACCTGCTTCATCTGTGATGAAGAGCAGACCTCACCTGTTCTGCAGTCAGTTGTGTGACTGTTTATAAAAATCTGTCACAAGCGTCTCATAGAAAACTTTAGAGCCTTGAATTGAAGCTGGAAGTCTTATTATAATTCTAATAACAATACGAATGATGGCTTTTTGCACAGTGCTGCAGCGATGCATGCAGCTCGGACGGCGCTGTGGTTGCCTGGGAAACAGCTGGAAGCTCAGTGTTTCTGGGCTGTTCAGGGTTAATGTGTGTTAGAGGCCCCCACTGCTGCACTCTGACTGGCTCTTTTGTGACAGTCAAGCAGGGAGACTCCGCCTCCTGTGTTTTTACAGCGGGTCTGGTCTGAGGGAGTCCAGACCTGCTGGATCACATCAAACTGGAGCTCAGACATGGGTGAGTCCACTTTTCTCCTTCTCCTAGTATCCCCCCAGGAGGAGCAGGTGTAACCGGTTTCTGCTTCGTCCCGCTGCAACAGTTCGGCCCAAACAGACTCCTTGACTGCGTTGTGTTTTTAAGAAGACAAGGAGTCTCTGATTAGTGATGGGTCGGTCGCGAACGAAATGGCTCTTAGAGCCAGGTCTTTGAAGTGAACGATGCGAGCCGGCTCCGTGGGTTTTTTGGGGGGTTTTTTCTTTCTCTTGCCCTCTCTTTCACTTTTTTTCGCTTCACGCTGCAAGTCCCTTGTGTTTGCGCTGAGCAGAGACGGCAAACAGAGCCCTCCCCCCTCTGCTCAGCGATGAGCTGAGGGGGCGGGGCGGTAGTTACACTCGCAACAGCAGTAGCACACAACAAGAGCAGGAGGGAGAGGGAAAGAAAGAGAGCCGGGAGCAACAACAAGAGACAACACCCTTACATTGGAAAGGTGCAGTAAAGAAAATGAGTGACACCAAGAAAAGAAGCAAAGTCTGGAACCATTTCAATCTTATGACAAAACAAAGGCAGAGTTTTAGAGTCTGCAAGAAAAGGATATCATATAGAGCCGGCTCCACAAACAACATGCACAGGCACCTAACAACTGTCCACCCATCAGTGCAATGGGAAGATAAAACGCAGTCAGTTGAGTGTGATATTAATATTTCTAAATGACAACCTTTCCCTTAATTAAAGATCTGGGCGTTCTCCCCCCACCCCCCCTTTTTTTTCTCTCCATATTTTATTGTGTTGTGGTTTGCAGTGTTTTGTGTTGTTTCACTTTAAATTTGTTTAAAAGGAAAAAGCTGAAAAGCAGCAGCACACTTCTTCAGAGAGTCTCCTGATTATCGAATATTGATTACCAGCAAGAAAACAGCAGCTGCTCCTTTAAACTGCAGGCAGGTGTGTCTGTGCGTGTGTGTTTGTGTGTGCGTGTGTGTGTGCGTGTGTGTGTCTGTGTGTGCGTGTGTGTGTGTGTGTGTGTGTGTGTGTGTGTGTCTGTGTGTGTGTGTGTCTGTGTGTGTCTGTGTGTGTGTGTGTGTGCGTGTGTGAGTGTGTTCACATATAATGTAATCTCTTAGATGGTGTGTGACTATGTGCCACATCACAAATGTGGAAGCTAAATGTTCCGGATCAGTGCATGACTGAAGGATTTTCAGAGTCAGGGTTGTGCACATTATTTGAGCGTGGTAAGAAAAAGAGACTTATTTTGGGCCTAACATAACAGCATTTCTCCATTACACAGGTTATGCATGCAGGCAGTACTTCATGACACCGTTCCCTGACCCCAGGCCTGGGCCACAAACCCGCTACAATGCAGCTCTAGCCAGGACAAGGGCACGCATTGAAATGACCTTTGGTCAAATAGAGGGAAGATTTCAGTGTCTGAAAAGTCTGAGGGTTGCACCTGACGGGGCATGTGACATTACTGTTGCATGTGCCGTACTGCACAACATTGCCACCATCAGAAAGGAGAGGACTCCTGTGGTGGAGGTGC
>NW_005187540.1:374278-375770 GCF_000239375.1 Pundamilia nyererei | reverse complement strand
GTGTGCGTGTGCGTGTGTGCGTGTGCGTGTGTGTGTGTGTGTGTGTGTGTGTGTGTGTGCGTGGACAACACAATACAAAATATCCAACTTTATGGAGACGACACTTTCATACGAATGAGCCAAATTTTATTTACGCAACACGTAAAGCTCGCTAAAATGAGGGTCAAACATTAACAGCAGGAACGCAGAGCGTCGCCCGCGGTAACCATTGCAGATAAACACGTCATAAACAGACGAGCAGTGAGTGAAATAAAATGATCCACACAACCTTTGACCCCAGACAGGTCAGAGGTGTCGGTCCCTGCTCATGGGACAGACTGAAGGTCTCGATGTTGTGTCAGCAGTGAGATCCTCTTCATGTGCAGCTGCCTGGAAACGCACACAACGGGATTTAACGACCTTTGACCTTTGGTACTTTTCAGCAAGCTGCTCAGGATGTGGACCGGGATACCGCAGCCCGCTGGACGCCATGAAGGGTGAGCCCATCAGCTGCGTGTGTCTTTTAGCCAGCAGGTAAAACAAAGGGGGAACCTGCTGCTTGTGTCACATGACCTGTGCTGAGGTCACAGGCTTCTTTGTTCTGTTTCTGTTTTGAAGTGAGACCTAGTCGGGGCTGACGCTGCATTGTGGGCGGGCCTAAAGGGCCAACAATGACACGCCCACCCTGACGCTCGGTGTTGAGCTTTCTGAAAAAGTAACAGGTAGCATTTTTGAAGACATCACAGCAGCCCGAATCACTCTGACCTGTTAAACTTAAGCAGGATATCAGGGGTCAGAGGTCGCTCAGCAGATAACTCGGTCCAGAACCAGAGCCCTGGCGCCTGGTTGGGTGGAGGTCTGCTTCCGGCTCTGCACTGGTTTGGCCCAGCTGTGGACCTTTCCTGCAGGCTGGAGATCCAGATGTTTGGCTGAGATTGTTATGGTTCACATAATTGAGGAAGGAGAGTACAAACAACCAGGTCCAGAAGATCTTGGTTAAACAATTGATTTTAATGAATACACGCGTGGGAAGACCACTGTACGCAGACAGCACTTGATCTTCGACTTAATCAAAGCATACACAGATTTTTATAGCATCACTGTTTGAATTAATGACGCCCCTTCATACGTCACAGACAGAATATATACACACGTCAGATCAAAACCACAATGACTTTTAACACAGTTTAAAAGAACGTTGTCTTCGTCTTCATGGCCGGTACTTCCTGTCACTGCCGGATGCTCTCTTGTCATCTTGACACCTCAGCAGCAGTTCTGTGACAAACTGCTCTTTTTGCAACCCCAAGCAAAACATGATTAAACTTCCACCTATAAATGATTCTCTAACTGAGTGAGTGTGTGTGTGTCGTCCTCAAATGTTCTCTCAATTCACCCGTTGCACTTCTGACCTTTTACCAGACCAGAGGCTCATCCTTATGTGTAATAACCTAACTGAAACTACATGTACTATGTTGAATAAATGTTTTAATCAAGAACCTCTACTAAGAGCTTA
>NW_005187540.1:372656-374043 GCF_000239375.1 Pundamilia nyererei | reverse complement strand
TCTTTCTAAAAGACACACACACTGTTTAAACCTCTGAATACAATATCAATGCTGCAGATTATATTATTAATGCAATGGTAATGATGATGATGATTTACCAATAGCAGTAAAATAATTTCCCTGCTCCACACTCCCTCTCTCGACCTCTGGAACACCAGAGGTCGCAATACATTGTGTCCTCGCTCAGCAAATCAGACAACCTCATGTCAGCCAATTGGTCCAGTAATAAACACCAGCTCCCACTCGAGAGCACTCCCTGCGTAAGCTTAGGTTTTTTCTGCGTCCCTCTCTTGTCTCGGGCCTCCAGGATCCTCACCCCCTGTGGTCGCCGAGATCTTCTGCAAAGGAAACAAAACACCTTTTCCTGCATCTCCCTAACTTATCCTATTTGGGACTCTGTAATCAAAAGCCTTATCCTAATTACACTCTTAACTTATTGACTTGTATTTATATATATTCTTCGGCTGTAGAAGCTGTGAGATCCGGGTCTGAGTCAGACGCTGCATTGTGGCGTGGTCGCGGTCCCTGCATGTTTAGGAGAAGTTGGGGTTTGGGTCCTCAGCAGGTCCTCTTCACAGCTCACACCTATTTCTGCTTCAAGGTCCTCGGGAGGAGATCATCTACCTGCCCTGCATATACCGCAACACCGGCATCCTGAAACCTGACTACCTGGCCACTGTGGACGTGAACCCCAAATCCCCCACCTACTGCCAGGTAGAGCTGAGCCCCGCTGGAAGCCGAGGACTTCCTCCTTCTCCTTTAGTTTCATATCTAACATCAGAGTCAGTTGCCTCCTCTTCCTCAGTCACAGATGAACGTTAAGAACAGTGCTGTAGTGCATTGTGACCTTTGACCCATGCCCTCACAGGTGATCCACCGGCTGCCGATGCCGAATCTTCGTGACGAGCTGCATCACTCCGGCTGGAACGCCTGCAGCAGCTGCTTCGACGACGCCTCCAAGAAGAGAAACTTCCTGATCCTGCCGTCACTCGTCTCGTCCCGAATTTACGTGGTTGACGTGGGGACGAATCCCAGAGCGCCCAAAATCTACAAGGTATGCACGCCATGGCAGCGGGGGGCGCTGACTTCACACAGACACACACACTGGTACTGATTATGGACACGTTCCTCATAGTAGTCGACTTTTACAAATGACGACCCCCCCCCGACACGGCCGCGTGGTCACACAGCACCATGACTGAGGGCATGCTTACATCCATGCGCTGACCTCTGACCTGAGAGCAGGTCAAAGGTCAGCAATTAGGAGGAAGCAAAGGGTTAAAGGCAGCACGGTGGCACGGTGGTTAGCACTGTTGCCGCACAGCAAGAAGGTCCTGAGTTCAATTCCACCATCAGGTCTTTCTGTGTGGAGTTTGCATGTTCTCCC
>NW_005187540.1:358321-361201 GCF_000239375.1 Pundamilia nyererei | reverse complement strand
GCGCTAGAGCCAGAGCAGGGGAGAGCTGGAACAAACCATTTTATCTATATTTTTGTTGTTAAAATGTAACGTCTCAAACAAGTACAGTACTGTATGCTTTTTATATTTTTAGTAGTGTGTCACACAAACAGCAAATATTGTCAAAAAAAAAAAAAGAAATCTTTGGGGGTGCTTAAGCACCCCCAAAATGAATAAGCACCCCCAAAATGCTTAAGGTGCTTAAGCACCCCCAAAAATGGGCTAAAATGTTGTGTTGAAATGACCCTGCTGGGGGGATTTCTGTGATGGTTTGAGGCGCTGCAATGGCCGTTCACCGCCTCAGGGGGCGCTGCTCAGACACGGTGAGAGAACCGAGGAGCGCAGAGGAAGAAGAGAAGCAGCGGCTGAGACGATGGCCGGACTCTATCAATGGACCCGAGCTGGACTTAAAACATAATTTCACGCGCACTGAGCCATCACCAGGTAAGAAGAGCTTACCTGGGAACACCTGGACATGTTAGCACACCGGCTGGGCTCACCTGTCCCCGCACCGCTACTAATGTTAGCTTAGCACGGAGCTTTAAAAGGGGACTGCGCGCAGGCAGCAACAGTTGGCCTGCTAATGCTAAGCTAAGCTAGGCTAATAGGCTGCAGCTAATAGAGCCGCTCGGTCAGCTGACTAACGGCCTGGTGACGGTCAGCTGACTAGAGGACCAAAGCAAATATGGGGAACAGCGGCCTCAGAGCTAGAATAGGGTCACTGGGACAGCTGACGGTCAGCCATCAAATGGCCTGTTAGTTTAATGCCAGGCTAACAGCTGATTTCTGGTCCCGATGACCTCTGACCCCGGGAGGTCACGCCTGTACAGCTCAAGTGGTCTGAGGTGGGGCTACAAAGATAAACGTGTGGGTGTTTTGAAGGTGTCTCACCTGACTTGAAACCAGTTCAACGCACTCAGGTTGCCCCTATTAGGCCCCTGACGTCATCAGTCACAGGGGCGTGGTTATCAAACTAAGCGGACAGGGGTTGTCAAACTTACAACACACACACCTGTCCTGGTGACTCACTCCGCTTTTTTATTATTTCTTCTCTGTAAATCACCTGTTAATGATTGATCACATGCAGACTTCGCCCCTCATGTGAATGCCTGGCCAGATTTATTGATGATGTGAGGAGCGCACCTCCCAGGGATCAGGGACACAAACCACACCCACCCCAGCATCACACCTGCTGTGTGACTGAGCTTGTTTTATAGAGGGCAGTCTCTCTGATCAATAACTGATTATTTGATATGGCTGAAGCTCAGAGACTTGCTCAGGTGCGCTCTCACCTGTAACTGTTTCAGACAGTCTCTCTCCTCGGCTGTGACGTGAGCGAGCTGCACGCTTCCTGTGGTCGGCGAGTGTAGACGTAGACAGAAAATAGTTCCTCCTGCTCAGAGGAAGGTTTGTTATGTCTTTGTTGAGCAGCAGAGCAGTGATTGATTGATCCTGATTGGGATCTGTTTTACTCTGACGCTGAAAAGCAAAGATCTGCAAATTAGCACTTCCTGTTTCGTAATGCATGATCGATCAGCAGATTGATCAGCAGATGATGTTGTCTGATGGTTGTGAACATGCCGTCATTCCTGTGATCGGTGCCTAGCTCGCCACACAACCCCCCCTCGCCGCTGACTCATTGACCAATCAGCTAAACTGACAACACACAGCCTGACCTTTGACCTCTCTGTCTTTCAGTGCCAGAGGGTGGAGCTAACTGGCAGCCATGATGGAGGATGCTGAGCTGGATCTTTCCCCCGCCCACTCGGATCAGAACAGCCCCTCGCCCTCCATCTCCATCTCCTCCTCGCCCTCGCTGTCTCTTCCCTCCACGCCGTCCTCTTCCTGCGGCCCCCCACAGGCTACTACCCCTCCCCTGGGCGTGATCAACGAGGGAGTGGCTGAGCTCAGCCTGGTGATTGATGCCGAGGTAGCCCAGCGGGCGTGTCAGGAAGTGCTGCAGAAGGTGAAGCTGCGTCAGGTGGATTCCGACAGCACCTTATCACAGAGCGAGGAGGGACCAGATGCGCCGCCGTCCGACCCAGAGGGCCCGGCGCCAGGCTCAGTCAAGAGCGCGCGGCGGCGGCAGAGACACAACCCCTCCAAACAGTCGTGGCTGCTGCGCCTGTTCGAGTCCAAGCTGTTTGACGTCTCCATGGCGATCTCCTACCTGCACAACTCTAAGGAGCCTGGCGTGCAGGCCTACATCGGTAACCGCCTGTTCAGCTTCCCGCACGAGGAGGTCGACTTCTACCTGCCGCAGCTGCTCAACATGTACATCCACATGGACGAGGACGTCGGTGACGCCATCAAACCCTATGTGGTGGGTGTGGCCAGGCGTTACGGGGCGTTTGTTGGTGGATGGTAACGGTGTCGTTTGGTTTCTAAGCTTCTCTGAGCGTCTCCTACTGAGTCAGGTGACCACCAGGTGGGGTGTAGCGTTAACCAAATCTTGTCCTAAACTCAGAGCTGCCAGTGCTCCGAGTGCAGTGAGCGTCGAAACTGCGGGACAGACTGAGTGCTGTACCTTAGATTACTGTACCTTAGATTACCGTACCTTAGATTACCGTACCTTAGATTACCGTACCTTAGATTACCGTACATTTGATTACTGTACCTTAGATTACTGTACCTTAGATTACTGTACCTTAGATTACCGTACATTTGATTACTGTACGTTAGATTACTGTACCTTAGATTACTGTACCTTAGATTACCGTACATTTGATTACTGTACCCCTTGGGGCGATCGTGGCTCAAGAGTTGGGAGTTCGTCTTGTAATCGGAAGGTTGCCGGTTCGAGCCCTGGCTTGGACAGTCTCGGTCGTTGTGTCCTTGGGCAAGACACTTCACCCGTTGCCT
>NW_005187540.1:347605-357279 GCF_000239375.1 Pundamilia nyererei | reverse complement strand
TTAGATTACCGTACATTAGATTACCGTACATTAGATTACCGTACATTTGATTACTGTACATTAGATTACCGTACCTTAGATTACCGTACTTTAGATTACCGTACATTAGATTACCGTACATCAGATTACTGTACATTAGATTACTGTACCTTAGATTACCGTACATTAGATTACTGTACCTTAGATTACTGTACCTTAGATTACTGTACCTTAGATTACTGTACATTAGGGTTACGTGAGATGACTTGTTTTCGTGTCAGTTCTCGTAGACCTGAGGCGCCCCACAGCATGGAGGCGTTCAGCCTCTGCGCCGATGGCCAGGTGACGCTCTGACTGTGGACCAGAACCTGAACGGCACCTGTACCTCACGTTACTGATCACTCACGTTATCAATGCTGTCGATAGATTCTGTATTCCTGCATGGAGGAAACCACGCAGCGTGTTCAGACCAAACATGGCATTTCACCCGTGGAAGGAGGCGGGACCATGTCCATGAAGGCAGGAAATTGTTAAAGTGCTACCCAATCGTTACAGCTGATCACCTGTAGTCAGAAACAGAGGTGGTGCCGAGTGCTGCCGTGTGATTCGCTCTAGGCAGACAGACCAGAAAAGTAAATCTTTAAATCTGAACTCCGAGGTGAAACTTGCCGTTTTGTCTGAACACGCAATCAGAGCAGGGGTTAAAGGTCGATCAGCTGACTGCTTCCTGTGTCCTGCAGGTGCATCGTTGCAGGCAGAGCATCTCCTTCAGCCTGCAGTGCGCCTGGTTGCTCGGCGCTTACTCGTCCGACATGCACATTTCCACACAGCGCCACTCCCGGGGAACCAAGCTGAGGAAGCTCATCCTGTCCGACGAACTGAAGCCCGCCGGGCCGCGGGTCCGCAGGGACCCCCTCGCCCTGACGCCGTTCTGTCCCGCGGCGCCCACCACCGTCAGCCCCGGGTCCCTGGGAGGAGATCACAGCCTATCGCCCACAAAGAGGACGCATCAACGCTCCAAGTCGGACGCCACGGTCAGCATCAGCCTGAGCAGCAACCTGAAGAGGACGGCGAGCAATCCGAAGGTGGAAACCAGCCAAGACGAGGTAACAGCCCGCCCTTGGAGGGTGCAGTTAACCCACCAAGGGAGTTTTCCCAGAACACCCTGGCTGCCGATCACTCGCCGCAGCTGGTGGTTCTTTATCTATCAACCGGCTTTTACCGGGTTTTTGATCAGGTTTTGAAGTGAAACGAGTCAGGTGATCGTGCCCTGTGGGAGGTATCTGCAGGTCAGAATTCATTTGTTCAAACAAATTTCAGCTTTTAACCTCCTATGACCCAAAGTCTCTCATGGCGTGCATTTTTAATCCCTCTTTGCTATTTGAGCTGATTGGGACCCGACAAATGTAGAAACAAAGAATGATCTTTTTACCCTCCGAGAGCAAAATGTAGCATTGTGGTCTAGACAACCCAAAATGTCCACAGATGTGGACCCAGGTCCTAGGAGGTTTCAACAAACAGGAAGCACTCCATCACTGGCCAATCAATGAGCAGATTAGAGACCGGGACTCCATGTGGCCGAGGACCTGGAGCCAATCGATGTGAAACATCTGGAATCATCCAAACAAACAAACATCCGATCAGTTCAATTCAGCTTTATTTATATAACAGAACCACAGACGCCTCGCAGTGCTTTGTGATGACAAGGATGATGAGGGAGGTTACTCCGTGGAAACATGGCAGCCTGCAGTGTGTCTGCACATGGTGAACATTCAGTTTAAGAGATGAGGTGACGCACCAGGGCGACTCACTGTCTGTTAGACACCAGCGGCGGTACTGATGCTGTCTCCGCCCACTTTTACTGTAACGGTGAGGCAGCCACAGGCGTTTAACACCAGCTGAGCTCAGGTTGTAGCTCGTGCGTGTAAAGTGATAAAGGCTCGTCACGGGCCCAGGCAGCGCCGATTTCTGAACGCATCAGGCCGCTGAAGGTTAAACCTCCAGGACAGGTGAGCTTAGAGCGAGCACACCTGTACATGACTCTGACCTCCCGTCCTCTGACCCTCAGGACTGCAGCTCCAGCTCCGACAGTCTGGAGTTCGATTCCTGTCCCGTAAGTTCAGCTGCTTCCTGTTCTGAGCTCCAGGTGCATTGTGGGAAATGAAGTGTGTGGGCTCCTATTCTGGTTCTGGTTCAGTCACAGACGTGTGCTCAAGCAATGACACGTGAGCGTCACGTCTGCGGACTCGGGCTGTACTCCAATCGGGATCTGATCGTCCTCGTGATTCCATCGTTTGTGTGTCAGGTTTGTCTCCACTCACTGCCAGTACTCGGATACACTGATACTCGGATACAGAAAAGGTTTGCTCACAGATGTGAACAGTCTGAGACTTTTGTGAAACTTTGATGTTAACGGAGAGACAGAACGTAAAAGCACGCATCCGTCCTCGGTGGAGAACGCCTTGGTCAGCTGGCTCATATCTCCGGAGGATTCTGGGCTCCTCTCTGCAGGAACTCTGTAGGAGCTTCAGCTCCCTCTACAGAGTTCCTGCAGGGCGGAGGTCGGCAGCTCGGACTCCGCGTGACCCTGATGTGCTTCTTTCTTAGCCCCTGCTTTGTTTTAGGACCTTTCTTCAGCCGTGCTCAGGTTTTCCCGTGTGTGGTCCCATCTGTCGGCTCAGAGTTTCCCCCGCCGTGCCTGACGGTGGGGTCGGTCTTTACTGGGTCATGCTCTTTGGGTTTGGGTTTAGAAGCTTTCAGCTGCCTTCAGATCATCGACAGGCTCCTCCCACCGATGGTCTCGTGTCCCCTTCAGGCTGCGATCATGTGACCCACTGTGATCTGTGGGAGGCGGGCTGGTTATAAGGATCAGTTTGTAACTTTTGTGTTTTTCTGGGTTTTGTTGGTCAATTTTGTGTCTCCGTTAAAACAAAAGTGCCCTAAAAATCCGAGACTGTTCACTTCAGCGAGCATACTGAACACTTGAGGCGGGGTCAGGTGATTGTGACCTCGGCCTTCATGTTTGAGCTCGCTCGCTTTATCTGAACCTGACACACAAACATCAAACCTTCACCTCTCTCTCTCTCTCGCTCTGAGTTGGTCTGCTGTGACAGGCAGAGCCGTAAGCCCCTCCCCCTCGCCCTCTGACTGTGTGTGTCTCGCCTGCAGCCGGTGCGCCTGGCCCCTCAGAGGGAGTTCATCAAGTCTCTGATGGGCATCGGGAAGCGTCTCGCCACGCTGCCCACCAAAGAGCAGAAGACGCAGCGTTTGATCTCCGAGCTGTCGCTGCTCAACCACAAGCTGCCGGCCCGCGTATGGCTGCCGACCTCCGCCTTCGACCACCACGTGGTGCGAGTGCCGCACACTCAGGCCGTGGTGCTCAACTCTAAAGACAAGGTGAGAGTTCACAGCGCCGCCCGCGGAAGGCTGACCGCCGGCGGCAGCCCAGGTGAAACGCCTGTCAGATAACGTCCTGTTACCCGTGACCTCATCAGTCATGTGACCTATATCCTCCCCTCAGGCGCCGTACCTGATCTATGTGGAGGTTCTGGAGTGTGAGAACTTTGAGACGTCCAGCGTTCCCATTCGGATCCCAGAGAACCGGATCAGGAGCACGCGTTCTGTGGAGAACCTGCCAGACTGCGGCATGACGCCGGAACAGCGAGCCGGCAGCTTCTCGGTCGTTCCAAACTATGACAACGACGACGAGGCGTGGTCCGTGGACGACATCGGAGAGCTGCAGGTGGAGGTGAGCATGTGATGTCATAGCCCGGTAGTCAGGTGGTTCCAGAACATGCTGCGACGCAGACGGAGGTGAGGTCTGTGTGATGGCACCGTTACCTGTTATTTGACCTTTGACCTCAGACGCTGTCATGTCACAGCTTCATTAATGATCAGTGAAAAACACGAGTCAGAGCACGCTGCTGCACGCCACACACAACGGTAATAAAGATGGCCGTCACCTTTCTGGGGCGGCATGCGGAAGCTCTCGCCGTCGTCTTGTTCAGCCGCAGCTTTTTCTCTGACACTGTTAGGAATCTGGGTGTGCTACTTGACAGCTCATTTAAACTTGATAAACAAGTGTCTGCTGTCGTCAGATCCAGTTTTTACCAACTTCGCCTTATTTCTAAGGCCAAACACTACATCCCGCACAATGATCTGGAAAAGCTCATCCATGCCTTTGTAACGTCAAGGCTAGATTATTGTAATTCACTTTATTTTGGTCTCCACTCTACCCTTCTACATAGATTACAGACAGTCCAGAATGCCGCTGCACGCATTCTAACTAAAACTAAGAAGTTTGCTCACATCACTCCCGTCCTTGCTGATCTGCACTGGTTGCCTGTGAAATTTCGTATTCAATTTAAAATTCTGTTGCTTACTTTTAAAATTACTAATAACACAGGACCAAGCTATCTTAAGGGAACTCTTAAACTCATATGCTCCTGCGAGGGCTTTAAGATCATCCTCACAGTTATTGTTGGTTCAGCCCAGATCTCGTTTGAAGTCTAGAGGTGATCGAGCGTTTGTTCTAGCTGCACCTGAGCTGTGGAACAATCTCCCGATTGGCATCCGGGCGTCTGATTCCATTCAATCTTTTAAATCACGGCTTAAAACATATCTGTTTGAACTTGCTTTTTCTACCAGTTAAATCCTGGCCTTGTTTGCAGTGAGTTATTCTATTAATTTTTCTGTTTGTCTTGCGTTGTCTATGTTCTCTATCACTGTGTTTGATGGTACAGCTTTACTTTGCTATAGCTATGTGCTATAGTTTACTCTTATTAGTGGTTTTTACCTGTGAACATAATTCCACACTTATATGACTCTGATGTTATAATGTTAATTGTTTTATTGTTTTATTCTTTTATGTAAAGCACTTTGGCTTTTAAATGTGCTCTATAAATAAAGATTGTTGTTGTTGATCCCAGAACTCGAAGGTTAGCAGCTCAGTCTGCAGAGCAGTTTCCTCGTGGAGACACTGACCACTCCTCCTTCTGTCCCCCCCCACCCACACACCCACTCTTCATGCTCCTCCCCCTGCAGCTCCCGGAGACTCACACCAACAGCTGTGATAACATCAGCCAGTTCTCGGTGGACAGCATCACCAGCCTGGAGAGCAAAGAGCCCGTGTTCATCGCCGCCGGAGACATCAGGTCAGAGTACACACGGTACTCATACGTACAGAAATATGTTTCCCTCAGTTTACCTGACTCAGACGCAGCGCACCGAGTTAGTACAGCTGCAGGAATGATGCTGTGTGTTTCAGGCGGCGTCTCTCAGAGCAGCTCGCCCAGGCCCCCACCACCTTCAAACGGGACCCTGAGGACCCGTCGGCGGTGGCGTTGAAGGAGCCGTGGGAGGAGAAAGTCAGGTGGGTGCGTCCTAAGGTTTACTGAGCACGTGCAGTGTGCTCTGGAGATGGCGTTGGTGACGATGACTCCCCGTGCGTCTCCTACAGGAGGATCAGGGAGGGCTCTCCGTACGGACACCTGCCCACCTGGAGGCTCCTGTCTGTCATTGTAAAGTGTGGAGACGACCTGCGGCAGGAGCTGCTCGCTTTCCAGGTGCTGCGGCAGCTGCAGGTAACACCACCTCATCACACGACCTCACACCTGTCCCTCCGCCCTTCTTCTTCTCATCATCTCCTCTCTGTGTCATGTGACGGTGCCGCGGACGGTGCGTGCAGTCGATCTGGGAGCAGGAGCGCATGCCGCTGTGGATCAAGCCGTATAAGATCCTGGTGCTGTCGGCGGACAGCGGCATGATCGAGCCCGTGGTGAACGCCGTGTCGCTGCACCAGGTGAAGAAGCAGAGTCAGCTGTCGCTGCTCGACTACTTCCTGCAGGAGCACGGCGCGCCCACCACCGAGGCCTTTCTCACGGCGCAGAGGAACTTCGTGCAGAGCTGCGCCGGCTACAGCCTCATCTGCTACCTGCTGCAGGTCAAAGACAGGTGAGTCTGTGACATCTTCGCGCCTGTGTACGCTGTCCAAGCGCCGCGCTAAATGTGCTCCTCCCTTCTCACAGGCACAACGGGAACATCCTGCTGGACGCCGAAGGCCACATCATCCACATCGACTTCGGCTTCATCCTGTCCAGCTCGCCCAGAAACCTCGGCTTTGAGACGTCCGCCTTCAAGCTAACCGCGGAGTTTGTGGACGTGAGTACAGCCAGGGGGCGGGGCTTCCTGTTAGAGGAGGAGGGCTGAGGGAGGCTTCAGTGGGAGGTTTGAGCCCTTGGTGTGATATGTCAGGTTGTTTTTAACCCCGAGCCTCGTCTGTCAGGTGATGGGCGGGCCTGATGGCGACATGTTTAACTACTACAAGATGCTGATGCTCCAGGGCCTGATCGCAGCCAGGAAGCACATGGAGCGCGTGCTGCAGATTGTGGAGATCATGCAGCAAGGTGAGTTGCCACAGCTCCTCCTGGTGGCGGTTCCCTGCCCCGCAGCACTAACTCCGCCCTCTGTGCCCCCAGGCTCCCAGCTGCCCTGCTTCCACGGCTCGAGCACCATGCGCGCCCTGAAGGAGCGCTTCCACATGAGCCTGACGGAGGAGCAGCTGCAGCTGCTCATCGATCAGCTGGTGGACGGCTCCATGAGGTCGCTCACCACCAAACTTTACGACGGCTTCCAGTACCTCACCAACGGCATCATGTGACCGCTGCACAGACTGAGGAGCTCTTACGGCTCCGCCCCCCTCCTTTATTTTATTCCAGGTTCTTTTTGTTGTCTCGTCTTCTCCAGGAGTTCAGCTTCCTCTTTGTCTCGTTATGTTTGTCCTCTTCGGTTTTCGTTTTTTTTTTCTCTTCCATATGTGGACTGATTGGTTGCTCCCGGGACTCTGAGCCAATGAGAGAGCAGCCCACTTTTAGTTGTGACCTGTGAACTGTGAGCAGAGTGGCGCCGTTTCCTGTTTTACCTGCGACGGAGTTTCTTTGAGCCAATTAAAACCAGTCGCTGTTCACCTTTAGCTCCGCCTCCTCTGATCTGATCACATGGTTTCCTTTACTTTGTTTCTGCACACAGTGAGCTGACATCATCCTGTCATATTTCCTCCTACATCAGCTGCTACAGAGAGAGATTTTCAGATCAAAGCAGGAAGTTGTCTGGATTTTAGAAATAAAAGTTTCAGATTTTCTTTGAAGGTGTTTTATTTTTCTGACTCGTACACAAAGGTGGAGAACGTTTATTCAACAGAATCCACAGGTTTGATGCGTGACCTCAGCTGGTGTTCCTGTGGGAATCTACACAACTTCATCCACCCCCAGCAGGTTCTCGAGCTCAGAGTCGACCTGATGGGTCTGAGGTCTGACTTGATTTAAACTTCAGTTTTGGTCTTTAAGAGTCCGTAACGATCAGTGGTTGATTATTCTGACTGTAGAGCAACTGCAGAAATCTTTGATTAATAATTAGTGATCAATCTGTGTGTGTGTGAGAGAACGAACACTTGGACTGTGAGTGTAAAGTGTTTTGTAGCGTTCCACATTCACACAGGATGTGCAGCAGTGTTCAGTCAGAGCTCAGGTCGGTGAAAACTGCACGCACGCACACACAGACACACACACTCGGGATTTAATCTTTTTTGATCCACTTCAACTCTGAGTCTGAGTTGCCGTGGTAACAGATTCTGAACTCCTGCTGACTACCAGGTGTTCTCTGACTCCTCCCCTCCTGCTGCACCTGAAACAGCTGACTGACTCAGTGATTGATTATCAGCTCAGATCGGTAGTCTCCATCTGTAATCTGATTACATTTAGGGCATCATCACTTTCAATCACTGCAGTCGGATCAGCGATCGTTGCTGCTCCCCGATCGCAGCTTTTCTGTGACAGGAACCTTCATCCGGTCCAACACAGCAGACCTGATCAATCTATCACAGATTCGCTCCGTCCTGTCGTGTCGATTTAAAATCAAATCAGCTTCACGGAGTCTGCGTTTATCCTTCGGCGTTGACGAAGCTCATTCAGGACGTTCTGAAAGCGGCTCCATTCATAAAAACAGCCTCCTCAAATAAAAACATTAAAATAGGTTCAATAGGCATTAATTTAATTTAAAAATGACATCACAAAGCACAGGGAGAGGGGCGGGGCTAACACCTAGACAGGTCACCAGTTTGTACCTCCTCTTTTCCTTCACCGCGATGACTTTTGATTGAAGGAAGAAGGAGACCCCTGCACTGAGACGTGAACGACCTGAAGCTCGTCTCCAGTGTAACCATGTGACGCCATGATGAAACTACAATGTGCAGAAAATGAACTACAAAACATGGCCGCCGCGTGCGCTAACCCCGCTGTTTGATCGAGGTCATGACGGCAGACGTGGCTGCGTGTCTCTTATAAACCACAGCACGTGGTTAGATCAACAACATTACAATAACGCGCCCTGTTTATTAAACAAGGCGAGTAAAGAGAATCCAGCTTCTTTCCCTCTGTTTCCCTGCAGGGATCCAGAGGAGGATTTCAGTGAGTGCAGTAAAATCCTCCGTCCTCGCTGATCCCAGCTTACACAGAGCCATAAACACCCTTTGATCAGATCATATAGATCATAATCTTGAGCTCACACAGCGTTCTTCACGCAGCAACAGGAAGTAGTTTTTATTCCATTTATTCGTGGGTCGCTATGAATTATGGGACGTGTTTTCTCCTCCGCTTTCGTAAAGGATGCTCCAGTGTCTCCTCCGCTAAAGGAAACGCTGAAGCTCCTTCCCTCAGTGTTTGGAGACCTGGAGCAGGTTTGAACCCAAGACCCTCCTGCTATGAGGCTCACCGCTGCCGCACATGGTCACACGTTAGTCACCTTAAAAAACACAAAACACGAATAACACTGGTCGCTGTGCAGTTCTCCTTCTGGTCTCTAGGGGCAGCGAAGCCCCGCGGCTCTGTCTTCAGACTGCATTACCCAGAATTCCAGAGGCGGAGCCTACCTGCCCACACCTGCAGAGAGTTGAGACGCTGAAGACTGAAGGGAGAAAAAAGATACGAGAGTAATATGCTGATTAAAACAGCAGAACCGCAGTGAAGCGAGCTGAGCCGGACCGAGTAGGTCTGATCCGGACTTACCTGACCCAGGACCGGGCCCAGCTCACCTGGATCTACCTGAGACCCACTGAAGGTTTCTTAACTTTTCTCTGAAGCAGGAAGTGAAGCAGCAGACATGGTGAGTTCACAGACTTCACTACAAAACCCGCAAAATCGGGCCGGGACCGGGACCTTAGACTGGTCCCGGTTCCGGTTCTGCAATTTTCGCTGTGAGGGAGAACGTTCTGATCAAATCTGTGCAGCTGGGAGGAAACGGCAAACAGACACTTCCTGAACTTCAATCAGAACAACAAAATCAACAAAAACAATCAATAAAAAATTCTGTAAACAAAGAAAAACATTCGAGGAAAAAGATCAACACAGAAATCTGATTTCAAAGACAGAAAACATTTAAATTAATATTGTTAGATGACTGTGGAAATGAACAGAAACAAAGACGCTTACATAACAATTAAACGCTAAAATAAAAACACAGGAAACGGTCAAATGTCTCTGTGTGGTTACCATGGAAACGGCTCAACTCACATTTATTTGATGATAAAGTTTATTCACTCTCCCGACCAATCAGACGGCAGACACTCTCTCTCTCTCACTCTCGCACTCTCACACTCTCTCTCTCTCACTCTCTCTCTCTCTCACACTCTCTCTCTCTCTCAC
>NW_005187540.1:338604-345041 GCF_000239375.1 Pundamilia nyererei | reverse complement strand
CACACACACTCGGTCACACACACACACACACACACACACCCTGCTGCATGTAGCGTCCTGCAGCCCGGCATGTCGAGGCGTCGCTGCTCGCCACTCCTCAGCACAGCAAGATCCTGCAGGACTGAGGAATGTTGGGAATTTCGGTGAGAGAGACAGGCGTGTGAAAGATCTGCAGATATGAATCCACAGGTCAAAGGTCAGGCTGACTGAAGTGTGGGGTGGAGTCTCTGGCACAGACTCAAACAGCTGAGACACAAACTAAACACCTGGACCCAGATAAACAGCCCCTGTTGACTGAACATGAGTGCACATTCAGGCGTGTCCAGACGGCGCCATTAAACGCAGCTCCGTGTCACCTTAAAGGTCCCACAGGGGGCGTGGCCTCACAGGCGAACCGAGTGAATAACATGGCGAATAACGAGGTAAACCAATCAGCTACACGCAAAGATTTACTGATTTCAATCTGTCTGTTTTGCCCCACCCCCAGGGGAGTAAGGAGCGTTACCACTGGCAGGCTCAGAATGTGAAGGTGAGCGGCGTTGATGACATGGTGCTGCTGTCCAAAATCAACGAGGACGCCATCACAGACAACCTGAAGAAGAGATATATGGACGACTACATCTTTGTATCCTCAGCGCACACCCTCGATTTGATTGGTTAATTGGTCGATGACCTCACCTTCAGTTAACTCACAGCTGTTTAGTTATTGTCACAGTGTTTAACCTGTCGTGCTCTGTGGGAGCGTCTCACCTGTGAGACACACCTGTCAGGTGAGGAGGCACCTGGAGCATGCTCGTTTTGTCTTCCTCTTCTTATTCACAGGGTTGTGCGGCGTGAGTCCCACCGCCCCCTGTTCGCTGAGGATGCGCAAAGCAGATGCCTGAGCTCTGCTGCCCTCTTGTGGCAGTTCAGAAACTCGCTCGCCACGTTCCTGATTCACCGGGTTCGTCGCCCAGAGGCCGTCCGAGTTTAGGCTCACGGATGAGGCGGGAGGAGATGAAGAAACGTCCTGAGCTGCGCACACAGATGCTCCTGAAGGGGAGGGCGGCCAAATTTTAATCAGGTTTTTTTAATATTTCAATAACAAAGACTACAGGAGAGAAGACCGCAATGACCACATGGCTCCATCTGAGCAGCCCGAGGCAAGTGTGGGGAGAAAAAACTCCCTTTAAACAGGAAGAGACCTCCAACTAAAGAAGGATCAGGTATCCGTTGGAAATTATGAGAAGAAAGTCATGGCACACAAACAGCGGTTGGCTGATCTGTGAGCTGGATCAGCCAATCACCAGTGAGTTTCTGTGGTAGCCCCTCCCACAGGTAGTGACATCATCAGTTCCAGCTTTGGGACCAGATGCTTAGTTCCGCTGGTGCTGAAAATCCGGCACTGGGATGGTCTGTCTCTGATGGACATGTGTCCTGCTGGGTCCAGGTCCTGGTTCTGGTGGTGTTCCTTGACCCTCTTCTTTCAGACTTACATCGGTCCAGTGCTGATCTCTGTGAATCCGTTCAAACAGCTGCCGTATTTCACCGAGAGGGAAGTGGAGCTTTACCAGGGCGCGGTAAGACTGAGCGGCCAATCGACAGACAAATACAAACGAAAAACAGACAAATAGCTCATTGAATGCCCCGCCCCCGACAGGCTCAGTACGAGAACCCCCCCCACATCTACGCACTGGCTGACAACATGTACAGAAACATGATGATAGACAGCGAGAACCAGTGTGTCATCATCAGGTAGGCGGGGCTTAAAGCTCCCTTCAAACAGACTCTTTTCACAAATGTGTAACGTGATGTCTGTCTTTGCGTGTCAGCGGCGAGAGCGGCGCCGGAAAAACTGTTGCTGCCAAATACATCATGAGCTACGTGTCCAAAGTGTCCGGAGGAGGCGACAAAGTTCAGGTCAGAATCGGAGGCCATTGATTGGTTGACATAAAGGTAACACTGCCTCACTGCTCCACCTTGTGGTATAAATCGTTTTTGCACTTTGTAGTTTATCTCGACACTCATCGCTGCTGCTGTGCTGGTTTGAAACATTGTTTATGTGACGCTCAATTCAGTTTTATTTATACAGCACTAAATCACAACAACAGCTGCATCAAGGTGCTTTATATTGTAAGGTCGACCCTACAATAATACATACAGAGAAAAGCCCAGCAATCACATGACCCCCTATGAGCAGCACTTTGGCGACAGTGGGAAGGAAAAACTCCCTTTTAACAGGAAGAAACCTCCGGCAGAACCAGGCTCAAGGAGGGGCGGGGCCATCTGCTGTGATTGGTTGGGGTGAGAGAAGGAAGACAGGATAAAGACATTCTGTGGAAGGGAGACAGAGGTCATTTTATAATAACAATTCTAATCATTAGTAAACGTTTATTCAAAGTGTTAATTTTAATTTAATAAATCGGACATATGTTAAGATTTCATTTTAAATTTATTTCTTCACCTTTTGCCACGTCGGGTCTTCCTTAGTTATATCAGAAAACGGCTGATTGTTTGTGTCAGCTGATAGTCACCATGGTTACAGATGATGTTAGCGATGCCACCCTGTGTTATCACCTGCAGCACGTCAAAGACATCATCCTGCAGTCCAACCCTCTGCTCGAGGCCTTCGGAAACGCTAAAACCGTCCGCAACAACAACTCTAGCAGATTTGTGAGTATGATAGCACACAGATACTTTGGCTGCCGCCGCGCAGATTCATAGACGCCCACAGACACGCGGCCCTTATCCCGACAGGGCAAATACTTCGAGATCCAGTTCAGCCGAGGAGGAGCTCCTGATGGAGGCAAAATCTCCAACTTCCTGCTGGAGAAAAGTCGAGTCGTCTCCCAGAATCAAGGAGAGAGAAACTTCCATATCTACTACCAGGTACTGCAATATGTGCTGCAACGTGTACTATAACTGTTAACGGAAGCTAATGCTGGCCTCTGACTTCAGCTGCTGGGAGGGGCTACCACAGAGCAGAGGGAGAACCTCGGGGTCACGACCCCTGACTACTACAACTACCTCAACCAAACGGGAACCTACACGGTGGAGGACGTTAACGACAAGAAGGAGTTCTCGGATACGATGGTCTGTATGCGTGTGTGTGCGTGTGCGTGTGCGTGTGCGTGTGCGTGTGCGTGCGTATGTGTGTTAAAGTGTGTGTACCTGTGTGTCTCTCAGGAGGCCATGTCAGTGGTCGGTCTGTCTCTGGAAGATCAGGATTCAGTTCTTCAGCTCGTCGCAGGAATTCTTCATCTGGGAAACATCAGCTTCAGAGAGGAGAACAACTACGCGGTGGTGGAGAGCCAGAACTGTGAGAAGGCCCCTGACACTACAGCATGACACTATTGTTTGTTTTGTTTGTTTTTTATTACCACTTAAACCAATAAAATCTTGTCTCCTCATCAGTCCTGGCCTTTCCGGCCTACCTGCTGGGGATCTCTCAGGACGGTCTCTGCAGTAAGCTGACCAGCAGGATTATGGACAGTAAGTGGGGTGGGAAGACCGAGTCCATCTCGGTGACCCTGAACACCGAGCAGGCCTGTTTCTCCCGAGATGCCCTGTCCAAAGCGCTGTACACCCGACTCTTCGACTTCCTCGTCGATGTCAGTGCCTGCACACAGCCTTCACACTTTGTTCTGCGTTCTTTAACTGCTGCTCATTCACCTTCCTGTTTCTGTGTCAGTGTATTAATAAAGCCATGCAGAAGGAGCAGGAGGAGCTCAACATCGGAGTCCTCGACATCTACGGCTTCGAGATCTTCCAGGTACAAACACACTTCCTGTCTTAAGCCACACCTTACAAAACAATAATAAACACACTTTAACAAACTGGTCCCGTTAGATTGTTCCTGCTGATTTGATGATCAACGACTCTGATTCTTGATTAACTTTTACTTTTTTGTTTTTTAGCAAAATGGTTTTGAGCAGTTTTGCATCAACTTTGTGAACGAGAAGCTGCAGCAGATTTTTATTGAGCTCACGCTGAAGGCTGAACAGGTGACGTTGTTCTTTTTTTAATAAACTGTGTTGAACGCTTGGTGCACAGGTGACATACAATTATTCTGGGATTAGATTAATTTTGTGGTTGTTACTAAGTTTGACTGATTCAGCCTGACTTTGAAACTACATAAAATATCAGTGGAAAAGAGTTAATATCACATGACATTACAGGTGTTTATTGGACAAATCTTGATCCAACTATTTTATGAGATGATGAACTTTGTCTTTGTTACTTTTGTGCGAGGAATCCAAATAATAATTCTCCAGCTTCCTCCCGAGTGACCAGCACTGACTAAAATAAATCCGTCCATCTTCTTCCACTTGTCCGGGGCCGGGTCAAGGGGCGGGAACTTAAGCAGACAAGCCCAGAAATCACTCTCCCCAGCCACCTCCTCCAGCTTGTCGAAGGGAACATCAAAGCGTTCCTACGCCAACCGAGAGATATAACCCCTCCAGTGTTTCCTGAGTCCTCCTCCTGGTGGGACATACCTGGAAAACCTCACCCAGGTGGCCCCCAGGATGCATCCTTGTCACCACCTCAGCTGGCTCCTTTCGATGTGAAGGAGCAGCGGCTCTACTCTGAGCCCCTCCCAGATGGCCAAACTCCTCACCCTATCTCTAAGGGAGAGACCAGCCACCCCTCGGAGGAAGCCCATTTCCACAGCTTGTATCCGCGATCTCGTTCTTTCGGTCGCTACCCACAGCTCGTGACCATAGGTGAGGGTAGGGACGTAGATCGTCCGGTAAATTGAGAGCTTCATTTTTACACTCAGCTCTTTCTTCACCACGACGGACCGGTGCGGCGTCCGCATCACTGCAGCCGGCGCACCAATCCGTCTGTCGATCTCCCGCTAACTTCTGCCGATGAGATTCTGAGAGCACCGATGTGAAAGCCTTCCACCACTTGGCTACGAACAGAATCGGTGACAAAGGGCAGCTCTCTTTGCTCCTGCAAAGGTTGTGTAAGGGTCAAATGGCCCGTAGAAGTGAGCCAGACACCACATACTCCTGTGGGCTGGGGTGGGTATCCTAGTACCCTCTCGGCTTGGTGCCTGTATGTTGGGGTTTCTCCCAGTGAACGAAGGGGTTTGTTCCCTGCACCTTCCTGGTGGGGAACGGGTCCTGACTGTCGTCTGTGCTGAATGACGGTTCGGAGTACCTGGTCTTCTTGGAGTCCCTGGGTGGGGTGTTTGAAGCTGCTCCACCTGGGGACTCTATATTACAGCGAGACCTGGAGGCGTGTGACTGGGAGGAACGGTGTCCCAGATCTGAACCAGCGCTGTGTTTTGTTATTGGACTTCTGTGCAAACCACAGTGTGTCCATAAGTGCACGTGGCACCAGGACGTCCTAGGCCGCAGGTTGATGATCGATTTTGTAATCGTATCACCAGACCTGGACCATATGTTGTGGACACTCGGGTAAAAACAGACACCAGAGGTGAGGGGAACCACCAGGCTGAAGAGGGAGTCGTATTGGGCGTGGTTAGCCTGTCGGACTTCGGAAGCAGCTGATCGGTACTAACAGGCCAAGCCAAATGTGGCTCGGGCAGTGGCTGAAACAAGAACTCTGGTGTGGGAGGAGTTCAGAGAGGCCATGGAAAAAGCCTTTCAGACTGCCTCAAAGAGATTCTGGCAAACCGTCAGGCGACTCTGACATCAGGCAACACTGCTTCACTGAGTGAATGCAGAGTCATTTCCCTACAGGGGATTAATAAAGTATACAAAAACCTCAGGAGGGGAAAGCAGTGCTCCGCCTGCTCTGTGTGCGGGTGGAGCGCTGCTGACTTTGACTGATAACATTGTCGGACAAACGTCAGGGACCTCCTTTAAATAAACAGACTAAATGTGAAGCCGGATGTTGCCGTTATGTCTGCAGGAGGAATACGTACAGGAGGGAATCAAATGGACTCCCATCGAATATTTTAACAACAAGGTGGTCTGTGACCTCATCGAGTCCAAACTGGTGAGTTCGCAAATCACTGAACACAGCTCTGATAAATTTAACGAGTACTCCTCTCCATCTCTGTGTTTTTATTCTTGTACAAACATTACTGACATTAATCATTTGTTACATCATTAAGAACTGCAGCAGGATTTACGCTCCATCTTGAGGGTCAGTTGCCCCCCGAGTTGATTCCGTCTGACAGAGGATTTAGCTCCTCCCACTTTAACCCCACCTGCCCTTTAAGCTAATGTTTTTTGTCATTAGCCATCTTCTGGAATCTGGATAGGGCTGAACGATATATCGCATTTGCGATAATATCGCGACATGATCAAGTGCAATTTTCTAACCGCAAAGGCTGCGATTATACTCTGGACATGTCCAAATTCATGGGCTGATCCTCCTGAGGCTGCATTTGTAGACCGATTACGTCACAGCGACGCGCCGAAGGCTGTCCAAATTTGTAGACTCCTCCAAATGCAGCCGACAAATGCGTCCTCCTTTTCCCC
>NW_005187540.1:331979-336435 GCF_000239375.1 Pundamilia nyererei | reverse complement strand
AAGAATCTGCTTAGATACCATATTTCTAAGCTTTTCAGGGCCGAGTACAATAACCTCAGTTTGATCTGAATAAGAAGCAGAAAGTTAGCGGCCATCCAGGTCTTTATGTCTTTAAGACATTCCTGCAGTTTAACTCATTGGTGTGTGTTATCTGGCTTCATGGACAGATAGAGCTGGGTGTCGTCTGCATAGCAGTGTAAATGTATGCTATGTCTTCTAATGATGCTGCCTAAGGGAAGCATGTATAATGTAAACAGAACTGGTCCTCAAATATTACTCTCACTTTTGTATTTATGGTGAAAGTCGAGTGTTTTTAATTGAGTATTCGTGGGCGTTGAGTTTTAATTAACAGATAAAGACATCTGCTCTTTACAAGCTTAAAAACAGTGTGTGGCTCGTTTGGCTTGTTTGGTCTCTTGATGCAGCTATGATATTACCTGAGTACAGGTGAGATTTCTGCTGCTTGTAGGAGCTGAACTCTCAGTTTTGAACAAACTATAAGTCAGACTATATAAAACCAAATTCAAACAGCTGTATTTTCAGTGAACACCCTCTGTTTTGCAGAATCCTCCTGGGATCATGAGCATCCTGGACGACGTGTGCGCCACGATGCACGCTAAAGGTGAGGGGGCGGATCAGACCCTGCTGCAGAAATTACAGGGACAGATTGGATCTCACGAACACTTCAGCAGCTGGAACAAAGGATTCATAGTCCACCACTATGCTGGAAAGGTCCTCACCTCACCTGTATACCTGTCAGAGTTTTTAATGACCACATCTGTCTGTGTTTACTGACCGCACCTGTGTCTGTGGGCAGGTGTCGTATGATGTCAGCGGGTTCTGTGAGAGGAACAGAGATGTGTTGTTCAATGACATCATCGAGCTGATGCAGAGCAGCGAGTTGTAAGTACTCTGTGCGTGGATGTGGGATGTTTTAGGAGCCCCTGATGCAAAACTGCAGTGAATAAACGCGTCATCTTTGTCAGGAATCCTGTTGTCAGCAGACATGGGCAGTGTTACTGTAATCTGATTACTTTTTTCAAGTAATGAGTGAAGGGTTTAACATTGCAAAAAAGTAATTAGATTACTGTTACTTTCTCGTTAGCACGCTGTGTCACTGGGTTACTAAACCGTGATTTTGTTTGTAAGAGAGTCTCATGACAGTGACGTAAGCGCATGTGGCGTCCATGGCAATAGACATGTGCAGATCAACAATGGATAACATGGAGAGAGTACAACCATGCAGCGTTCAAAGCGTGGAAGTAATCACATTACTAAGCTGTGTGTGTGTGTGTGTGTCTCTGACACAATCCCTTCTCTGTGGTGTGTTTGTGGGCAGTCCGTTCATCAGAGCTCTGTTCCCTGAGAACCTGGAGGCCGAGAAGCGAGGGCGACCGACCACCGCTAGCAGTAAGATCAAGGTGAGAAAGCTGGAGGTTGGACCTCCACTAAGAATTTGTGTGGTGTGGTGTGGTTCTCAGGTGTGTGTTCGCTGCCCTCTAGAAACAAGCTAATAGTCTGGTGCAGACCCTGATGAAGTGCACCCCCCACTACATCCGCTGCATCAAGCCCAATGAAACCAAACGCTCCCGGGACTGGGAGGAGAACCGGGTCAGACACCAGGTGGAGTACCTGGGCCTGCGAGAGAACATCAGAGTCCGTCGAGCTGGATATGCTTACAGACGAGTCTTCAATAAGTTCCTGCAGAGGTCGGAGGTCAATCATGGTTAGGATATTTAAGCTAATGGGACGAAGTTAAGGTTCTAACTCGTACTGCCGTGCTGCAGGTACGCCATCCTGACGAAGGAGTCCTGGCCTCAGTGGAGAGGTGATGAGCGTCAGGGAGTGCTGCACCTCCTGAACTCGGTCAATATGGACCAGGATCAGTTCCAGCTGGGGAAGACCAAAGTCTTCATCAAAGCTCCCGAGTCGGTAAGAAAAGCTCAGCAAGTGGTTTAACTGCAATCAGGAACGCTGAGATTCAGCATGCGTGAGGTAGAACCTGGTACCGGGTGTCGGCGCTGTGGTCCGCTGTCACCCACGGTCATCTTGGCCTGTCAGGGCCTGGCTCCGTTTGTCATAATGGTGTCGCTTCCTCTCTCCAGCTCTTTCTGTTGGAGGAGATGAGGGAGAGGAAATATAACGGGTATGCTCGTGTCATCCAGAAGGCGTGGCGCAAACACGTTGCTGTTCGCAAATACGTCAAGATGAGGGAGGAAGGTAAGATTGTTTTTGATAGATGGGTTAAAAAAACTCTGAATCTGAGTTTGTTTTCAATAACTTTTAATTCGTGTTTCCTCTAGCCTCTGATGTTGTGCTGAACAAAAAAGAGCGCCGCAGAAACAGCATCAACAGGAACTTTGTGGGTGATTATATCGGGACCGATAACCATCCTGAGATCAGACAGTTTGTCGGCCGCAGAGAGAGAATTGATTTTGCTGACGTCGTGGTGAAATATGACCGCAGATTCAGGGTAGGAACCCAACCTAAAAGCAAAACCACAGGCCTAGATCTGGTTCTGTTCTCCTGTTCGAACACGTCCTCGGCTGGAGAGTGTTTACCATCATGTCTGATAGAGTCCCTGAATATTTCTTTCCTCTCGGAAATGTTGCTTTTTCTGTTGTTCCACAGTCCGTGAAGAGAGACCTTATCCTGACACCAAAGTTCCTTTACATGATTGGTCGGGAGAAGGTGAAACACGGTCCAGATAAAGGTCAAATCCAGGAGGTTCTCAAGAGGAAGATTGAGATCAACAAAATCCAGTCTGTTTCTCTGAGGTATACCATCAGAACTGGGAAAAACTACAATTAGAACCAAAAAATGACAGCAGAGCCAGATTAGTACTTTCCACTGGGTCAAAAAGTAGAACTGGAAATAGAAACATGAAGCTATTAGAAGATAGCAATTGTTGTATAGCATTCAAAATATTACTGCCTTTCTCTGACCTACCTTTCTGTTTGTTAGCACTCTTCAGGACGACTTCTTCATCATCCATGAAGAGGAGTACGACAGCGTTCTTCAGAGTGTCTTTAAAACTGAGTTTCTGAGTCTGCTGGTCAAACGTTATGAGGACAAAACGCAGAGGAAGTTGCCACTAAAATTCAATAACCTGTAAGTTTTAAACACGATCTGTCGTTCTCCAGCATACCTCATGCACTGTATTTAAAAGTGAAGCTAGCCGCCATGGCCTCGCCCTTTGGCCACCCAAGTCTCCTGATGAGCATTTTCACTGTTGCCATTTTGGTGTTTTGAGACAAGCAAGGAGTCAAACTGCACAACCAATGAACGTAGTTCCTGCACTGAGAAACCAACACTTAAACCCAGGTTTAACAATGAGTCATCAGATCTGACCGGTACTAACCAAACACTGCCTCTATCTCTACACTTCTCTCTCCGTCCAGCCTGGAGTTTAAGGTGAAGAAAGGTGGCTGGGGTCCGTTCAGCTCCTCAGGATCCAGACAGATCCAGTTCCAGGTGGGTCAGGGTGACGAGGCAGTCTTGAAGCCCAGCGGAAAGGTCCTGCAGGTCTCCATCGGACCGGGCCTGCCTAAAAACTCCCGTAAGTTGTGACTTGACTTAGTCACCAGCGTAACCTCTTGTCCACTCGGCATTACTTCCTGTCTGTTTGTCGTCTAGGTCCCACCCGGAAAGACAACCGGAAGAGCCGCTACATGGGAAACCGTGCTCCACCCAGTAACCAGCAACACTCGGGTATCAGCAACAACCAAGTTTCAGGTGTTTTCACGACTTCTTAGAAGACTCTTTTGACGTTTCTTATTCTCATCAGCATCTCGCTCCAGAGGGAGTGGAGCCCTGAAGGAGGGCAGCGCCTACTCCAGAGGCTCGTTGCTGAGACAGCAGTCTAGCATGGAGCAACCTACCCTGCCCCGCCTCCAGAACCAGCGTCGCCATGACAGTCGTCCCCATCAAAACCAGGATATGGGCTTTATGGATGTTCCCGATCAGGGTGCCGCAGGGTGAGACCGCTTGGAGTGACCCAGTGTTATGAAATAACTGTGGTCACCAGTATGACCAGTAAACGGACCATCCGTAAATGACTAGTAATCCCTGTTTCTCACCTGTAGGGTACACCGGCGCCGTTCAAAGGAGGTGAAGCCTCCTCCTGGAGCGGGTCGACCCAAACCGAAGCCCCGAACTCCTCACTGCAGAGCTCTGTACGCCTACGATGCCCAGGACACCGATGAGCTTAGCTTCAATGCTGAGGACCTCATTGAGATAGTCACTGAAGGTAGTACCCATACCCCACCTTGTATTGATGTTACTAGATATCACACACCTTGTTAAACAACATTAAATGTAGTTGCACAGTAGTACTAAAACAAAGAGGGATTTTTTTCATCCAGAATCGTAGTTCCCACAAGGACCGCGCACGGTCGCGTAGTTCCCACAAGGACCGCGCACGGTCGCGTAGTTCCCACAAGGACCGCGCACGGTC
>NW_005187540.1:326853-331862 GCF_000239375.1 Pundamilia nyererei | reverse complement strand
AGTTCCCACAAGGACCGCGCACGGTCGCGTAGTTCCCACAAGGGCCGCGCACGGTCGCGTAGTTCCCACAAGGACCGCGCACGGTCGCGTAGTTCTCTTGCTTACCTGAATGTTTGTCCTAAGCATTGTTTTTCCATTTCCACAGATCCATCTGGTTGGTGGTTTGGTCGCTTGCGGGGCAGAGAGGGGATGTTCCCTGGAAACTATGTGGAGAAGATCTAGACCTCGATTCCAGGGGTCAGAGGTACCAACCTGCTGCTGCAGCTGGGGTCATAGGTCATAGGAGCTTTCAACACATTGGTTGAGAGCTAAAAGGAGGCTGACTGCTGAAGATGGCGTGCTAACAAACAGCTGCACTGTACCCAGAGGTGAAAGGTCAGGGTGTGGTGTGCCGACATGCTGACTCCTGGACTCCCGATGTCCCATTAACGCTGCATACAGGTTACATGTCCCCATAAAACTTCGTTTTCACAGTGTCCTCGTGTGACTTCAGTCTCTGATCATCTCAGGTGGAGCCCCGTATATCTGACAGTTTATTGGTGTCCTCATTCTGACACACTGCATGTGCTAGATTTTTAAATTCCAGTTCAAAGACCTTCCATCTTTCTGGTTCTACAAGAGATGGAGCAAGAGGAGGGCAGCAGGAGGCTGCATCACGGCTTAGAGTTGATGGTTAACCAGTGTTGTACAAAAATGTGAATAACTAGTTTAGCCAGGTAGTATTCATGAGGCCGGTCAGTGAGGACAGCAAGGTTTATTCATCTGAAGTCCATCCAGTGCCCCCTGCAGCCTGCAGTGTTTATTACAGCCCTGAAATAAAACAAAGTGAGCACAGTGGCAGATTTAAAGCCCTGTACAGTATTTGACATTAACAGAGCAGATGAACAGACCCTGAACGTCACACAGGAGCTTTGATATACAAATAAAGGTATTTTATTTGTCTCATCATTAAAACGGAAATATTTTTTACCTGAAATAAACAGATGTAGATGATGAATGTTCAGCTGTGGTTTCTGTCGGGATCAATGTTTCAGCTGCAGCCTATCCTGAATCAGCAGCTTACCTGAGCTGATCAGCTCACCTGGTACACCTGTTTTCTTTCATTTTAACTTTTTTCTTTTTCTGATTTTTATAATTTGGATTTTTTCCTTAACGTAAACTTTAATTCATTTTTTTAAAATTATCTGTGTATTGTTTTTTTTTTTTAAATTGCACAAAAACAGCAGGACACTACATTACCCAGAGTCCTTTTGACCAAGTGGGTTGTGCTGGTTTTAGGTACAGTTGGAAAAGATTGGCTCATCCGTCCCATAGTGTCTCTGTTGTTTTACACCAAAAGGAAAAACTGTAGTGATAAATGTCAGAATAACTCTGAGACTGGAACGTCACACAGTAGGGTGAGTTGTAATAAATGAATAAATCTTGCAGCTTGTGCAGGTTAATGCTACTGTTTTGCATGTTTATTAAAAATGACTTTGTTAAATTTTAAATGCGACCATAAAGTGGTTCAATGCAACATTTCAGGTATTTATGTGAATCACAAATTGCACAGCTTGTCTTCCTGTCAATTCAGAGTGGAGGTAAACACACTTTTAAAATTGGTTTTGCAACTGAAGCAGTGTTCATTGTACAAATGTGTTTTCGAAGATTACCCTGTGCTCATTCTGATTAACCTGCTGCAGTGTTTTTGATCACACTCTGACATAGAAACTGAACATCTCATCTCAGTTTTACTTTAAGAATATAATCCACCCACTGTTATCATCTTCAATTTCTCCTTCCACCTCCGCCATGTTGGCCTGCAGTTGGTGCTGCTCTGAAAGCGCTGTAGTTTAAGAATATAATCCACCCACTGTTATCATCTTCAATGCCCTGTACCAACACAGAGCAGAGCAGCTATCTGAACGCTGCTCCAACAGAGGTCGATTATCTTGTTAATAATTTTACCTCCTCACTACGTACGACTCTGGATACTGTAGCTCCTGTGAAAACTAAGGTCTCTAATCAGAAGTACCTGACTCCGTGGTATAATTCTCAAACACGTAGCCTAAAGCAGATGACTCGTAATCTGGAGAGGAAATGGCGTGTCACAAATTTAGAGGATCATCATTTAGCCTGGAGAAATAGTTTGCTGCTTTATAAGAAAGCCCTCCACAAAGCCCGAACATCTTACTATTCATCACTGATTGAAGAAGAACAACCCCAGGTTTCTCTTCAGCTCTGTAGCCAGGCTGACAAACAGTCAGAGCTCTGTTGAGCCAACCATCCCTTTAACGTTCATGAACTTCTTCACACATAGAGTTATCCCTCTTCTTCATAATCCATCACAGTGTAAGCATGGATTACTAATAACCACCATCCCCTCCTTAAAAGAAATCAGGGTTCACCTGATGTCAAGCGTCTGCTGTCAGACTGAGTCGGGGATGTTTCTTTAATATTATGCTCCTGCTGCAGCAACACCGCTGCAAACTAAAGGTGCTGATTCACTCAGACTGAGCTCGAACATCAGTTCACTCTTGCAGAAATGGCTGTGTGGACATTAAAAACACATTTAAAGGAGAGAAGGAACAATCGACTGAATTGAATTGAATGATCTACTAACGCCTTTACTGCCACCTAGTGGTAAAGCCTAGTATCTCTGTTTAAATGAAAGCAGACGATATTCGCTTCTCGACAGCAAAGAACATCTGTCAGTGAGCTCAGTGACAGCAGCTGTTTGTTGGTGTGTAATGAACAGTGATGAGCCTTGTTTGTGACAAATGCACAGACTCGGTGAACACTGAGAATCTGCGCCAATTCAAAGGTGTTTGGGATGTTGATTGGCAGAGGACATTTTTATTTTGTTTCATGATGAAAACACATTTTTCTGTGATGCTGGATATATTCTCTCAGCTGTGACCTGCTGAGGGGTCTCAAACTCGGGGCCCGGGGGCCACGTGCGGCTCACGTCACCCGTACTTACAAACATGCTGAGGGATCGTCTGTGTTTGCTCAGTGACAGAGTCAAACACTCATGTGCACACTTATGCATTAAATACGAACACAGTGCTGCCACATGTGTGCACAGACAGACAGGACCAGTGTGTTTATTTGGTAGATCAATGAAAGGCTTCAGTTAGTTAAGAGGGCAGAACAAGCATTTGTCTTGTTATAAAATATTTCAAATTTTAAAGAACAAACAAAACGTTTTAGGAAATATTTGTTGGCGATTGTTTGTTTGTTTTGCACTACTTGAACACTAAAGTGGCCCTCCAATGAGACGGCACACAGCATGCCCAGATTAACGCAGTCAGATTTGATTTTGTAATAGAAAATTTCTATTGTTCTCATTTAGAGTATTTATGTGCTGAGCTGTGACGCTGTAATAGACTGTTCAGTGAAAGTTTCTAAAACTAGATGAACTTATTCCAGCCTCAGCAGATGGAGAAGACAACTCCCTTTACAGGTGCTGATAACGCCAAAGGCACAAAACAGCACGCCCACTGTTCCCTTTCATAGCGTGATGTTTGTAACTTCCTCCCTCTTCCTTGCAGTGGGAGCACCACTCCTGTCTCAGAGCTCGCATGACTGAACTGTGATGTTTGATGTGTGTTGGCTCTCCTGCCTGCATGCAGAAATAAAACAGCTTGATCACAGTGACCATGTTGCAGGCCACTTTTTTTTTTTGACAGAAAACTCCACAACAATTTCAACACAATTAAAGTGTCTACGTGGATCCACACCACAGAGTTTAATGTTTGTGGAGAGCCAGTACGTTAACTCTGATTTAAAACCAAATCTGTCTGGAGTTGATCATTTAACACTTGTTAATGCTAACTAGGTGTTAAGAGTTTTAACTCTCACAGAGTGTTTTATTTTAACTACATCGGAGTTATCTTCCAATTCATTGCAAAACTTCTGAAATTTTACAAATTCCTTTGGAAACAAACGTTTATTAAAAAGAGGCCATGTTTTTCTGAATAACCTTTGTTTTGAACTGTGCACCAGTGTACATGCTCTGACTTTCATTAGAATATTGTTTATCAAAGGGACATAGGTGAGCTGGCAGTGCAAACAGCACGCTCATTACTCTTTTCTTCAGTACAATATGAACGTCCTCCCTTCATCACTTTGTGGAGCTCCAACTCCCGCCATATCCCACCTTCCCAAGCATATCCTGTGTGCAGAGTCAATAAAAGTTAATTGTGTACTAATTAATTGCAGCACAGTACAAAAAAAAAGAATAATTTCTGAGTAACATGTGGTTTGTATTTTCCCAAAAGACAGTTCCAGATACGAATCCATTGCCCATTTTTAAAGCCAATATCAGAACAGGTTTGTTAACACGGTGCTCTCTCAAACAACCGAAGAACACAGACAACAGTTAATGCCCAACTACATTTAAAACAGTCTGTTTCATTTTGACCTAAACCGTGTGCACAAAACTCTGCAGGGATGTCGACCCACAGTCAGCGCTTCTGCTGTTTGCTACGTCGGTTTGGTGGTTTTCAGGCTTCACGTAGCATCATTATGTCAACAATCTAAACATTGTTTTAGGTGTAATTGAGCCAAAACCTGACTGAATATTCACATACAAGCTGTTTTCCAAGGCTATAGTGTTTGGCTGCAAACAACAGATTTCACCGAGCAGTGAGGCTAATGCCTTTCACGCCGCTTTGTCTCAACTCAAAAAAAGCTATTCAGTAGTGATGGCCCGCTTGAAGCTGGCGCTCCGGAGCTTGTGTCGAAAAAAACAACACACTGGTTCAGAAGCACTGTGTCGAGGCTTGCTTCGTTTGGCAAAAGTCACGTGACCAGTGACGTCCGAAGCTTCATTATTCATCACGTAACTGCTTCGGTACCTGATTCAAACGGATATAAGGAAGTGAATCATCCACGGGATTCGTGGAGTGTGTTGATGGTGACAGAGAGCGACGAGGTGATCATTCCACTGACAGATATGGAGCCAGCGAGGAAGAGAGGACGTTCTGGCGTGTGGGAATATTTTGAGTTGATTTTGCTCAATTCAT
>NW_005187540.1:293367-321403 GCF_000239375.1 Pundamilia nyererei | reverse complement strand
GAGAGAACTCCACTCTTGAGTGAGCAGTGATGATTGAGCAGTCCGTTTTATTTTGCAGATTCAAGCTGCTCTTCAAATTTTTCACCACCAGATGTCACCGGAGAGGACTGTGTTGAAAAGCTTCGAGTAATGAACCGTTTTTCAATACAAGCTTCAGTGCTTCGGAAAGCTTCATTTGGCCATCACTACTATTCAGTTTTATTTATATAGCGCCAAACGACAACAACAGTAATATTTTTTTTAAAATGAGGGGCGGAGTCTGAATTTATTTTATTAGTGTCATAGTCCGTTTAGGAGTTCAGAGGTCAGTTCACGTTTCCATTGCATCGCCTCCAGATTTGATATGGAAACACTCGATTTTAACAGTATTATTTTACACCTCAGGCTTACATTTAAAGACCGTGACTCTACTGTGAGTCATATTAAAGCACTAACACCAACATATTTAACGCTTTTGCTGTGCAGCAGTGGCTCACAGTTAAGTTTGACAGCCCGGCTTTGAAGGCTGCAGTGAGAAAAATGAAACGTGAGTCCGGCTGTTTCCGGGATGCTGGCGCCGTTTCACCGCGTCTTTGAGTCGTTTGTCCTGTCAGGATACAAACACAGCAGCCTGAGGCAGCACGAGATGATATTTCCCAGCTTTAATCAGGTCATTGAAGGGCTCATAACCTTTCGACATTCCGACCGTCACGCGCCCATGTTTACAGAAGGGTCATGCGCGTGCATGAGGCTGCCGTAGGTGTCTGCAGAGCTGCCTGTTTCAAACAGGAAGTTTGTTTCCGGTTGTCTCGTGTTTATGTTTTATTTTTAGTTTTGTTAATAAACATTTAGTGACCATGAAAAACCAACAACTAAACAAACAAATAGATAAATAAGAACACATGACTGGATTGTCACAGCTGTTTACGTAAATAACACAATCGATGACTTTTATGGGGACGTTTGTTTCATGAAGCGTCTGTAGGACAATGCAGAACCACAAACAGCAGACACCTCTGTGACGGTGCCTCGCAGGAACCACCAAGCGCCCGCTCTGCACATCAGAGTGGCAGCCGGCTGAGGCTCCAGCAGGAGAGTGCGTCATCATTACTGGAGGCATGGAGTGGTGGAAGAAACAGGAAGCAGAATAATTAGAAGACAGAATAAAGTGGACGTCATACAGGTTTGAAATAATCTGGGTTTCTAACACGTTTCTGTGGAGACCTCGCATTTCGGGTTCACTCTTTCACTTCCTGTCTGAACCGTCATGCTGCGATAAAGACACAGATGAAGGACGGCAGCCGATGATGCATTGGTTTCATCACTGTAGGTGGAAATACAGGCCCGCTTCAGGGCCGCGGGCCGTAGATTTCCCAGCACAGGGACCAACGAGCTTCAGCGCACGCTCTGCCCCACGCCTCCAGTTTGAACCTTCATCACGATTACTGTGAAATTCTAGCTTCATACATCAAATACGTCACAAACACCTGCTGCAAGTGAGGGTCACTGAGACTGTTACCATGGTTACTGACACAGTTTTACCTGCTTTTTGGTCACACCTAGAAAAAGGCCTATTACAAAGGCAAAAGTAAAAAAAAAAAGGCACGTAATCATCAGTAAGAAACTGGTCACGTGGTCCCTGCAAACGGGACGCGAAGTTTTAGTGTTTTGGTTCAAAGGCGATCCGTACACGGGTCCTGACAAGCCACGCCCACCGCGCGTTTCTGTCTCGCGTACATTTATCAGGTGAAAGCGAGTCACAGACAGCCGACCGTTTGTTAGCAGCTAACAGCTAACGGAGCAGATGGAGGAGTTTCTGACGAGCTGCCAGCGGGCCGTGAAGGTAACACACACACACACACACACGGGTTAGCCTGTTAGCTCGCGCTGCTGCAGAATGACTGGCACTGTTTACATCATGTGACAAGGTCCGAGCACTACATAGTTTGCACGAGTCTGTGGAGCTGCACACGTCAACGACCGGAAACGCAGCTGTGGGTGTGAGTGAGACAGTCAGCCGTGAGGTCAGGTGAGACACACCTGTCAGGATCACCACAGCTGCAGTTCTTCTGGTGTCCAGCAGAGGCAGCAGTAAGGAGGGGCATGTTTCTATAACTCGCCTGTTCTGTCCAAATTGAATGCAGTTTTATTAATACACTGATGTACTGTAAGCTAGACGCTACAATAATACAAAGAAAATGGAGAAAACCCCAACAATCATGTGACCCTCTGAGCAAGCGCTTTGGCGACAGTGGAGAGGAAAAACGCCCCTTTAACAGGAAGAAACCTCCAGCAGACCCAGGCACGGGGAGGGGCGGGGCATTTCAACACATTACTGCAGTTTAACAGTAAATGTTTTTACTACAGCAGAAACAAGAAGCCCCTCCATGTTAAAGCCAGCATTAACCCAAGCACAGAGGACCTGCAGTCTCAGAGCAGACGTTACGAGACTGTGGACGTTAAATATGTCTGCATTTAGGGATAGTAGTCCCAGGTGGTTTCAAATGATTTTTGGTGGTTTCAGGTTATACCAGATGCTTCCAGGGGATTCTGGTGGTGCCGGGTTTTATCAGGTGGTGCCAGGTGGTGCCGGGTTGTATCAGTATGTTAGGAGCTCTGTTCTTTGTTCCCCAGTTGAGCTCGGACCAGGTCGGCCCTGGGTTCCATGTTGTCCTGGGAAATGAAGCTTGCGACATTGACTCCATGGTATCTGCCCTGGCCTATGCCTACTTCCTGTCTAAGGTAAGCCACAGTCCAATCAGCTGCCAGTACAGGTAATGAACTGGTTACCCGAATCTCCAAAAGTTGATTCTGTTCATCTGGACGTAGCTTTTTGTGGGAGAAACGTTTTGTCACCCATCCAGGTGACGTCTTCAGTCTCAGCTGACTGCAGGTTTCAATCTTATAAACAGGACATTTACATAATGACTGAAACAGCCCACTGAGGGAACAACGGGCTGGGAGGTCAGTTCCTTAATCTTAATTATGCAAATTCTCATGACCATTGGCCATTCTCAAAGACCATCTCTGAATGGAGGAGGGGCCTAAGGGTACATCTTTTGCCATCTTACAATGCTGTGATTGCAGCCATTCCCCAACTCTCTGTGAATGGTACTCATGGTCTTTGATCAATGGTCATGAGAATTTGCATAATTAAGATTAAGGAACTGACCTCCCAGCCCGTTGTTCCCTCAGTGGGCTGTTTCAGTCATTATGTAAATGTCCTGTTTATAAGATTGAAACCTGCAGTCAGCTGAGACTGAAGACGTCACCTGGATGAGTGACGAAACGTTTCTCCCACAAAACGCTACGTCCACATGAACAGAATCAACTTTTGGAGATTTACTTACCTGAATGATTGAGATGCATCAAGACGTTTTAACCCACTTTGGTTACCTGAAGTCTCTCTCTCCCTGTCAGACTGCACCCGGCGAGATGCTCGTTCTGCCGCTGCTGAACATCCGTCAATCGGAGCTGCGGCTGCGCTCGGACAGCGTCTTCCTGCTGCGCCAAGCCGCTCTGTCTCTGGACCTCCTCGTCTTCAGGGACCAGCTGGACCTGCGAGCACTGCAGCGGGCCGGCCGCCTGCGGCTCACGTTGGTCGACCACAACGTGCTGCCCAGGTAACACCTCACAGATGACCTTGCACACCTGAGTGGTGATCACACCTGTCTTAACATCCTGTCTCTGCTGCAGTTCAGACAGCGACCTAGAGGAGGCGGTTGCAGAGGTGATCGACCACCACCATCTAGAGAGGGAACCCTCCCCCACCTGTCCTGTTACTGCGGAAACAGTGGGATCCTGCGCTACCTTGGTGACAGAGCGCATCATTCAAAGAGCTCCAGAGATCCTGGACCTGCAGCTTGCTCACCTGCTTTACGGTACACACCTGGTGTTATTGAGCGTTCGAAGGTTATCGAATACATGAATGGTTTATTTGAAGAGTTTCAGTCAGGTTTCAGAGCTCATCACAGCACAGAAACAGCTTTAGTGAAGGTTACAAATGATCTTCTTATGGCCTCTGACAGTGGACTCATCTCTGTGCTTGTCCTGCTAGACCTCAGTGCAGCGTTCGATACTGTCGACCATAATATCCTATTAGAGCGATTAGAACATGCTGTAGGTATTACAGGTACTGCACTGCAGTGGTTTGTATCATATCTATCTAATAGACTCCAGTTTGTGCATGTAAATGGAGAGTCCTCTTCACACACTGAGGTTAATTATGGAGTTCCACAGGGTTCAGTGCTAGGACCAATTCTGTTTACATTATACATGCTTCCCTTAGGCAGCATCATTAGAAGACATAGCATACATTTACACTGCTATGCAGATGACACCCAGCTCTATCTGTCCATGAAGCCAGATAACACACACCAATGAGTTAAACTGCAGGAATGTCTTAAAGACATAAAGACCTGGATGGCCGCTAACTTTCTGCTTCTTAATTCAGATCAAACTGAGGTTATTGTACTCGGCCCTGAAAATCTTAGAAATATGGTATCTAAGCAGATTCTTACTCTGGATGGCATTACCTTGGCCTCCAGTAACGCTGTGAGGAACCTTGGAGTCATTTTTGACCAGGACATGTCCTTCAATGCACATATTAAACAAATATGTAAGACTGCGTTCTTCCATTTGTGCAACATCTCTAAAGTTAGAAATATCCTGTCTCAGAGTGACGCTGAAAAACTAGTTCATGCATTTATTACTTCCAGGCTGGACGACTGTAATTCATTATTATCAGGAAGTCCTAAAAACTCCCTGAAAAGCCTTCAGCTGATCCAAAATGCTGCAGCAAGAGTCCTGACAGGGACTAGAAAGAGAGCAGATTTCTCCTGTTTTGGCTTCCTGTTAAATCCAGAATTCAAAATCCTGCTCCTCACATACAAGGTCTTAAATAATCAGGCCCCATCTTATCTTAATGACCTTGTAGTACCATATCAGCCTATTAGAGCACTTCGCTCTCGCTCTGCAGGCCTACTTGTTGTTCCTAGAGTATTTAAAAGTAGAATGGGAGGCAGAGCTTCCTTCTGCTGGAGGTTTCTTCCTGTTAAAAGGGAGTTTTTCCTTCCAACTGTCGCCAAAGTGCTTGCCTGTTGAGTTTTCTCTTTATGTATTATTGTCGGGTCTACCTGTATAAATAAACCTGAATTGAGTAAATCTTGTGTGTCTGAAGTGTGCCGTTGACTGATTGGTGGGTTGTCTGTGTTGGTCTGCAGCTGCCATCGTGGTGGACTGCGTGGACATGTCACCTGCTGCAGGTAAAGTCACTCCCAAAGACAGTCAGTATGCTGCAGCGCTGGAGAACCTATTCCCTGCTCTGCCACCGAGGGGCGCTCTCTTCCAGGAGTTGCACAGAGCCAAGTTGGATGTCTCAGGTCAGTTTCTGAGAAGTCAGTCATAACTGAGAACACAGGTGGAACAAAGTCTGGACTCACCTGTGTTTGTTACTCTTCAGGTGTGGATACACTGCAGATTTGTACTTTTTCCTTTATAGTTTTTATTAAAGAATTCAATGGAGCATTGTTTTAGTATTGCAGTTTTACTGTACTTGGTGTAATATTTTTTTATTGGAGTATTTGACGCAGTACTTTGTTTGCAGGTCTGAACACAGAGGAGATGTTGTTGAAGGACATGAAAGCTGTTTCAGGAAGTTTGAATCTCTCCGTTTCTGTTCTCTACATCTCACTGCAGGTCAGTACTGCACACTGTACTACAGTCATACTAATAAGCTGCAGTGACACCAGTCTGCCACCAGATAGCATCAGAGCTGCAGAACACCTGACGAGACATACTGGTGTGTGTGTGTGTGTGTGTGTGTGTGTGTCAGGAGTTCCTGCAGAGGGAGGACTTGGAGGCGGAGCTTTCAGGTTTCTGTCAGAAGTACGGATATGATTTGCTGCTGCTGATGACAATCTTCTTCACTGAGAGCAAAGAGCCAATCAGAGAACTTGCTGTGTTCAGCCACAGCACCACCTGCAGGGAACAGGTACACTCTCCTCCCCCTTCTTTAGTCTGCTGTTCCTTCTGCGTGACGGCTCAGGTGTCCTCCCTCCTCAGGTGAGCCAGTACCTGGAACAAGCCCAAAGCCCCGCCCTCAACCTGAGTCCACTCAGCAGCCCCCACTCTCACATCTCAGCCTATCATCAAGGTAACACTCCTGTAATCAGACACATCTTGCAGGTGTGCACAGGTGATGCTTGATGTTCTGCTGCCTCGTTAGCTATGCTCTGTAGGGTGTGTCTCTGGGGGGGGGGGGTGGCCTCAGGACTGATGGTGACTTCATCACCCTATGTCTCCAGGAAACTCACTGGCGTCTCGGAAGAAGCTCCTCCCCATCATGAAAGACTTCCTGACGACGTGGGATGGGTATGGTTTCCCGGGAGACAGGAAGGACGAGCTGTCTCAGGTCCCGCCCACACCGATGAACAGCCTGGTGGAGGGCTCCCCTCTGGACAACGGTCTGCCTCGCATCACCTCCCAAGCCCTGGAGGAGAAGTTCAGCCAGATGGTCAACAGGACTGACTGACCTGTCAGAGGAAGACAGCGATGAAGCACCAACGTTTTATGGGTTGTTGTTTTTTGGGTTTTTTTTGGTTTTTTTAGCAGGTGTTGTTGAACACGAGCATGAATCCGTGTTCCTGTTTCTCTAATAAAATCCAAAATGATCAAAAGAATCCGAGTCTGGAAACCCGCCGACAGCAGGCATGAAGGTCCGCCCCCGCTGCACGCCTCGTGCTCAGAAAAAACTGGGCGCAGCTGTGACTGAGGCCTCCAGCCAGCAGGTGGTGCTGTTGGATCGGTCTGACACAATAAAGTTCTCTGCAGTCCTGCGTGGATGAAAGCACACTGTGCAAAAGTCATGAGCCACCCTCATTTCTTTATATTCTCTATGAGTATGTTTATTAAAACATACAAAACACATGTGATGGTTCAGAATTCAAATGTTTATCAAAGATCTGTAACATCACAGACTGAGCTGCAGCCGTGACGGAGCCTCCGTCTCACAGGGGGCTGCTGACGCTGTGTTGGAGCTCCTCGCACACGCTGACCATGATGTGGCTCCATCGCTCTATCAGTCCCGTTCCTCTGACTTTCATCGGCGTTTCCTCCTGTGAGGCTGAGCAGCAGACGATCGGCTGATTGTCTCTCTGGTCTGCTGCAGAGTTTTCAGGCCTCACACTTGTGCCGTTTCAGCTCTTTGGGAATCGCCTCTTTGGTGCAAACTTAAAGTTTTATGTCAGACTGTTATCTGTGCCATTTCTCACAGACTCAAATCAAATCACTTTTATTGTCACATCACATGTGCAGGTACATTGGTACAGCACATGTGAGTGAAATTCTTGCGTGCGAGCTTCACAAGCAACAGAGGTGTGCAAAAATACAATAACGTAAAACAAGCAAAATATAAGAATGGCTACATCTGAAACTAATAAATATATGTACAATATATAATAGTATATGCATTTCTGGATGTGTATACTAAATATTTTTCTACGTGTGTGTGCGTGTGCATATTTTACAAATTAAATGGAGTAAACAATAAAATAAAATATATAAAAAAATATACAGACTTTGCTGCTAACAGCGTGTTCAGACACAACACTGGCTCGTACCTGAGCTTGTGATCACATGTTGCATCCAGCTGAGGTGTGCCGTCATAGCGGACCTTCATGCTTGTTTGAATCTGTTTGTTTTTTTGGGGGTTTTCTGAAGATGTGAATTTCTGACAGATTTGGCACTGTTGGGCCTCCGTAGGCTGTTGGTTTTGGGTGTTTTATTAAAGAGAAAAAGAACTGCAGCCAACTGTCAGGAAACCAGCTGTGAATAAATCATGTTTCACAATAATTGCACTGAGAAGGGAAAGACTTTTATTGTGAAACAGAGGGAAGAAGCTTGCAGCAACAGGAAGTTTGCAGAAGAAAGGTTTTTGGGTTTTTTATTTACAATGTTTCATCATGAGTCATCAGGATAAAGTTTGGGGTACAACTCTGTAAACATCTGGAACATCTGCTCAGACTTGTGGTTTCCCCTCTGAAACACTCGCCTTCCTTCTGACCTTCCCCCGTTGGACTCGATGTATTTATTGTAGTGAGTCGATTTATTAACTTGGGTGTTTGAAGTGGAAATGTTATTTCTAATTATGGTTGTAAAATTTTCTCCTTTATCTCTGGATTTCTTGTGTTGATTCCTAAATATATGTCATTCATGCCTCCTGACTTCCAAAATAAAAGTCTTTTTAAAGCATTTAACTGAATTTAAGCTGCTATCACAGGCACTAGGACCCTGCGGACACTCTGCACTTCCTCCTGCTTTAAATAGCTTCAGCATCTGATTGGTGGATTTTTAATGAAGCAGGCTGAAGCTGATCTGCCACCTCACCTGTGTGCAAGGAGCAGGTGAGCGTGGCCAATCAGGTGGCGGCTCTGTGGTGAAATGCAGACAAACCTGTCAGGCAGAGAGAGAGAGCGAGCGAGCCCCATAGAGTGAGAGTGGGAACTCCCTCTGTGCGAGGGAGAGGAGAGGAAGGAGGACACCACACTCAGACATCCAGTGGGTCCCACACGCTGGTCAGAGCACGCCGTGACATCAGAGTGACATCATGAGCTCCCCCACTGAGCATACAGACGGGCACGGTGAGGACAGGTAAATATTTACAGCTCAAACGCTGTGTGAGAGTGTGTGTGTGTATTTGTGCGTGTGTGCGTGCGCATTTCCTGCTCAGTAAAAAGAGGAAGTTCAATTCAAACTGCTTCTGCTGCTGACGGTCAGTGAAGGGGTCTCTGTGATATGTTCACCGCCTGATGATCTGGGCTGTTGATCAGCAGGAAGTGATATCCGTTGACTTCCTGCTTGCTATGGGGTCTCCCGGTCCAGGTCCTGAGCCTCATCGCCGATCTCTTCCTTGCTGATGACTTCACTGATTAGTCTGCAGTTTCTGATTGGCTCCTGGTCGGGTCCTGATCGGGTTCTGGTCCTCGGACAGGAAGCTGACGCCTTTTCCTGGATCTGAGCTCAGAGTCAAAGACCAGAGGAGGCCTCTAATCCTCCCGAGTCCCTGAAAACACTCTCTGAGCTCCTAACTCAGTCCGTGAAGCTCTGCAGGTGAGGCGTCCGGTCACGCCTGCGTGTCATGCGCTAGTTTGTGTCACACGTTGAGTTTTTGCAATTTCCCATCATGCTCCTGCAAACAGCTGATCTGTGGAGCAGGTGCTGAGTGAACGTCACCAAACAAACTGCCAGTAATGTGAACTGTGTTTGAGCTGATGAAGAAACGGACTGAACATCGCTCTGAGGTTCACGCCTCGCACTCTGCACCTGCAGCTTCACCTGCGCAGGTGAGGCCGTTGTAACACATGCAGAGCCGAGGACATTAGGGGAGAATATTTAACGTTCACAACACGCATTTTAATAACCCGTGCCGAAACAAAGCATCTTATGTTCCTGGCCTAACCTTACTGCCCACGGAGGTGCGTCTGATAACACACCTGAGGACTGCGCTCACACACCATTTTGGCTTTTTTTAGAAAATCTGGCTGTAAATCAACAGCCTGAGCCAAGTGTGCCATCTGCTGGGACGAGCTCAGAATCAAAGGTGATGATGTAATAATGATTGGCTCCACCCCCTGCAGTTCACCTGCAGTATCTGCACGCACCACCAGGGGCAGCCGCCAAGACTTTACGAATCTTTAAGGCTGGAGACAAAGAACTGAGCAGATTATACGATCTGCAAACATCAGTCTTCATCGTCTTAAACTCGTCCTCCTTCTTCTCACATGTTCTCACCTGAGGAGCCCTCTGATTGGCTGAGATCCTTTGTGAAGAGCTTTAATCTTTACCAGGATTTCATCTGAACTTTCATGTATCCATCCACAGCTGTTCCTCACCAGGAGTGACTCCAAGGAAGCTTTACAGACTCCTTCATCTCTCCTCTTTGTTTTTGTGGAGGCTCATCAGAGTTCTGATATTTTTGCGAGCTGACCCTGAAGGTACCGCAGTGAAAACACTCCTCACCTGCAGAGGACCACCCACTGCACACACCTGTTCAGTTACTGTAGCTGGAGATCAGGTGTGTCAGCTTCACAGCAAACAGAGGAACAATGAAGCCCCTCCCTTGTTCACCTGTTCAGGTGTGTGTGAGATAGTCAGAGCAGTCAGACGGGTTTGATCTGATTTTAATCACCAGGAGGCTTAACTGCCTGCAGGTCAGATCTGTGATTGGACGGAAACCCTGGAGCTATAAATAGTTTACAAACCTCCAAACGAACGTCACAGGAGGTCAGACCAAGGTGTGTGTGTGTGTGAGTCATGAATGTCCGATCAAACAAACTTATTTATTGGTCTTTATTTAACTTTAAATAATAGAACCACAAAAAAACGTCAAAATACCTGCAGAAGAACAATCAGCCAATCAGAGAAGAGAATCTGAATTGGGTCCCATTTTCGGTTTTTCTTTGCTCTTCCAGGTCTGCTCCAGGGCCCTCAAGCCCCGCCAACATCCAGGACATGGAGCTGAGGGAGGAGTGGCAGGATGATGGCTTCCCCAGGTCAGAGGTCATGCTAACAGAGGCTAATAAAGATAAATAGATCCTTATGGAGGATGTTAATTTGTGCTAACAGAGGCTAATAGTAACATATGGTAAGAGGCGAATGTAGCTTTAATAAAGGCTAATGCTAATATGTGCTAACAGAAGCTAATAGCTGTGAATAAATGCAAACTAAAGCTAATGTGTGTGGTGAATATCTTCTCACCTCTTTGTTTCACATGTTTACCTGGCTGGCGTTGCTGGGCTTGCTGCTTCAGACCACTTCCAGAGGATGACACAGAAAGTCCAGCAGGAGAATCAGGTGAAAACCAATTTTTGTAAGCTAAAGTTGAAGCTACGAGTCTGTTGTGGCCAGTGCTATCCTCTACGCTGTTGCATGCTGGGGGAGCAGATTGAGGGTTGCTGATGCTAACAGACTCAACGAACTGATCTGCAAGGCCAGCAATGTTGTGGGGATGTAGCTGGACTCTCTTAAGGTTGTGATGGAGAGGCATACGTTGTCCAGGATAAAGACAGTGTTGGATAATTCCTCCCACAAGAGCACGCTCAGTCATAGACTGAGATTACCAAAAAGCACCACTGAACGACCCAGGAATGCATTCCTGCCTGTGGCCATCTCCCTGTACAACTCATCCACCCAACACACTGTATACTGCTATTGCTACACCCTCTTTGCTCATGCTCTTCTTTCTTATTCAGATATTTATTAGTAAGCAGTGTTGGGACTAACGCGTTATTAAGTAACGCGTTACAGTAACTACGTTATTATTGTGGTAACGAGCACGGTAACTAGTTATGCCAAAATCAGGAACGCGTTAGTCGTTACTGGGATTTAGATAGGCTCGTTACTCGTTACTTCGTGTGGTGGCATCGCGGAGCTTCCACAGATTCAGTAACATAAGCAAGTGGTGGAGGCAGCAGGTGGATGAAGGAAAAGGGAGGCAAGAGGAGAGACCCGAAGCGGCCGCTGGTCCGAGAGTGTCAGGTGAACTGAACTTCAGGTTAGAAGTTATGACCTGCAGTCCATCTGGGTCAGATATGAACCAAGTTTAGGTGGAGTTTATTTAATATTAATTTCTAGTATCAGCTGATGTTTGCTGGAGCCACAGCTGTAAAGCTGCTGGTCATGATGTCGGTTTGGATATGTGGTGAGAGGGAAACATGAAGATGAAACCAGGAGATGTCCTTACTGAATCATCAGAGCTGAACAGGTGATGGAGAAACAATTTTCTGTCCCAGTCCAGCCCTGTATGCAGCTCATCTGCAGTCTGGTGTTACCTACATCTTCCTATTCAGAAGGCAGAATTTCAGAGTTCTGAGTACAATCGAAAGCACCACGACTGCAGTTTTTGTGTTGGATGTAAAAAGCGCACATGACTCTGTGACGTAGGCTAGAATCATGGCAGCAGTCAACGATGGTGCAGGCGTGAGATTTCTCTCGTGGAAATATGCACATTATCTTTTCCTTTGTATTGGTCGGTGGCACAGTGCACTGTGGCAAGTAAGCAAGCTAGAAGACTGGCAAAGTTACGGAAGCAACACATTAACAAGAGAAGTCTGAGTAAAACCAAAGTTACTTTCCCTACTAACTAGTTACTTTGAAAGTAACGAGTAACTTCAAGTAACTGAGTTACTTTTGATGGAAGTAACTAGTAATGTAACTAAGTTACTAATTTAAAGTAACTTACTCAACACTGTTGAGTAAGTGGCTTATATATATGTAAATATTGTATATATTGTGCTATTGTTTATTTCCTGTATTGTCTTTGTTGCTGTTGGTACTGGAGCGCTGTAACCAACATCATTTCCTCTATGGCTCAGTAAAGTATTCTGATTCTGACAAAGCTCAAAGTCACCAATCAAAGGTGATCAAAATCAATGACAACAATCTTCCAAAAATCAATCAGTGTTCACTCTGTCCTCTGTTCTTTAGCTCTGGTCACCAGCCTCACTGGAGGCGGAGCTAAGAAGCGTCTGGTGGCACCGTCTCTGAGTCTCACGCTGAACCGCCGTGACTCGAACGATCGGAACAGCTTCTCTGCAGCCGCGCTGTCAGGGACACCAGACGACACACCGTCGCTTGACATCAACCTGGAAGCTCTGGAGACGCCATCGGACAGCGAGACAGGAACACTGCCGGACAGCATGCACGACCTGGAGTGGGATGGTGAGATGTGCACGCAGATGGGAAGTAATGTAACTGAGAGAAAAGCAGCTGACCTCTGACCTCTGTCTCACAGACGACCTTCCTCGGATGGGCAGAGGTGGAGCTGTGGGTGTGGCCAGAAATCCGATGGAGCAGTCCGAAGGTCTGATGGAGCTGGATCAGGTGGACAGCAGAGGGCGGCGCTGGAGGCGGTTCTGCATCTCAGGACACGAATACCATGTCAACATGAGCGTCCTGGAGCCGTACCTGCAGGTCCTGTCGCATGGAGGTCAGAGGTCACACACCCACCAAACTACCTGTAATACACCTGCAGGAGCTTCCAGGTCTCACACACACCTGAAAAACACCTGTAACACAAATAAGATGATACACTGATATTACACCTGCAGGAGCGCCACACACACTCACCTGTAACACACCTGCAGGTGCCATGGAGCTAACACTGTGTTGTATTTGAAATTGCACCGTGACAGCTCTGCCTGTGGTTGGTTGACAGGCTACTTTGGAGACGGGATGAACGCCATCATCCTCTTCACTTCTTGTTACCTGCCGGAGAACACAGTGGAAAACTACGAGTATGTCATGGAAAACCTGTTCAGGTGAGTTTGGGCGCAGAAATTGTGGTCAAATGCTAGCAGGTGTGAGCCACGCCTCCTTTATCACCTGTCTTCCCCTGCAGGTACATTGTGGGGACGCTGGACCTGATGGTCTCAGAGAATTACCTGCTAGTCTACCTGTGCGCCATGGCTCCCAGAAATAAGCTGCCCTCCATCAAATGGCTTCACCAGTGCTACACGTCCATCGACAGGAGGTACAGCATCCCCTCTCAGCACCGCCCTGAGGGGTGGAGCTTCTTTACTTCCTGTTCCTTCAGTAACTGTGACCCCGTAGACGAGTAGAGCTTCTCATAACTGCTCGCTGTGTCTGCTCCGACCTGTGGACCATGCGGCGAGATGATCTTTCAGTTCAACTACCTGCAATTTTGCTTTATTTATGTAGCACGAACAGTCGCATCGGGGCACCTAACAATCATGTGACCCCCTATGAGAAGGCACTTTGGCGACAGGAAGTAACCTCCAGCAGTACCAGGCTCAGGGGTGGCCATCAGCCGCGACCGGTGTGGGTGAGAGGAGGAAGACGGGATATTCTGAATGTGAGACGAGCTAAGGTGAAAACAAGGCGCGTTACGCTAACCATAGGCAAGAGCGCCAACGGAGAGCTCCGCCCCCATCACAGCCACAACAAAAATGACCCCTCTATTCATCCATTTGCAGTGTCAGGGTCACGACCTGATTTTCACACGCTGCGTGGCGTGCAGCACCGAGATCCTATTTGGAGCATCCACTCGAGTCAGACTTCCTGTTTGGAAACAACCAACCCACCAACTCTGCAATCCAAGATGGCAGCAGTGGGGGTTCAACACCCCCCGCCTCTCGCCATGTCACCTTCTGCTAATAAAAGCTAATAGCTGGCTGTGGCTCAACGACAGCAGGTGATGGTGCTGACGTCGGGTCAGACTCCGTCATGACGTCTTTAATCTGATTGATCACGCTCGCTGTGTAAGAGACGCTCTGATTGGAGCGCTGCTCTGTGTGGTCATGATGTAATCATCAGTTGCCTTTGCTGTTGGGAGATGATGTCGGGGATTCAGCCATGTTTCCAGCTCTTTGGAGGTCATCTTCTTCCTCCTCCTCATCACAGCTGTGCACGCTTACAACCACAGCAGCACCGTGCAGCTCTTTAACTCGTCTGTCATACGTAATGGCGTTACCGCGACCAGCTGATGGTCACGGTGGCCTTTGAAGTGTGTTTAGCGCACAAGGACATGGGGGTTCACTGTCCTCATGTCTCCGCAGGCTGAAGAAGGACCTGAAGGGGCTGCTGGTCGTCCATCCCGCCTGGTACATCAAAGCTCTCATCACGCTGGTCAAACCTTTTATCAGGTCAGCGCGCGCACACACACACACACACACACACACACACACACACACACACACACACACACACAATGTACATTTGGTTTTTCTGGACCCTGGTTGGCTGCAGTGCATTCCTACCACCAGAAGGTGGCAGTGAAGTACCAAGAAGCTGAAATCTAGCAGGGCCTCTGTCAGTGAGCTGCACTTTGACTCTGTATGGAGTCAAAGTGCAGCTCACTGGATAAATCACTGTGTGCACGTTCACGGTGCAGCATCTAATGAGTCTTTACTTGGGATGAGGGAAAGAAATTAGACTAACAGACTAGTGTAAAAGTAAGAAATGCTCAGAAGTTTAGTTCAATTTCATGGAAAATGTCAAAAACTAACAACAAAGGCATTTTAAAATATTTATCACATTCATGATCAGAGGTGGCAAAAGTCCAGACATTCAGTGTTTAAGTAGAGAAGAGTTATTGTCAAAAGCACATGTACAGATCATACACAGTGAAACTGCAGGGCTCCCACAGTCCTCAGTGTTACACTAAACAACATAAAAGATAAAAGTCTTATACACACAACAGTGTCCAACACAGTCTGAGTGTTTTTGGGAAAGTGGGAGTGTGGGAGTCAGTGAAGGGCGGTGGTTCAGAGTTTTGGGGGCCGGGGTCGACAGAGCAGGGAGAGAGTAGATGTCCTGGAGTGAGGGCAGAGAAGCACCCACGATCCTTTCTCTGCTCTCGCTCTCCTCAGTTTGAGGAGGAAGTAGAGTCGCTGTTGGGCTTTACGGACCACGATGCTGTTCTTTGACGACATCAATATGAAGTACATATACTAGTGTTAAAAAATACTGCAGTAAAAGTTCAAGTATGGATTTAAACTTAAGTGAAAAAGTACAGGCTCTGACAGTTACTCAGAGTAAGAAAGTAAAGAGCAGCTCCTTGAAGGACGTTTTTACTGAACCTCCTGTTATATTAATGTAATAAAGTAATAATAGATGGAGATGAGCAGGTTTTCCCAACGACGATGCACCACCTGGTGGCAGATGTCTACATAACATTTAAGACCCAATAATTTACTGGCGTTAGATTAAACGGCTGTCATGTCTGTTGCTGACGATTAACACATCGCCAATCTTCGTAATTCTTTCGATCTTGAAGAATTCTTCCAAGAGTCTGTGGTGCACGCTGGTGAAACCAGAACCTCACAGAACTGCACCGCCTGATGGAAACATCGGTCAGCACAAGGCGCCATCTCAGTGTCTTAAAGAGTGTTTGATGTTATGCAGATGTTGGATGTTGCAGCAGAAACACATTCTAAAGCTCAGACCTGAGCTTTAGAACAGGACCCCAAGTCTTCCCCCTCGGTTAGAGCGGCCTCCTGTGGTGGATCTGGTCATTACACAGATAAATCTCAGTGAGAAATCTTACAGGTTAAACTATCCCAGGTCCTGATGTGTTGTGTTAGCTTGATGTAGTTGGTCTGTCTCACCTGTGACCTTTGACCCTGTTCTCCACAGCGATAAGTTCAGCAGGAAGATCCGCTTCATTCAGAGTCTGCAGCAGCTGTCCGAGCTCATCCCCACAGACCAGCTGCAGATCCCCGACGCCATCCGCCAGTAAGGCCCTCTGACTCCAGTCTGACTCCAGTCTGACTCCACTCTGACTCTGACTCCACTCTGACTCCAGTCTGACTCCACTCTGACTCTGACTCCACTCCAACTCCACTCTGACTCTGACTCCACTCCAACTCCACTCTGACTCCAGTCTGACTCCACTCTGACTCTGACTCCACTCTGACTCCGCTCTAACTCTGCTCTGACTCCACTCTGACTCTGACTCCACTCCAACTCCACTCTGACTCTGACTCCACTCTGACTCCAGTCTGACTCCACTCTAACTCCAGTCTGACTCCACTCTGACTCCACTCTGACTCCCCTCTAACTCCACTCTGACTCCACTCTGACTCTGGAGTCAGAGCAGAGTTAGAGCGGAGTCAGAGTGGAGTCAGAGGGGAGTCAGAGTGGAGTCAGAGTGGAGTCAGAGCAGAGTTAGAGCGGAGTCACTCTGACTCCACTCTGACTCCACTCTAACTCCAGTCTGACTCCACTCTAACTCCACTCTGACTCCACTCTGACTCCACTCTGACTCCCCTCTGACTCCACTCTGACTCCGCTCTAACTCTGCTCTGACTCCACTCTGACTCTGACTCCACTCTGACTCTGACTCCACTCCAACTCCACTCTGACTCTGCTCTGACTCCACTCTGACTCCGCTCTGACTCCACTTTGGCTTGGACTCCATTGTAACTCTAATCTGGCTCTAAGATAACTTTGATGATCGATTGAACACACAGATTAAAAACAAAATGCAAGAAAATGCTTATAACACCTCACAAAAAGGCTAACAGTGGCAGCTGGGTTAGCTGCTACTTCTGTATGTTTTAGACCTAACCCATACTGACCTTTGACCCCTATTCACCTTAACAGCTGGTGATAACAGCCTTTTCTTATTCCTTCTGTTTGACTAACTCCTATTTTACTGAGTCATACTTCCTGTATAATTTCCAAATTAAAAGCCCTCCATCAGTTTGCATTGAGCCTTTTATTGAGAAACGATTGCAGAAATGTCACGTGATCTGTGCCGTGAGGAAGACTGAGAGAAGACGAAGACACTCACAGAGACGTTAAGGCCTGCTGATGTTGGCGCGGTTCATGAATCCACTTCCTGTCTCTCTGCAGGTTTGATGAGAAGCTGAACAGATGACCCTCTCACACGTCACACTGGAGGGACCCAGGAGGCCACAGGGTCAGGAAGCCTGCTGACCTTTGACCTGTGGCGTGTACATATGAGCAGACTGCTGTACGTCTGTGTGCTGGTGGCGTTCGGACTCAGAGAGGACGAACATGCTAACGGGAACTCTGCTGCTTCTTTCCTCTAAACTTGAACAAACGCTAACTTACTGTTTATTTATTGGCGTATTTAAGACGGCGGTGAGAGCGAGACACCCGACACATCGCGCCGTCACGTTTCTGTCTGAGCCTCAGATCTATGGACGTGTGGGGGGTGGGGCTAATCGGGCTCTGTAATCCAGGTGATAGAATCGGTTTTGGTTTTCATGTCCATGTGAAACACGTGAGTGGAGCTTCACTGCGGAAAGTTGCTGACTGGTTGCTGACTGTGTTTCACTTCCTGTAATAAAGCATGGATCAAGCAGCCTGACTCGTCTTGTTTGTTTCATGAGGTCCCGTCTACCTGAAAATGCGTGACGCTGACTCACGGTTTGCGACCTCACCGCCGTTTCAGGGTCAGCAGCGGGCTCTTAGGCTTGACGAGGTAATGTTGACAGCTGTGGACAGGACAATTATTTAGTTTTTCTTTTTAGTTTTGAGTTCACAGAATTATTCATTTTCCACACAGTGTAAACGCGAGTGCTTACTGGCTGAAATGATTGTCAGGTGACCTGTATTCTTCTTTCTGAATGGCCTGCAGGGAACAGCTCAATCCAAACATCAACAGTATCAACACCAACGTGAGTTCAGCCCACTGAACTGTGTCAGAGCGCCCTGCTGTGACTGTGATTTACATCTTTTCTCTCACACGTCCAAACCTTTCCGTGATCACTCTCGTCTGTTTTTTACAGCCTGTGCTCGTCTCCAAGTGCTCTACGTTCAGCTTTCCAAAACGCACAATTTCAAAATAAAAGCTCAAAGGTGTTGTGTTAAATCATTATTGTGAAAAGTGAAAATCACAGTAGCACGCACACTGCTGCTTTCATAAAGGTGTCAGTATTGGAAAAACTATGACATTGGGGGTGTCCAAGTTCATGGGCTGCATCCTCCTGAGGCCGCATTTGTAGCCCGATTACGTCACAGCGACGCGATGAAGCCTGTCCAAATTCAAAAGCTGCTCCAAATGCGTTCCCCTTTTCCCAGATTTGAAGGATGGGTCGGGTGTATCCTTTGTGGCCTATATTATCCCAGAATTCATATTCATATTCCAGTTTCCAACAATGGCAGCAGCTACTTTTAATATTACTCTGTGTCACAAAACATACTTTCAGGCAAAAATGTAGCTGCGTGAACTTCAAATATCTGCTCGGCTTATCACGATTTCACATATTTGCAAAAGTGCTCCGACGTTTTGGGAGACAAACTCCCCGCACATCGTTTTCAACCCCACCGTGGTCTTTGGCTACTCAGGTCAAACATGATATATAAGTCAATTAGATACTTATAAATGTCATTGTTTGGCTTTTTTCAGTGTCTGATTTGTTTGTGAGTAAATCGGTTTGGCTGAGATTAAAGTTATAGTTCTCACACAGCTGAATAAACATCAAAAAGAAAACTGATTAAACAGAAGTATGAGATGGTCGAGAGTTTACTCCAGTGTTCTGTTATGTAAGCAGTGTGGGCTGTTTCACCTGCACCAGAACTCAACTGTTTACATACAGTGGCTTGCAAAAGTATTCGGCCCCTTTCAACTTTCCCACATTTTGTCACATTACAGCCACAAACATGAATCAATGTTATTGGAATTCCACGTGAAAGACCAACACAAACACGTGAGGAGTGGAACGAAAATCAGACATGATTCCAAACATGTTTTACAAATAAATAACTGCAAAATGTGGGAAAGTTCAAGGGGGCCAAATACTTTTGCAAGCCACTGTAAATAGGGGCGTGGCCTCTGTGACCGACAGGTAATCATAACAAACTGTCTGTGAGGGCTGAGCTTTAATGAGTAAAATTTGAGGATTTTGATTGGATGTGATCTCACAAACTGGAAGAGCATTCGGCAAAACACAAAAAGAGCACCACCCCATGCACATGTGAGACCGTACATGGACAGTTATAAAAGTGTGAAAGTACCTTTTATGTGAGCCGTGCACCGGCTCCGGCTGTGTGTCAGCTCTCAGGTTTCCTGTAGGTGGTGATCAGCTGTAGCTGGATGGTGATGGGTGTGAGCTGGTGGTGGTGTAGTGTATAGGTATGTGTGGGTGGAGTCAAACACACACAGCCCTCAGTGTTACAGTAAAACAATATAAAGATTAAAAAATAAAGTCTAATATACAACACAATGCAGTCTTTCATAAACAACAGTGTCCAACACAACCATAGTGACTGTGGGCAAGAGTTCGTGTGTGTGTGTGTGGGGGGGGGGGGGGCAGTCAGTGAAAGGGTGATGGTGGATGTTCAGTTTGTTTTATTTATGTCTGGGGGGGGTTCAGAGGGAAGAGGTGGATGCAGGTCTGGAGTTGGTGTGTGTAAGAGCAGGGAGAGAGTTCAGCATCCTGACAGCCTGATGGATGGAGCTGTCTCTCAGTCTGGTTCTAGCCATGGCGTACAGCTCCACCATAGCCGGACTGGCCATCGGCATTTGCCCGGTGGGCCGATGGGTTTGTTTGTTTTTTTTCCGTTTTTTTCCGTAACGGTATACACACTGAAAGGTGGTGGATTGGCCAGATGCTGGGAGATGTGTAAAAATAACTCAGTTGTTTGGCTATTGCGGAGCTTCCACAGATTCAGTAACATTAGCAAGTGGTGGAGGCCAGCAGATGCAACACGCTGGCAGGTGGATGACGGAAAGGCAGGAGGAGCAGAGACCCGAGGCGGTGAACTGAACTTCAGGTAAGAAGTTATGACCTGCAGTCTATCTGGGTCAGATATGAACCAAGTTTAGGTGGAGTTTATTTTCGTTTTGCTGACTTTTTACAGTCAGTTACAGTAACTCGTACTGCGTACTAGCTAGCATGACGGAGTTTATATACTGCTGGGCGGGTGCTATGATGTTACTGATGTTGAACTTGTTTTATCTTATTTTATTTATAAGGTTAGTTAGTAGAGTTTCCAACTGTCCCGTAAAAAAAACGGAATCGTCTCGTATTCAGAGAAAATATTATGCGTTTCGTATTGAAGTGAAAAGGAACACAGTTTGTCCCGGACTTCAGCTAGAATGAAAAAGACACAAAGCTGGAGTTATTCTGTGTAGGGAAGTTATGAACTGTTTCTGAGAGACTAATAACACCAGGATCCTTTTCTAAGTAGCTGACAGCTGGTAACTGCAGGGGCGGGTCTAGCAAAGTGTTGCCAGGGGGCCAGGTAGGGCATTAATATGTTTTGTTTAGGGTTATTGTACATAGTAATTTTTTTAGGGTCCCATCATAATTTCTTCAGAAGTACTGTATATGATGCCAGTATTTCCCACATTTTCTAGATACTGTACCAGTGCTGTGTGTAAAATGCCATCAAAAAGTCAATTAAGTTTTATTCTTTCTCCTTTCACTTTGTAAAGGTTGCCATGTTAGAAAGAATATTTTGCCCTGCCATGCTGTTTATTGATGTGGAAAATGAATGGTTTATGAAAATATATCTAAATCTGTCATCAGTAATCAGTAATGATCATGTCTCACCTCTAGTCTCCTCTGTCTTAATTTCAGGTTTTCACCATGTGTTGTAGATAGTTCAGGTTAACTCGACCAAGCAGTCTACTTTCGGGTACTGTTTAGAATACCAGAATAGGGAGGATGGTGTAGATTTAAGTTTATGAGACTGATACATATATACCAACAAGACAGCGTCCATCACTGTGACAACAGCGTTTGTTTTCATTCAAAGGCTTTATGGTTTTTCCTATAATACCTGGTGGGCCGGTCTCTAGTCAAAATGCCCAGGCCGATTTTTTTGTCCCAGTCCAGCCCTGACCTCCACCCAGGCATAGTGATGGGTGTAAGCTGTGGATGGAGGTATCGCTGCCTGTGTATACGAGCTGTTTACTGAAGGTTTCTATTCTCACTCTGATGACTCCGCTCTTTGGGCGCTCTCTCTCATTTATGGCCCGCCAGCTTGACGCCCCGCCCACAGTCCATTTCACGCACTGTTCACGCGTCCACTTCGCGCTCCGATTGGCTGACGTTCTGGGCCGGCCAATCACAGAGTTCCCTGTAGCAGAGGCTTGGCGAGTTCACGCTGTCCGCACGTGCTGCTCGGAGGGTAGCGGGACCCCAGCCCCTCCTGCGGTATAAAACGGGCCGGGGTTGTTTACAGAAAGAATCACAGACGGTACCGACAGCCTGGCCCGGTGGCACTTCCAGTTCTCTAATTTAGCAGCTGCCCTGGTTCATTAAACCCTTATTTCATTTTGTTTTCGCGCCTCGGTGGCGGTTTCTGCACTAACCGGACATTTCACCGTTGCTCCGTGACACTGACCCCTTGACTTCCGGTCCGTTTCGGCCGTCGTCATGGTTCTGTCCCCGGCCAGCAGGCTGCGGCTGTTCCGGGTGGTGTTTTCCGAACCCGGCCGCGCCTTCTATAGCAGCGGGGACAAGCTGTCCGGCTCCGTGCAGCTGGAGGCCGAGCAGCCCTGCAGGGTGGACGGCCTCCGCGTCACCGCCGCCGGCTGCGCGCGCGTCCAGCCCCGCAAGAAGCGCGGGAGGAGCCAGGAGGTGGAGTACCTGAAGTACGACGAGGATGTGCGGCTGGAGGAGGCGCTTAGCCCAGGTGAAGCTCCGAGATCAGACAGTACAGGAATTAGTTAATCAATACAGGTATCGATTCAAAGCTCACATAAAAAAAACTTTATTATCCAGATCAGTTAGAGAAACACGCGGAAGAATCTGAATCTGCATGATTTTAGGATTTCCTGCAGTCTCTCAGTGATTGACTGATGTAATGCAAACTTTAATTGTACTTATAAAAACCCACGAATGAAGGAGGAGATTGTCTTCAGGGACCAGAGCAGTGTCTGCTTCACGCTGTAAACATGTTCATTTTAACATAGGAGTCTGCAGGTCTGGCTCACTACTGTCTCTGCTGGACTCCAGAGGAACTGCAGGATGTGAGACCCAGGTCGTGTCCAAATTCATGGGCTGCATCCTCCTGAGGACGGGTTTGTAGACCGATTATGTCACAGCGATGCGCTGAAGGCTGTCCAAATTCGTCGACTCCTCCGAATGCAGCCGACAAATGCGTCCTCCTTTTCCCCGAATTTGAAGGATGGGTCGGGTGTGTCCTTCGTGGCCCACCATATCCCAGAATTCGTAGCGCGGCCCAGCCAAACTCCAGTTTCCGGCAATGGCGGCCACTACTAAGTTTTAAAATTACTCTTATTAATCTTTCTGGGTCACAAAATAAACTTTTAACATATTTTCAGGCGAGAATGTGGGTATGTAGACATATATTTTCTCGGTTTATCAAGACACCACATATTTGCGAAAGTGCTTCGACGTTTTCAGAGACGTCTGTTACCCACCAGCTCGACAGCTAGCCGGGAGCGAGGGTCACTGAAGCCGCAGAGAACGGCACAACTCCCGGCACATCATGTTCAGATCACTGCGGACTTTCGCTACTCGGGTTAAATGTAATATATAAGTCACTTAGACAACCTAAAAATGTTATTGTTGGGCTTTTTTCAGTGTTTTGTTTGTTCGTGAGTAAATCGATTTGGCTGAGATCAAAGTTATTAGATTATTAGATTAAATAAAACTTTATTAATCCATCGGGTGGGTTCCTCCTTGGTTTTCACACAGCTGAATAAACGTCAAACAGAAAACTGATTAAACAGAAGTGTGAGACGGTCGAGAGTTTACTCCAGTGTCCTGTTATATTTTAGATAGCAAGAAGCAGACGGCCGAGTTTATTAAACTCCACCGAGACAGCGGTGACGCAGATCAGAAGGCGAGACCGTCCAATTTCAAAGCCGTTTACTTCCGGCCTACCCGACCTTCTGAGGACCCGGCCCACGTAGACTGCGAAGGCCGGGTCCTCAGCAGGATGCAGCCCATGAATTTGGACACAACCCCAGACAGGATAAAAACAAAAAGAAACGGAGGAAGTCGCTCTTTTTACTCCCAAGAAGTAAAAGCTCCATTTTCTGCAGTCAGAGAATTGAGCTTTAATGTGAAACAGGAAGTTGCTCATTACTTATTTCCTGTGTCTCAGACTCTGACGGCTGCTTCCTGCTTCCTGCTGGTAAAACCTTCAGCTTCCAGTTCGGCTTCGAGCTGCCGCCACCCGGGTGAGTTTCCAGTCCCGCCGCTGCTTTCTGATGGCGTGTTGATCATGCTGCTGAACGCCACTGCTCTGCTTTCAGGTGCCTGGTGTCGTCCTTCAGAGGGAAGTTGGGCTCGGTGCGGTATTACGTGCGGGCCGAGCTGCGCCGCCCGTCCGAGCATGCCCTGCAGTGTGAGAAGGAATTTGAGGTGGAGGAGCCGCTGGACGTGAACCGAGCCGACCTGCTGGTACGAAACGCCCGGGAATCAAACTTCAGACAGGAAGTAGATTCTGGTTAATGCACATCTCCTGCCGCTGACTTCCTGTTCTACTGTTAGATGTTCATATCAGACACGGAGAAACGCTCAGTTTGTTACAGGCTTTTCTACTCTCTGAGCTCTGTGATGTCATAGAGAGGGCTAGAACCCTACCCATCTGTTGTCAGTGAGGGGTAGCCAGTCAGAGGATAGTAGTCTTAAAGGGGGTGGAGCTCAAAGTAAGAGGGGCTCAGTATCAGTAAAGAAGGATTATTCTGAACTGTGCAGTTCAGAATAATCCTTGCATAAGGCCATGCAGCACAGCTCTGCTGTGAGATGTCACCTGTGCTGCTCATTAACTCCTCCCCCTCCCCTCAGGCGCCGGTGGCAGCCTCCACTCAGAAGAAAGTCACCTGCATGTTCATCCCTGATGGCCAGGTGTCCATTAGCGCTCAAATCGACAGGAAGGGCTTCTGCGAGGGCGAGGACATCTTCGTCAACGCCAAGTTCGAGAACACGTGCTCCCGCATTGTGGTGCCGAAGGCTGCCATCATCGCCAAACACTCGTATGCCGTGGACGGACGCACCAAGGTGACGCCCTAACCTTTACTTTCAGACGTGAGTGCCATGGGACAGGAAGTGTGACCTGTGCGGTTTCCTGTGTGCAGGTGTTGCGTCAGAAGCTGTCGGCGGTGCGAGGAAACCACATAATTTCTGGGATGTGCGACATGTGGCAGGGCAGGACCATCAAGGTGCCCAAACTGAAGCCCTCTCTGCTTGGCTGTGACATCATCCAGGTGGACTACGCTCTCATGGTGAGAGACCACTAATGTTGTCATAAGATCAGAAGTAAAATGAGTAAAATGGAATGATGCAGGCTTAACTTGTAGCCCCACCCCCTCAGATCTACCTGCACATCCCCGGCAGCGAGAAGCTGACTCTGGAGCTGCCGCTGGTCATCGGAACGATCCCGTTCAGCGGCGTGGGCAGCCGGACGAGCAGCATGTGTAGCCAGGCCGGCTCCAGCTGGACCTCCTTCCCCTCGGCTCCACCCAGCTACAGCAACATCCACCGCGACCTCAGGGTGGACGGCCCCCGCACGCCGCTGCTCCACGACTACGATGGCACCGAGGACGAGGAGGAGGAGGGTGGGCTCATAATGAGAGTGCCTGAACTTCACTGCCCCCCTCCCCCCGTATACAGTGAGGTGAGCGCGCCAGTTTAACTTAGTGTGATCTCAGCGACAGCAGCAGCACTTTGGACATCACGGGGTCGTTTGGCGGTCTGCTGTCAGCTAATCCTGTCCTGATGATGTCATTCATTCGTTTTTCTTTCTCTTCTTCAGGTAGATCAGAACTCTGAGAACTCCTCTCAGGTGGTTCCCATCTTCTGAGGACAGCGTCCCCTTTAAACGGTCCAACGCCCCGTCTCTCCACCAGGACACAGGTTGAGGGCGGAGCCTCAGCTCTGCCTCGAGATCTGACCTGACAGCCATTCCCCTCTGATTCAGCTGTTTCCTGTCAGTGAAAACAGAGAAAATGTTTGTTTTTTTTAGATACTTGTTGTTGCATTATTTACTGTAGTAACAGGAAGTTACCTGTGTGTAAGATTTTGTAAATAAGAGCCTATTTTTTATTTTTTTTATGTGATACATGAGTTGAAAATGTTTGGGTGTTTTCAGTTTGTTCCCAAACAGCAAAAATAAAGCGATCATGAAGAATGTTGACTTTTATTCATTTTCTTTTTGTTGTAGAAACTAAATATTGCTACAGTTTCATGAAATGAAGATGAGTACAAAAACTGAAAAAACAGCCTCAATGGCAAAGTGCAGTGCCCCGCCAAAGTAAAATAGTGTTGGCTCGCCATAATAAAGTACAGAGCAGGGCTGTCAGATGAACTTTGAATTTTGTTTCTTTCAGAATTAAAATACTTTCTGAAAGTGTTCTCCTTTAATGATGATGAGGAGGAGGAGCTTAGAGGAAAAATAAGTTGTGTTTAAATGTTTCGGGTTCTCCACTTCCTGTTTGATGTTGTTAAACACGGTGAGAGGGGCACTTCCTGCTCTGTGATTTAAACATGTTCAGGTTTACTTCATAACAGCACTGTTAGTGCAGCTCTCCTCACCCCAGCCAGTCCCTGAGCCTGGTTCTGCTGGAGGTTTCTTCCTGTTAAAAGGGAGTTTTTCCTTCCCACTGTCACCAAAGTGCTTGCTCACACACGAGGTCGTCTAAATGGAGTTTCTGTGTAACACTGTAGTCTTTGCCTGACAGTATAAAGCTCCTTGAGCCGGCTGTTCTTGTGGCGGTGCTATATCACTTAAATTGAATTGAACTGCCCCCTGCTGGCAGGAGAAATGAACACGTGACTGAAACATGTCAAATAAACAAGAAAAAACAGTCCACACATAACATCCAGAGATACCTGACACAGAGGACCACAAATGTGTGCGTGTGTGTGTGTGTACTGAAGTGGGTAAGAGGTCGCACAGATGCATTTCTGAGCAGCACAGGTGCATCTGTATTTTTAACTTCCTGTTTTTCCTGGAAAGATGAGGACACGCTGGACAAGGGCGTTTTTAGAAACCACTGACTCACTGCAGTGTGTGTGTGTGTGTACACGTTTAGACATTTTTGTGAGGACAGAGAATTGGCATGCCACTATACTTGTGGGGACCAACAGCCCTTATGGGGACATCATGTCTGTCCCTGCGGGTTTGAAGGTAATTTTGAGGCTCAAAATGTGGTTTTAGTGTCAGGGTTACAGTTGGGTTAGGCATTCATTTTTGATGGTGAGGGTAAGCAGCTAGGGAAAGCATTATGTCAATGGGATGTCCTCACTAAGATATGAAAACCAGTGTGTGTGTGTGTGTGTGTGTGTGTGTGTGTGTGTCAGCGGTGGTGTGTGATTGGCTGAGGATCAGCGTGACAGCTTCTGACTCAGCCACTCATGTTTCCAGCTCTGCTTCCACTTTTAGAGTCTGCAGGCAGAAAGCAGGGCAAAGGTCAGTATCACAGCCTAATGTCTGAATCCACACACTGCACCTGCAGCTCCACACTCACTTTAAGGACAACAGGTCAGCAGGTCGCTAACGAGCCTCTGCTTTATTATGATTGTTATTTATTAATATTTACCTGCACCTTTAGTTAGTATGACCTGAACCCTAGTAGTATGACCTGTGTCGGCCTGACCGTGATGTACTCTGGATTATCTGTGTCTGCATGAGTCCAGCACTGACACTTTTGGGGCAGAAAGTCACAGGCTCATTTCCTTCTTGTTTCCTTACAATCAGGTCTTTAAGTCTGACGTCATTAGCCATGTCTGGGCCCAAACTCTGCTGCAGGTCCCAAAGTCAAATGATCACTGTAGCATTACTGAGAGTTGAAAAACTTCTAAATTCTTTCATCTTTAATAAAATGATCAGCGTTGCTGCTTTACCAGGTGAAACAATTACGTTTAACATCCATGAAAACCAAATTTATTACATTTAACAGAGTTAGAAGTTAGCAGGAAGTTAGGTCGCTAGCTTCCACCTAAACATGATGTAGCATGTTCTGACTGAGAGATTTATGAAGCATTCAAACGTACAGCTCTGCTATCACTTCCAACATAAATGAAGACAGGAAACTAAACAGCAGTGACGTTTGTAGGGTTACTGAAGTTGGGCTAGCTGGTATATAATGATGTGCTACGTGGCCGCTAGCAACACAGCTATGTTAGCATAAACACAGTGAAGCTGGAGGATGAACGCTAACTTTTTTCCACTTGATAAAAGTTAACTTGATGGTTAGGGACAAATGTAATCGCATGGCAGGATGCTGTAAACGGACCAAACTTCAGTCAGGAGAACAACTGAGATAATCCATCCACAATACGAGGTTAGTCATTCATATACTGCTGCTGGAGTTACATCGTGAGGTTTAAAACTGAGCTTTAAAACGATTAGCGGTAATAAAACCGAAAGAGGCCGACAGCAATCACTGACTGTTTTTAGGGGCTTGTTGAGATTAAATAGAACAAGATACAAAGCATTAAAACATATTAAAAACACAAAAGCCTTATTAAATGCAGACTACTTCGGGCCTGGAAGCAGGACTCATCACGTCATCACTTAAAAACCGAATAGCAGATTTTATTCATTTTACAAACTCAGGAAGTCAAATAACGACTTTTTAATAACG
>NW_005187540.1:289343-291368 GCF_000239375.1 Pundamilia nyererei | reverse complement strand
AACCTGCTAGGGGGCAGGTTAGCTTCACGGAGTGTGTCGTCATAGTAACTCACTCAGAATTAATCTAAACTCGCTTTGTGAAACCGAAAACCCAGAGTTTTCGTTAACTCAGGGTATACTTACTCAGAGTTTGCACTAAACCGGCTTCCTGAAACAGGGCCCAGGAGTTTGACACCTGTGATATAGAGTGAAACAATGGTTTCACCCAAAACCTGATAATGACCTACATCACAGGTGTCGAACTCCAGGCCTCGAGGGCCGGTGTCCTGCAGGTTTTAGATGTGTCCTTGATCCAACACAGCTGATTCAAATGGCTAAATTACCTCCTCAACATGTCTTGAAGTTCTCCAGATGCCTGCTAATGAACTAACCATTTGATTCAGGTGTGTTGACCCAGGGTGAGATCTAAAACCTGCAGGACACCGGCCCTCGAGGCCTGGAGTTTGACACCTGTGATATAGAGTGAAACAATGGTTTCACCCAAAACCTGATAATGACCTACATGCTTTTGTTTTTTTTTACAATGGTTCATGTGATGAAGCACATGAAGCACCTGGGACTTTTTACCATTTGGTTTTAGAACTGAACACGCTTCTGGGATGAAATGTCTCAAACAAGGCTAACACACCAACACAACAACCACTGTGCTTACACAGGCCACGGAGAGCAGCCACTGGTTGCAGGACTCCGACCTCAGCCAATGGCATGATAATCGGGTTCAGCAGGAGCCAGTAGTGGGGAAGGGTAGAGCCCAGAGGTCGGGAGCTTTGGGAACATTAGCCTGAAGTTTTACGTTATTTTAAGTAACATTGTTGTAAATTTGTTCCATCAGGCACAGGACGACACTCCCTCTGGGCGCTTGCCTCCTACATCCCAGGCTCTGCCCACTTCCCAGAGTTCACTGTTGTTCTGATGTTGGATGACATCCAGGTGGGATACTATGACTCAAAGGTCGACCGGGTGATGAGGGCGAGCACGACATCTGACCACGAAGCGGAACTCAACCTGGGCCAGGAGCCCGTGACTGTGCTACGAGACATTTACTCCAGCATGAAGAAGAGGCTGAATCTGGTGAAGCATCGCTTTAACCTGACCATCGATGGCGTTCATGTCCAGCAGAGGGTAACGGGCTGCGAGGTACTGGAGGACGGCCAGCCGGCACTCATCATGTTCAGAGACGGCTCCAACGGGCAGGACGCCGACAGCCTCCTCTACAACATGACCCACTTCACGTATGCTGTCAGGGAAGGCTGGGAGATCCAGTGGGACGCCCTAAAGAAAACATCCTTCCAGATGCTGTATTCAAACATATATCTACCGTTCTGTGTGCGGACGCTCCAACACTTCCTGGAGCGCGAGAAGCACCTTGTGATGCGAAGGGTGAAGCCTCGACTCCGCTTTATCACCAGGCAAGTGGTGGGCGGGGCTCAGGTCACCTGCCTGGCCACTGACTTCTACCCTCGCCACATTAACCTGAGCCTGCTGCGGGACGGCCAGCCCGTGGACGAAGGCGAGCTGCGCATCGGCTCGGTGCTGCCCAATGGGAACGGCCTCTACCAAGTGAGGAAGACATTGATGGTCGACGAAAAGGAGCTGCAGAGGAAACACAACTACACCTGTGAGGCGTCTCACCTGAGCCTGGACAACCGGCTGAGGGTAAACTGGAGGGCGGAGTCATCGTACTCTCACAGAGTTCATTCCATCTCGCCTCTGGTCTTCCTGCTGCTCGCTGCCGTCCTGCTGCTGCTGGTGCTGAGGAGGAGGAGAAGGAGGAGGAAGGAGAGGTCAGAGGGCGTGGCCACAGAAACACAGGAGCAGGTGGGAGAGAGAGAGCAGTCAGACGACCTCTTGACGTGACTCTGTGTGGCATCAGAATCACCTTTATGGGTGTACCTTGATAGGTTTGTAGCTTGAACCTATTCGCTGGAACGTTGAAGACAATATAATTACACAGCAAAAGCATTGAACACCAAGTAGGCAAAGTTCTTCGTGTTACTCATGCATGAGGGAGACCTGCCTGGAGCC
>NW_005187540.1:287741-288935 GCF_000239375.1 Pundamilia nyererei | reverse complement strand
GTACGACCTCTTCCCATGCTCCCAGGATGTAGGTGTGCATTCCAGTGTGGAATACACACCAAGCCTTTGCAGCCTGCTAAAGATCACACATCCTATCACTACACAATTGATTATACACCTCTAAGCATATATGGTTAAATATTTCTAAGCATAAATGACAATCAACAATACAAAACCTAACAACCTACAGAAGGAACTGAGCTCCAGTTTGTCGCTGCTCTCGCTGCAAACAGAACACAGTAACATGTATGAAATATTAACATGTACAAAAATATATTTGCATATAACATATTTCCATCATGACCTCTGTACTAACAGAGCATCTGTGGAGGCGGAGCTCCAGTTGTAGTGAGAGAAATTCTACGGTTTAGATTGGATTTTACTAATTAGCAGTATGTGTGGATGCAGACTGATAGTCAGTCTAACTAGCATTAGGCACTCGCGACCAATTAAGGTCACTTCCTGAAACAAATAATGGAGATTAAGTATCGGAATTTCAGGAGTGTGACCCCGCCTCCAAACACGCCCCTTCTGATTCTCATCTCTATATGTTCCCCCACTTCTGCAAGCTGTTTATTCTCATTTACGAGCCCCACCCTCCCTTTTCAATTCTCCAACTTCTTCACTTCTGTGTAGTACACAGTTTCTGCCTGGCCCCTTCGAGGCCTTCCCCAAACCGCAGCTCAGCTCATGTCTAAGCTTTTACCTACTAAAACGCTGTCAAACATAAAATGAGGGCGTGGACCCAGCATGTGAAATAAATGAATTAATAACACAGTGCTTCAAAATACTAGAAGCTTCAAAATGAACCCACAAACAGAAATGTCCTTCTGTTATTTATAATAAAGTCATGATTTTATTTGTGTCATATTTATCTATTGATGGATGCTGTCACGAGTTTTTGTGTTTCAAACGTTGTAACTATGTTCTTATTGTTGTTCATGGTTTTGGCTTTCTTTAGTGATTGTTCCTCCCTTAGTATTTACCTCAGCAGTGTATACTCTGTGATTTTCCATGTCCCACGTTTCATGTCTCCCCACTCATTGTGTAAGCTGTGTGTCCTGAGTCTGTGTGTTTCCTGTTTTATTTTGATAGTTCCTGTCCTGTGTGCAGTGTATCTAGTTTTGGTTCCCCCTGTCTCGTTAGGTCTGATGTGTCCCAGCCAGGCCCGGCCCTAACCAATCTGGCGCCCTA
>NW_005187540.1:273403-275335 GCF_000239375.1 Pundamilia nyererei | reverse complement strand
CTCTGGTGCAAATTACTGACCTCTGTCATCATTTTAGGTGGGGGAACTTGCACAATCGGTGGCTGACTAAATACTTTTTTGCCCCACTGTATTACTGTATAGTATGACCGTTTACTGCTACTGTGTACTGCTAGTGTGAAGTATTACCGTATAGTATGACTGTGTACTGCTGCTGCATCCTGTATTTATATTTATTTTATACCTGAAAATTTTTATCCCAAATTCTTCTACTGAGCATGTGCAGAAATTCACCTGGTTTCTGATTGGATAAATCCTGAAAAAACAGTGAATGCTGCTGATTTTTGATTAATCACTTGCTGTGGGCGGAGCCTCACCTGGAGCCCAGTCCAGCAGCTTGTCCATCTGCTCGCTTCTGTTGTACTTATCAGAGTAACGCTCCACATCTGGACAGGAAACATGAAGCACAGGTGAGACTTTCACAATAAAGCTGCAAATCATCAGCGGGAAGACGAGCGAAGTGTGACGTGTGACCTCTGACCTCTGTGAGTCACCAGCGGCTGGATGAAGCAGGGCAGACTCCTCATGGCGCCTCTGAAATCCTGCTTCAGGGCCAACAGATACTCCGCCTCCTCCCCGCCTGTCAGGGGGAGGGGCTTCCGCTCCATCACCTTGACAAAAGCAAGGCATTAACGCGATGTTCCAGCATGCATTGCTTTCACCACTTTAATGACTTAATTTTAGACTTAAATTACAGCCTGTCTGTGTGCATTGATCAGATTATTGATCAGTGATGGAAGACAGACCTCTGTCAAACTCCTGAACACATCAATAATCAATAATCTGAGAGGACAAGAAGCTGAGTGCTGAGATAACATGCGGCTCAGATTGTGGTGTTTGTAACCTTGTGACCAAAATATCCGAAAATGTTATGTTTGTGCATAGATGAGGATTTGTGTGTTTGTCGTGGCTGCGGGTCTTTGTATCTGCAAACAGACCTTAAAAATAAATAAATCGTGTTTTTGTAAAACATATTTACACAACTACAACATCTGAGTTAAATATTTACGACCAAAGTCTGAGCCAATAACACGGCGTTTTATTATCAGCATGAGTTATTGGCGGGAACTGAGTGACATCATTAGGTCAAACCTAGTCTGATGCTTATCCCCCCCCGAGTGGTGCAGGTGAGTCTCTTACAGGAAACACAGGTGTGGGCTGCTGCACCGATGGAGGTGGAGCATCTCCTTTGACTGTTTCCATAGTGAAACTTAGCATCCTCTGCCCCCGCCCACGTGCCGCCATCGCTACTCGGATGGGTCACACAGATCCACTCAGCAGTTAGAGCAGAACCTGGATCAGAACCAACGGAACACAATTAGAACTCCACCCGTCTCCAAAGCATGCGAGGCTGAAGTGGAGGCGGGGCTAACAGTGTGAGTGAGTGTGTGTGTGTGTGTGGGGGGGTGATGTCTGCAAACAAACGTAATTATCAAAACAGACATGTGACAGGACGGTCCTCTGCTTCATCAATGAGACCATGATGAAGAACTCGAACCCATAATGTTTCCACACCACTGCAGGTTTTTCTCTGTTCAACCAACAGCAGTCACTCTCCTCTCCAAATAACTTCTGCTTAGCTTTCCGAGCTTCCCTCGTGTCCTCTTAATTGTTGTGACACGTGTTCGAAACGCAGAGAGGTGCGCTCAATTTGCCACACGGAGCAGCGCCAGAGTAAAGCATGAGGGAGGGGCTAATAATTGGCTCAGTCATTTTCAATGATCGTTGAAAGCCCAGATCGTAATTTAGATTAAAATTCGATTAACTGAGCAGCCCTATGTCACGTGTATCGGGGTGAGATGATACATGACTGATGATTTGCGTGACTTTTTCTTCAGTTCACATGTGACAGCTTGCAAGCTCTCCAGAGAGTGATCCGTACAGCAGAACGCTGCTGCAGGATTGCTCTCCCCC
>NW_005187540.1:269936-272978 GCF_000239375.1 Pundamilia nyererei | reverse complement strand
TCCCCCCATTTTTGCACATGTCGAGGAGCGTGTCAGGCTACATTTCACTGTGTGTTATACTTGTATAACTATGCATGTGACAAATAAAGAACCTTGAACCTCACAGGTGACACACATGAGAGATTCAAGTAAACCCGAGTAACCGGATTAAAAAGCCAAAGCTGTTTGAATGAAAAAGATAAACAGCACATTATGTGCATGTCACGTCTTTCTGTGTGTATGGAGACAGAGGCCAATCACGGTGCGGGGACAGTTCCCACCTGGACACCTGGTGAGGCGGACCTCCAGCAGCGGGTTGTAGCTGTTAACCGCTGTTAGCATGTGTTAGCTGTTAGCAGCGGTGTTAGCGGAGCTCCCTAACCGTCAGTGCGCCTCTCTCTGCAGCCTCAGTCCGTCCCGTCGCGCCTTCTGACTCCGCTCTCTCTCATCTCTTCCTCGGGTCTCTGTCGGAGCAGCTGTCCTGTTTCTATGCGCTAAAACATCTGTTCACATCTGTTTACGTGCTGCTCCGCGCCATCACAGCTTCTTCTTTTTCTGCGGCGTGCTGCTGCTTCGGTCCGCCATCGCCACCTACAGGTCATAAGTGTTTCCGACGGTTTAGCTCAGGCGTGTCAAACTCCCTGCACAGGGGCCTCTTCCGGCCCGTGTCACCTCCAGTTCCGGACCATAGATTCACGTAAAATGCTGTTTGGTCCTGGAAGTTCCTTTTTGTTAGGAGGATTTACTTGTTGTGGAGTGCAACAGCTCTAATGTGTACACAAGTGTCTCCATTAATATCGTGTTAAATGATAGAAGTGCTGTCATGTGTGTGTCCAGAAACAGAGGACTAATGTGTCTGACTGTTAGTTCACTCAAAAGCTTCAGTTAATTAAGACTGAGGAAAAAAGATTTGCACTCACATTTGCAGTTTTTATTATTATATAATATTTGAAATTAAACCTATAATACCCTTTGTATCATGATCAACATGTGCCATAATTTCAAAATGTTATGGACAAAACTGTTTTTGTCTAAAATTAACATTGTTGTTAACAAAAAGTAGCCATAAATGCCCAATGTATCAGATGCGATAAAAAATATATAGAATAAAAATATATCATACACAACATGATGCTGCAGAAAAAATGTGGATTTTGTTATAAGGGTTTATAAACATCTCAGTTCCAAAACATGAGAATTTTCTGGTTATTTTTTGATGGCCTGGGTCTTACAGGGTTAAAAACAAACACTTTGTACTCCTTGAACATTAAGGTGGCCCTCCAGTGCCAGCCCGCTCATTTGAGTGTGAGACGCCTGGTTTAACTTCTTCTTTTTGTATTAGCACCGTCCACTGAGCTGGGTGAAGGTCCGAGAATCAGCAGCACGGGCGTGATGGTGCCACAATAACAGTGTAACACTCACCTGTAGATTGATCAGCTCACCTGTGGGATCAAAGCTGGAAGCTCTCAGCTTGTCCGTCTTCACTGAGACACCTGCCACGCTGCCCTGGATCTGCTCTGTTATTGGCTGCGTGTCTAACCCTGTGATTACTTCCTCCTTTCTGTTTCTTTGCCCCACTTTCTCCTGTTATTACATGAGTGTCTGACCTTTGACCCTGTGTTCCACTTTCTGTTTAAATTTCAGTTCTTTGAATTCTTACACTTGCTGACTGCCCCCTCCACCTCCACCTCCACCTCCACCTGTACTCTGTCCTGTTAAAGTGCTCGTTTGGACAGAGTGAGACCACAGCAGGATGTTTGAGCTGAAGGAAGTGGGCGTTTAGACTGAACCAAAAAACCGCTGTCAGTGCCGCCTTATCAGCTGCTGTCTTCAAACACGTACCGTCTGCACCTCAGCAGCAGGTACAGGTGAGGACCTGCCTGCAGCACACCTGCACACCCGAGTCAATTCAGACTTCTACTAAAATAAAGCCAGCAGAACCCCTTCCTTCATTTCCTTGGTCTGGTTTCCTGATTTCCATCCTCTCCCATACTCCCCTCCTCCCACCTCCTCTCTCCTCCCTGCCCGCCCCCCGTTGTAGGCTCCTCCCCCTCAGCCCCTGAGTGCAGGCTCAATTTGAAGTCAGACTTGCAGAGTTCAGCAGCGCATGTGAGCTGCACAGGTTTCAGATTCAGAAGAAGAAGGTGCAAAGGAAGAAGAGCAGTGCTGAGACCTGCGTGCATCTGATGTTCTGGATTTAACCTAAAGCATGAAGAAGACTTGGAGCTGGACGCTGCTGCTGCTGCTGGAGGGACTCTGCTGCTCAGGTCAGACTCACACTCACACTGACTAAACCAGTTAGATTACAGAATAGCGTGTGATGAGGCAGAGCTCATTCAGAAAACCACAAATGAAAGATCTGAAAAAATGTCATAGCTCAGAATGAGAAGACATGAAGTCACGTGACAGTAAAATGAAAAACAGCAATAAAAGCTTGATTTTCTTCATTCCTTGTAATTCTCTGTGATCCTTCCTTTCCTTTTCCTGTTTCCTTTAATGCCTCCTTTTGTTTCTTCCTTTAACTTTGAAAGGTCACCTATTATTCCTTCCTTTCTTCTTTATATCTTTGATTATGCCTTCATTTCTTCCATCATTGTTTTCCTCTCTTTGTTTGTTTACAGTCTCTCAGGTGTTTTCTTGGCTCCTTTCTGGACAGTAAAACATAATAAACTGGTTTTAACTGGTCCCAGTGTGTCTGTGAGGCTCTGAACTCCAGTTTGGTTTAAAGTTCCCATCTCTATGAAACCACAGTGTGTGTGTGTGTGTGTGTGTGATTAGGACAGAAGGTCACGTTCATATTCATCAGACTCATTTCTATGCAGTAGACTGAGCGCGCTCAGTGTGTTTTGTTGTTGAACTTGATGATGTGTCGAGAGCGAGAAACTCTCCAGACTGTCAGTCAGCTGATGACCCAGAGCGCCCAAGAGCTGATGGGAGGTCTGTGCAGGTCTGTGGGGTCTGTGCTGGTCTGTGTGGTCTGTGCTGGTCTCTGGGGGTCTGTGCAGGTCTGTGCAGGTCTGTGCTGGTCTGTGGGGGTCTGTGCAGGTCTGTGGAGGTCTGTGC
>NW_005187540.1:265624-268758 GCF_000239375.1 Pundamilia nyererei | reverse complement strand
GGTTAGGGTTAAACGGGGGGTAGGGGTGGGGGGCAGACTGTCTGCTCCAGTGTCTTAAAAACCCCACCCCCATGGCGGGGACCCAGATGGGAGGCGAAGGATTAAATCCTGTAGGAGGAGACATGTGACATCATCAGCTGATCAGACAGCTGTCCTCCACCTCCATCACAACTCCTCCTCCTCCTCCTTATCACCATCATCATCATCATCATCATCAGATGCTTCACTTGAGCAGCTCGATGGTTTGAAACATCAGCTGATGTTTTTCTGAGTCGTGATCTGTGGGCATGACTCGCTATCACACACCTGCTGAACACAAGACACAATACTGCCCACGATCCAGGTTATTTGTCTGTGTCCACTGACGTCCTCCAGAATAAAGACGCCTCTGGGTTGATCCGCGGCCAGAACTGCATCGGCTTCTTTATCGAGTCACAGTCTGAATAAAGCAGGGGTGTCCAACTGCAGTCCTCGAAGGCCGCTGTCCTGCAGGTTTTAGAAGTGTCCACTGATTTAAATGGCTAAATGACCTCCTCAACATGCCTTAAAGTTCTTCAGAGGCATGGTAATGAACTAATCATTTGATTCAGGTGTGCTGACCCAGGGTGAGGTCTAGAACCTGCAGGACACCGGCCCTTGAGGCCTGGAGTTGGACACCCCTGGCATAAAGCACGCCCTGCTGTGGTCCAGATGTGTTGTCACGGGACACCAAAAGGTGTGAACTGTCCACACCTGGTTTGTACACCTACATGGTGTCGGGTCCGATCTCGTGCTGATGATTTCCTGTTTAAACCAGTTTTGACTTTTCCTGACGTGACGTCATCAGGATTCATCGTTGCTTTTATAAAGAGGAGTGATGTGGGCCCATTGCCGCCCCTGTGCCAGCACGGTGTTGGTGCTGAAGGAAGATTTTGACATGTTTTCCTGTTCTCCTCTTCAAGGAGATGAAATTGGCCTTTAGAGTGATTTGTGCTCAGAGTCTGTGGAAACAAGCGTGAAGCTGTATAAAGAGGCTGAAGTGATGGATGTTTATGAGGAGCTGCAGGCCTGGAGGCGTCCTGGGGTCCGGCAGCTGCAGGGTTTGGTGTGTTTGGTTGTTTGTGGGATCCTTTGGGGGTGGGGTGTTGTGTCTTGGTTAACTTTTGTTTCTCTATTGTCGTCGTTCACACTAAAGGATTTGGTCCTGCTGCCAGACTCAGTCTTTCCTCCCACAGCATCCTCTCAAAGAGGCGATGAGGAGGAGGGGGGGAGCCTGGGAAAGTCACCTCAACCAAGTTCAAGTTGAAAAGGGCCAGAGGAGGGAGGAGGAGGAACGATGCATTCACTGAACAGCATAATAAACAGACACAAGACCTGCATTAGTCTTTATCTGAGGGGGCCCGCAGAGAGGCTGATCTGTGCTGTGTTTGAGGGGTGGCTGTAGAGCAGGTGGCGGTTTAGTTTGTTGCTCCAGCATGCCAAATATCCCTGGACAAGATGTTAGGTCCACTTTGCTCTCTGACACATCCATCACAGAAAGAATTCTGTAGAAATAATGTGTGGTATAAATTGCTCTGAGGTGGAGCAGGAAAGCGCTGTAGCAGTTCGTTCACCACGTGATGGAAACAACACACTGCAGACCTGAGCCCCGCTGCTTTCTGCTTCTTGTTCAGTCCAGGCCTTCAGATGATGAGAGGTGTAGTAACACGTAATTTAAAGACCTCAGTCTGTGTGACAGACCTGATTGATTATATTGGGTGCATGCAGTCTTCTAACGTTCCCAGTTTATTTATAACAAACACTGGCTCTGATTCTTTCACTACATATACATCATTGCCATCTTTGTCATCATTGCCATCGTCACATTCATGTGTTCATCATAGCCTGAGGGTCAACGCGAGACCTGAGTTCTGCCTGCCAGAGTCACCTGGATACTGCTTTGGGCCGTCATCATCGCCACCTCATTGCCACCTCCTCGCCCTTATTATCATCATAACCCTCATCTCCACATCTGCCTCCTGTCAGTGAGTGTTTGTGTTTTTAAACCTGCTTCACCATCAGAAACGTGCACTGAGACTCCGCCCCTGACCCTCCTGCTTCCCCTTAGGTGTGCTCGGAGCGTTGGAGTTGGCCTTCTTGAAGGAGCCTGGTGATGTTATTGCGGTCAGGGGCCGTCCCCTGATGCTGGACTGTCAGGTGGAGGGGGAGGGGCCTATCGCTATCACCTGGAGACTCAACGGGGTTCCCATAGCGACTGGTACCAGAGCAACAGTGCTCACCAACGGCACGCTGCTCATCAGAAATTTCTCCAAGAGACGAGAGAGCAACGAGACGGATGCCGGAGAGTACGAGTGTGCAGTGCAGAACCGCTATGGCATGCTGGTCAGCCGCAAGGCCCGCGTCCAGCTCGCATGTGAGTTGCCGTCCACCCGAACACACAAAAAACATCAAACAAACCTCACAGTAACACACACGTGACCCACCTGTACTAACGGTCTCTTCTCCACCTCCCACCAGCCCTCCCTAAGTTCCTCTCTCACCCAGAGTCCATGCATGTGGATGTAGGGGGTGTGGCCAGACTCACCTGTCAGGTGAATGGTATCCCAGAGGCCAAAATCACCTGGCAGAAAGACAGATGCTCACTGAGCACCGATAACCACAGGTATGTCTTTAGTGAAGTGTGATGAGATTAAATTTTAACGTATAAGGATTCAAGCCTGTTTGTATATGCTTTGTGTACAGGTACACCTTGCTTCCTAATGGCGTGCTGCAGATCACCGGCGTTCAGCGGACTGACAGCGGTTTGTTTCGCTGCATCGCCTCAAACATCGCCAACACTCGCTACAGCCACGAAGCCCAGCTGACTGTCACCGGTAAGACAAAACTGAGGGCAAGGTTCTGTAAGGCAAAACTCACATAATTAAAGACTGAATGCCCCGATTTGGGGGTAAAAAGAGTCCAGAATGAGGGTAGAAAGAGTCCGGACTGACGGTAGAAAGAGTCCAGAGTGAGGGTGAAAGAGTCCAGACTGAGGGTAGAAAGAGTCCGGACTGAGGGTAGAAACAGTCCGGACTGAGGGTAGAAAGAGTCCGGACTGAGGGTAGAAGAGTCCTGAATGAGGGTAGAAAGAGTCCAGACTGAGGGTAGAAGAGTCC
>NW_005187540.1:250604-264871 GCF_000239375.1 Pundamilia nyererei | reverse complement strand
CTGAGGGTAGAAAGAGTCCGGACTGAGGGTAGAAGAGTCCTGAATGAGGGTAGAAGAGTCCGGACTGAGGGTAGAAAGAGTCTAGAGTGAGGGTAAACAGAGTCTTTGGGTGTTTTTGAGGGTTTCTGGTCTTCTGGACACAGCTGCAGGATCCAGGATCTACAAGGAGCCCGTAATCCTGTCCGGCCCTCAGAACCTCACCATCAATGTCCACCAGACCGCCATCCTGGAGTGTGTTGCCACAGGAAACCCCCGGCCCATCGTGTCCTGGAGTCGCCTCGGTAACGCCTCCTCCTGCACTCATTGATCCAATCATTAGTATTGATTACCTGTTAAGATCAGCTGTGTTAATGATGGTGTCTGTGTGCGGTCAGACGGCCGGTCCATTGGCGTGGAGGGGATCCAGGTTCTGGGAACAGGAAACCTGATGATCTCTGATGCCACTCTGCAGCACTCAGGCGTTTACGTTTGTTCGGCTAACAGACCGGGCAGCAGGTCCAGGAGGACGGCGCTTGGACGCCTCGTTGTACAAGGTAGGTACGCTTGCACACAGCAACAACACATCAGCTGGCCAAATGTGACCGAGCTGTCCTCACCTTAAACATTCAAACTTTTCACCTTAGAAGTCCTGCAGGTCAGATCTTTGATCTTCAGACTGAGGGACATTTCTGGATGTACGCCGTTTGTTCTGTTTGAATAAACCTTTATTTCTATTCACACTAAGTTTCAGACAAATCCATTCGGAATGGTTGTGATTATCAGAGAAAGTCGGTCAGGCACAGCGATGAAGGAACTGCTGCTGGTTGAAAATGAGTCATTCTCTGTCCTCCTTTCAAAGCGAGTTCTGGTTCTGGTTCTCCTGAAGGAGCAGCTTTTGGTACTGAAGTGACTCAGATGGCGGGCAGCGAGTCTGATTTGCTGGCCCCTCATCAATGATTGGTGTGCAGACTGAAACAAACCTGCTGCTCCTTCATGACTGACACTTCTCCTTGAAAGTTGGGCGCGTAGGATGTAGAGCCAATCATCCACTAATAGGAAGATCAGTGACTCAGTCCCAAATATTCCTGGGAAAGATGCCCTCAGATGCATCCACCAGAGTGAGGACGTCAGACAGGAAGTACAGGTGCAGAAAAAAGTGCTGGTGTTATGTGTGAATGAGGCAGTGCTTCGAGCACTCAGGTGGAACAGGAAAGAACGCGATTACTGACCAATAAGATCCTCAGAACAAGCCTGAGGCAGACTTCCTGCGAACACAGCGGCGAGCAGCTGCAGAGCAACCGCTCCATCTGTTCAGCTTCACCTCATCATGTCGAGTGTGCAAACACACATGCAGTGTGCGTGTGTGTTCATCTGTCAGCTCTTGAACTTGACTGGTTGTGTGTCGAGTTCAGTTCAGCCTGCTGCTGTCGGACTCTTCACCCCCAACATGTGACTTCTGACCCTCTCTGTAAATCAGAGAGGTGACAGCAGCACCTCAGAGTTCACTTCCTGTTCACATGAGCGCGTCAGACGCATTTGTTTCTGAAACCGTGAGGTGTTGATGATCTTATATGTGAGTTTGTGGGAGAAAAACGCACTGGCTGCAGCTTTTCCTGCAGTTTCTGGGTGCGTGCAGCCACGTGTCATCTACGCAGCAGGCACAGTGTTTTCCCACACACGGTGGAAAGACCAGCGCACAGCCCCGAGGACTCCATGTGGTTCCGATCAGAGTTTCCTCTGCAGCTCCATGCAGACGTGTGAGACGTTCAGGGACTCCTGTCCTGCTCGCTCAGCTGCAGCTCAGTCAGAGGTCATGTAGGAGGAGGGGTCAGAGGTCACACAGGCCCATTGTGAACGTGTGTGTGACTGAGAGCTTCATGAGAATCTGGATTAGCATGAGAAGAGCCCCACTTCACAATGAGGACTTTATTCCCACTGAAACTCCGTCTGTTACTCTGACACTCAGACTTGCAGACTGTCCTCACCACAAACACGAGTGCACAAACGGGCAGGGCCACAACAGACGGCCTCGGTCTAAACCCGACCGCGGCTCCTGCTCTGTGTGATGATCCAGCTTTTCTTGTCCTGCATGAAAGGGTTCATCCCTCATGCACCCATCTGAAGTCAGTTTGACTTAACGCACAAGTAAAACCACCCAAAGTGCTTTCCACTCACACAGTATGTGACGAACATGTTGTTACACAACAGCATCCAGAGGAGATGGCTCACACATCATCAGCGGCAGCGCCCACAGAGACCTAAACAGTAGGAAGAAGAAGCCACCGTAACAACCTTCTTTTCACCGACACGTCCGCATTAACATCAAATCATTTCTTCTATTATTATTATTATCATTATTGTTGTGTTTAATTCAGCTTATTTCTATTGTTAGTTTCAGGGTGCGTCGTTTTCTTGTCTGTAGCTGGTGTGAGTTATCATTTTATCACATCTGAGTTGTTTTTACAAAGACGACTTCATCGTTTTACACGTGTGCCACTGTGAAACTAACTGCAAACAAAAAGCACGCGTGACAAACATGTCAATCAGAGACACGAAAATAAAAGCGAGGAGACGCAAAATGAACAAAAATATTCTCAGCAGTTTAATCAGAAGAGTTTTTAAAGATAAAGTCTTTTATTGTTGCCGTGCATCGTTCAGGCTGGCGTACAGCCCACACAACAACAACACAGAAACAGAACAGAAAATAGGAAAGTACAAATACACAAAATACAGTCCTGCTAAAAATGATAAAAAGTGTGTGTGTGTGTGTGTGTGTGTGTGTGTGTGTGTGTGTGTGTGTCAGATATGGGGGTGGACACATAAATACATTTTATTTGTGGAGGGATAATGACCGTTGACCTCCTAAGATACAGAACCCCAAGTTCAAGAGCAACACACACACACTTTTATAAATGACTCCTATTCATCCCTCTCCCCTCCCCTGTGACCTCTGACCCCTGACCTCCCCCTCTTTCCATTCAGAGTGGGAGGAGGCGGGGCTCTTGTGGGGTGACAGAGATGTGTGTGTACGGTTTCCCTGTAGCCATGGAGATGAAGTGGGTGGAGACAGACAGCTGTGTCTGTGTGTGTGTATGTGTGTGTGGTGGTGGGGTCAAAGGTCAAAGTGCTGTTCAAAGATAACAGAGACACAAGCTCAAGTTTTCATTCTGAGGACACGGCGTGTGATGATAACATGATGCGTTTTTAGTGATTAGCTTTATGTAGCGAGTTATTCATCCACCAGGTGGCTCCAAAGACTCAGCATCACCTTTGAAGACATGTATAAACCTCTGTTACAGTTACATTAAATACAAATTAAATACGTGTTAGCGTTTTGACCTTGGGCTCGTGGCTTTTCTCCCCGTTACGGCGCTGCTACGATGTTTGATAGCGTTCCTCACTTGTGGTATTTCTGAGGTTCTTTAGATAAAATGAGCACGTCTGTGTCACAATACGGCTGTGTGCAGGCAAGAGTAGGACCCAAACGCAAACTCGCAGAGACGAAAACTAAACTCAAAAAGCACAGCTTTATCTCTGGCGTGGAGTGGGACACGAAAAACAACACAAAACGAAACTAGGAAAACTAAAGCACAAGGAGCAACGGGGAAAAATCACACAGCTATGAGGGAGGACGCAACCCTGACAAAGAGAAACATGGGGCTTAAATACACTGAGGGATAACGAGGGGGAATGAGCCACAGGAGGAGAGCACAGCTGGGAGTAATTAGGCAGGACGAGACAAGGGAAGCAAAACTAGAAACATTAACATAGGACAGACTGTGAAAGTAAAACAGGAAACACACTGACGGGACTCAAGACATGTGGACTTAACAGACTGAGGAGACAGAACATTGGGACCTGAAACATGGAACAGAAAGGCACAGTAGATCAACATGAACATAACAACGCCACAGGGGAAGAGTAAAACAAAATGCAGGGACACAGGACCTCTTTCAAAATAAAATGGGAAACATAATGAAACGCAAACATGACAACATAAGAAACACAGACGTGAAGCACATGAAGGACAAGGGAGACTTAACAGGGGTTGGAAACACAAGGGGAATCTAATAAACAAATGAACTTAGATAACCTAATGAACAAAATAAACTCAAACTTAAAACGCTGGGTCAAAAGACCCAGGATCATGACAGTCTGTCTGATCCTGACAGTTTTCCTGGTCGTCTCCACTCGTGATGGTGCTGCGGCACATCCCCCCACAGGCCTCACAGAGAATAAGTTTTCAGAGGGTAAACCACCAGCTCAGGTTTGCCCTGTGTTGAAATTGTAACGCTCTGTCTTCTGGACCGCAGCTCCTCCAGAGTTTGTTCAGTGGCCACAGTCTGTCTCCAGACCAGCAGGGGCCAGCGCCGTCTTCAGCTGCACAGCGTCTGGCGTCCCCGACCCCCACCTCATCTGGCTGAAGAATGGCAAACTGCTGATACCCAGCGGCAACGTCAAGCTCACCAACGGGAACACGTGAGATCCTTCTGTTTACGCTCAGAAGGTCTTTCTCTCTGTGAGGTTACTGCACGGTTTAACGTCCCACCTCTTCTCTGCCACCACCTGCAGGACGCTCGCCATCACCCGCATCACCCCCGAGGATGAAGCCATCTACCAGTGCATTGCCGAAAACAGCGCTGGCACCAATCAGGCCAGCGCTCGCCTCGCCATCAGCCAGGGCTCAGAGCTGCCCGAGGCCCCCAGCGGCCTCCAGGCGGCAGCGCTGAGCTCCAGCAGCCTGCAGCTGACCTGGGACCAGCCGGCAGAACATGTGAGCCAGCAGATCATCGGATATGTCCTGCACATCAGGAAACTGGGCGGTGAGAGAAGGGTGGGGTTGGTATTTTTAAGTCTGAGATCGTTGGTGTGAGGAGACTAGAAATGAGATTTAAGGGTAATGACGTGATATGAACTTTCTCTGTGGGGGCATAATTACTGGTTCCTGATTGCCTGGAGACTGATTGGTGCGTGTAACCGATAATCCCAATCAATCAGTCTGCAGCACCATCACCGACTGTGGTTGCTTTCACCTGTTTGACCTTTGATCTGTGACCTCCTCAGAGCCGGACAGTGCTGAGCTGCAGGAGGCCGTCAGTAAAACCACCTTCAAACACGAATTCAGCAACCTGGAAGCTGCCACCACCTACTCCATCTACCTGAAGGCGTACTCGGCGCTGGGAGGCAGCCAGCAGTCTGACAGCATCATGGCCAGCACGCTGGGCGGTGGTAGGTCACCTCTGACTGATAACACTGAAAACACTCACGCTATATCTAATATCTATAAAACCTCGCCATCTGAAGATGGCGCCACAGCATTCCAGCCTCGGAAAAGGACCTCCACCTAAAAGTAATCTCCTGGGTCTGAGTTCACGAGGTGTTTCAGATCTACTCACAATGACGTGAAAACATTAGCTGAAGCCTGTTATGAAGGTCTGCAGCTTGGTCCTGAATGGAGCTGATGAAGCTGTAGATTTGTAGGATGGTAAAAGTTTCTGGTAAAGATGCATCGGTGTAAGGGCAGCGCTTCCTACCACACACAAAGAGAAGGATTGGCTTCATATTAGTGAACAGTAATCTGATCAGACGTTTGATAGAAGGATGGTGCAGCTCCACACATCTGCCAGCAGAGGGCACACCCACCCAGCCTGAGGCTTTAAGCACCATCTTTATGTTTCAGAGGATGAATGCAGAAACACTGTTTGATGTGTTGATGTCATGAACAGAGTTTGACCTCAGAGGTGCGGGCCTGGGGTGGGGTAGACCTGCTCTGATCACAATAAAACCATGTTTAAACGTTTTGGAGATGCTGTCTCTGTGAATGACCGCAGGCACTGTCTGCCCCACAGTTCCCAGTCCTCCCAGTTTCTTCACTAAGGTCCTGAACCAGACCGCCATGCAGGTGTACTGGGAGCTTCCGAGCAAGCCGGGGAAGCTGGAGGGCTTTAGACTGGAGTACCGCAGTGTTTCCAACCCAGAAGTGCAGGGGCAGGAAACCTTCCCAGCACACATCAACACCCACACCATCTCCCACCTGGGTGAGTATGAGGCTGGTGTGTACAGGCAGCCCGACAGGAAGTGGATACAGCGTTGTGATAATCTGTTTGTTTACTTCCTGCAGAGCCGGTGGCCATTTACGAAATCCAGCTGGTGGCGTTTAACGGGAACGGAGACAGTCCGTCCAACCGCCGCCTTGTATCTCTGGCAGAGGGAGAGAGAGCTGCAGCAGGTAGGAGCCTGACCTCTGACCTCTTGCACACCGTCACCAATGGAAGCAGTGTAACATGTGATGTTTGTCGCCCTCAGCTGGTTCAAGCTGTAACTGCGATCAGGCTGACAGCTCGACGTCCGCTCTGCTGGTCGGCCTTCACAGTGGCCTAGCCTGCATCCTCTGCTGCCTGCTGCTCGTCCTGCTGGCATACAGACGCAAGTAAGGCCTTCACCATCATCGTCCTCACCGTCCTCACAACCACCACCGCCATCATCGTCTTCATCATTCTCACTGTATTCTGTGCTCAGTTTTTTCTGCAGGAAGGGGGAGAGCTGGGAGACTCCACCCACTCTGAATGGCGTCAGTGGTCCTAAAGGCCACACACCTGAGAGCTTCGAGCTCAGCCAGGTAAACACACACACACACGCCTGGATGATTATTAAGGGATGGTCCTGATCCAGAGTTCGGGGTCAAATACCTGCCTGAGGAAACACCTTCCTGTCAATGACCCCCTTCTCCCTTGTTCCGCCTACAGAGATGCGATTCCACCCTTCCTCCATTGATGGTCATGGTTGAACCTGCTCTACCTGTTCACCTGGGCACAGGCACCGGATAAAACACCACACATTTCCCCCCCACCCCCCACCCACCCCCGGACGCCGGCCTGTGGCACCTCCTCTCCTCCTGACAGCCTTACCACATTTAGGATAAGAGATTAACGCATAGATTATAATGATGATGATGATTTGTCTGAGGAAGCTCCAGGTGGCGTCTGATCCCACAGGGAGACTGAACCCGTTGAACTTGACTGCTGTGACACCAATCCCAAATGAGGTTGTCTCCAGATCAAAACCAAAGCGCAATTCTTCACCTGTAAACACACAAATTGTTGGTCACATGACTCTGGCTCCTCCCCCTGTGCGTGGAGATGCTGATGCTTACTTCCTGTTGAAACCAAAAGCTTTTTTCTTTAGTTTGGGCTCATTTTGTTTTAGTCACCGACGGTGCCGAGTTTCCAGAGACGATGAGGCCTTTTGCCGGCTTGACCAGAGACGGGCCTCTGAGATGCACCTGAGAAGGTGTTCTACCTGCCGTTTGCCGGTCCTCAGAGGCCCAGAGCCAAAGGGAATTATTGTTTCTCTGGTCAGCAGGTAACCTTAGAGGACGCTAACGCTCCTCTGCTCCGCTTTAGCCTTTCAGTGTTTGTCTGTCTCGTCGCGTTCGCCTCCGGTCAGGATGTGGACGAGGCCCACGGTCGGCTTGCCTCTCCTCCCCTCCCCTCTCCAACTCCTCCACCAAACTGTTTCCCCCCAAAGAGAGCTACCTCGGGCTTCATGCCAAACCTCTTGCTGTTAGCCTCCCGCTGCAGGCCAAGCTAACCTACCTCAAACCAAAAGCCTCCTCTGGGACCTTTTCCCTGTTTTAACCTTTTTGCCCACGAGACCTTGGCTTCGTTGCTCTGGATCCATCCCTCGCTGTCTGTAGACATCTTTGCTTCTGCTGATGAGGGACGGAAGAGCAGCTCTGTACCTGAGAAGATCTGACTGCTTCACCTGGGAAAGGTGAGACAGGAAAGTGTGGGACCTCTCTGGCCTTGTCTGTCCCGATTTCAATGAATTTTTTTATGTTTTCAAGGGCTTCCACTTCCCGTTACCTGCCCACAGGTGTGTACAGCCCCATGAGCCATGTCTAAACTGACCTCTGATGTATTTTAATGCATCAAATGAATATAGATGAAGAGCAGCTTTCTGTAGAGTTCAGCCAAATATTATTTAAAATGAGCTGAATGCCTTCCAAAGAAAAGAAAAACTAGTTTACCTGCATTTCCTGTTTGTTTTCACTCCAGCTCCTGTCTGAGTCGAAGAACAAACAAAACCAAAATAATTCCTCGCCATCACATTTTATGTCTCACACAAAGACTTTGGAAAAAGGAGTGAAAGTATATTTTCTTATGTCGTGGTAGGATGAGCTGTCAGGAAAACCAAATAAATGAAGGATAAAGCCGCGCTGACCAAAAGCTCAGAAATATCCAGATATTATGTTTGTATTTACGCCACAGAGCATGCTCACTCTGTGCGGATTAATGTCTCTACGAGTGACCTCCGACCCCCTGACCTCCTGATCCTGAGGACTTTACTGTAGCCCTCTGTGACCGGGACCAGGTCCCGTGTCTGATCCGTGCAAACATTTTCCAACAGAGAAAAATCGTCCATGTTTTAGAAACGTGTCCTTCTTCCAAACATACATTCTTCAAATTTAACTCATAAATGATATTTTCTCTCTGCAGGGAACATTGAACTCTTTTTGGTTTTTGATGTTTTGGCATTGGTGCTATCTAAAACAAGTTAAAAGAGTAGAAAAACAGAATGAAAAGATTGGATTTGCTGATGAAAATGATCCGGTATCACCTCGAGTACATGAACGCTGTGCTTGGCCATCAGCCCCGAGGACTCATCTCCTCACCTGAACGTTTCTTTAATGTTCTCCTTGTGAGCTGAGGGTTGTTGTCTCTGCTGCACGATTCAATCCACAGGCAGATGTCCTGCTTCTCAGTCCAAATCCATCATTCCATCAGTGATGGTGAGCTGTTCTGGTCTGTATGCACTGAAGCAGTCCCAAACCATGACGCCACCATAGATGCTTTTGGACTGCGGGAACATTTTCGTAGCTGTGGTCACTCCACACTGCAGGAAGTACAAACTGCCAAAGTTCTTGGAACCTGTCTAGCTGCTAATTCAGGACTTTTACTCTCTGAGTGACAAAGTGCATGCTGATTGGTGCACCACCATCACTCGCCATTTAAAACCGTGTAATCAACAGTTAGCTCTACAAATGGCAGAAACCATGGAGAACAGGAACTCTGTTCTTCTCTGGCCTCACCTCCACCCTCATTAATTGCAGCGTCACTATAACAGTTTATGTGAAAGTGCTTTGTGGTCCTTGGCTGAGACAGTTGTGGTTCTCAATGCTTTCTTTCTACTCACGCTGCTCTCCTCCGTCCTCTAAAGAACCTTCATCACCTGCGTTACAGGCAGTGGTGATCATTTTCTTAAGTCCTCGCTCTTCTCATCTGTTCAGGACTCACTTCCTAAAACATGCGGAGATCTATACCTGAAAACACCTGTTTCAAATATCGTTTTCACCCATAAATAAAGGGTCATATTTGAATGCTATTGAACTGCTTTCTGTTTAAAACCTTTTAGGATGTTTTAAGTCGCACTGATGCAGAAAAGAATCTCAACCTTTTTCCTGGAGCCAGCGCTCCTCCTTAAAGCCCAGACTTAACAGACCAGAGTGTAAACTGTGCCAAAGTGTAGGTCAGGGTGGGGAACTCCAAGGGCCAGTGTCCTCCAGGTTTTGGATCTCACAGTCAACACACCTCAACTACATGATGAGTTCATTACCAGGCCTATGGAGAACGTCACGACATGTTGAGGAGGTCATTTAGGCATTTAAATCAGCTGTGTTGGATCAAGGACACGTCTAAAACCTCCAGGGCCCTCGGGGCCTGGAGTTCGACATCCCTAGCGTAGGTGAAAACTGTCGTGAGCCATCTTTGTGTGAGAGTGTCTTTGATTTTGGACCTTTGACCTCCTCCCCCAGTTCAACAAAACACCCTCCTTGCTGTCTTCAGGGTCAAAGGTCAGAGGTTGCAGAGCTCCCCGCTGTCTTCATCTCTGCTCCGAAATGAGACGATTGTTTCTAAAAGTAAAGTTTTCAGGTGTTTTGTTGAGTTTGTTCTTTTTCTAGAACTTTCCGCTTTCCGTTTGTTCTTATCTTTCCGTCGCTGCCGTTTGGCAGCAAAGAGGAAAGCTGCCAAAATAAAGACATTAAAATTTGTATTTTTATTCTAATAATATTATGATTCTTCCAGTTTGACTTTTTTCTGATTCTTTATGTTTGTAGCTGATATGAAGATATTTGTAGAGTTGTAAAAGCTGTTCCAAGCTGAAGGTAGAGCCTCTGATTAAACAGCCATATTTACCCATAAGCCATATGTGATGTCAAAGCCATGCTGTGCATAAAAACCTGTTTTATTGTTTGTCCGAGCTGAGTCCACCTCCTGCTGTCGACACACTGTAGAAACTAAACCTGAGATGTAGCGATCGTAGTGACTGAAGCCTAGAACCAATGAGAGAAATGATGCTTTAATGATTCTGTTTTTTCTATAAAGATGTTTGAATAATGTGTCACAAAAATAAAAGCACCCAAAGCTTTAAACTGCTTTTTAAACCGAGCTCTGAGCTCTCGTATTCAGAGCCTCCTGTTTGTGCTGCAGATTCTCTCCACAGACTGTTTCTCTGTCCTAATTTCTGCTGTTCAGACACATAAAAACCAAATAAAGCTGAAGTAGAAAACATGTCTTTGTTGATCATTTATTTAGCGGACAAGCTGCTCGTGCAGCGACACCTGAGGTTTGACAAGGTGAGTTTAATGTACAGTCATGTGAACTGCCGATAAAGACACGTTAAACAGATTTGTGACTGCATCAGCACTAAAACTGTGCAGCAAGAGATTGATGGCCGAGCAGCTGGTGCAGGTGTGAGGTGAAGTACTTTTGTACCTCACCTTAACACCCGGATATCACCTGGGTATCATCTGCATAGCTGTAAAAATGGATGCAGTGTTTTCAAATAGTATTAAATAAGGGAAGCGTACATTAAGATCACTGGTCCCAGCACAGAACCCCGAGGAACTCCACGGCCAGTTTTGGGTGTTAGGGATTACAAAGTAACAAGTTACTGTAATCACATTACATTTCAGTAATGCAGTAATGTAATCGCATTACAGTTGCAATTATGTCATTACTTTCATTGAACAAGTTCTTGAGATAGTGCCAGCTGGACAGAAAGAAAACATTCTTGTATGGTACAGTCAGCTGATTCAGTTCATGTGCAGGAGGAGGACAATGGTGGAGCAGCACAGCGATAGCGTTCGAGGAGTGGAGATGTGGGCATTGCTTTTATTTTACTACACAAAAGGACAGGAAGACGGTAGAGTGGAAAGTGCAGCCAGGACACAAACAACCAGACTTTTCTACTAACACAACTTTGACTTGTAACAGTCGTAATAGTGCGGTGTCTCCTTGAGACAGCGTAAGTTGATGTTTAGTGATGTCACAAGTATTCACCACTGCCCTCTGTAGAGCGGCGTGCTCACACATGGACCTCATATCGTTACCTCACTAACTCAAAGTATGTTGTATGAACTGTATGTTGGTTGTATGAACTCTGCTCACTTCATGTATGATGAGACCGCAGCCGTTCAGCCAGTCTTATAAGGTTGGCGTTTATTAAAGGACAAACACTGTGGAATTCCCACTGCCACTATGGTTGCAAGCTTTTGATTGTCCTGCTGAGTGTGTCAGCTGCCTCCTGTCGACCACTGAATACAGCCCACGTTACAGACACTTTGCTAACATGTGAACGGGTGGCATGCTAACGCTAAGCTAGCCAAGAACCCAGAGTGTTGTTAAAGCAGACGTTAGCCCAGCATCCAGAGCCTGAACTTATGAGCTCATCTTTAATTTGAGTTAATAAGTGATAAACTAAAAACCAAAGTCCATATGTGTGCGGTCATTAGGAGGGCTTTGCGTTGGTGTGTGGGACTGTAGCCTGTAGGTAACTGGTAACAATGGGTTTGAGGTCATTTTGTAGAGAAATCAGAAAGTAATGTAACCAGTAGTCTGACAACATACTTCTCCGGCGAGGAATTAAATAAGTTACTACATTACTTTTAAGAAAAGTAAAAGCTAATGTGTGATCCATTACTTTTCTTGAGTAACTACCCCAACACTGCCAAGGATGATAACATTGCTAAAAACCTGAAACACAAACAAACATGCATGAGTCACATCATGGGTATGGTCACATTTGAACCTCCAAAGCTGCAGTTCCTCTAACATCCAGCAGATGTACCAGTGAGTCAGTCCCCAGAGACTTCCATGCCCCCACAGGTCACCTGTTTGAACTGGATTAAGGCTTAAAGCTTGCATCATTAGGGGCGTGACCTCCTTGACTAACAAGTGGATGGTGAAACAGGCAGCTGTAGCTGCTCGCTGTCCGCTTGGCTGAACTGGATCTCTGGACCACGTTTGTGCTGTCAGACATCATCTAACCAATAACATGACTGCTGTGAGGTCACCATACTAACAGATTGAGAAGGCTGAGCTCTGAATGAGTGAGATTTGATGTTGTTGTATGCCACGCCTATACAGCCTCTGGATGCAGACACATCCTGTTGTCTTAGAGCTCCACCCTGTGGTTCACAGAGGGAGCACGTCCATTTTGGAGGTGTCCCTGACGAGGTCATCCAGACACTAGAAGCTGCTCTGTGGATTCAGATGAGATTAATGATTGATTGAGATTAATGAGAAAAAAAGATGCACTTTAATTTGTAATCAAGAGGCATCAGCATGCTGCTGCTGTTTGACTGCAGTCACTTCTCTTAAAGGCCTGACACAAGGGTCAGAGGTCAGCGCTTTCTCTCTGAGCATCATCTGTGGAGGGCGTGACAAACCATGTGATCTAAACTGATAAAGTCAACATGCAGACAAAATGACCGCGTTATTCTGATTCTGTGGCAACAACTCTGCTCAGGCGCCTGCAAATAAAAATCACCTGACACAAAGCATAAGTCACATGCTAAAGTCACGTGCTTTCATTGGCTGATCTGCTGCAGTCTGGTTGTTGGTGGAGGGCTGCGGCTCGTGCTCCCTGCTGTGAGGACCCTCTCTGGTGGACATTCGGTCTATGTATTGGGACGAAGGGTCCGCATCACTCCTCACCCAGCGGCAGCAGGCGGCGAGGTCGGCCCTAAAGGACGGCGTGTAGAAGCCGTAGATGATGGGGTCGCAGCAGGTGTTCAGGTTCCCAAACACAAAGAGGGCGTGGTGGACGTACTCCGGTGTGATGCGCAGCATGTCGGGCTGGAACCAGTACCAAATCCCCAGCAGGTAGTATGGCGTCCAGCACACGACAAAGGACAGCACGATGACCACCGTCATCTTCAGAGTCTTCATCCGAGCCTTTGGGATGATGTCGGTGCCACTGCGACGCAGGGGCGACTCACCTGCTGAAAGAGGGAGTGTCTACATTGCTGATCATACAACAAATCAGCTGTGATGGCTGAGAACAGGTGTGGTTCAGATGCGTTACAGGTGTTGTTCACAGATGTGTTACCTTTGTCTCTCAGGTGCTGCTGGTGGATGTGCAGCAGGATGCGGCTGTAGCAGCAGCTCATCACCAGCAGGGGGACGACATACAGCGTGGTAAAGTGAAACATGTTGTAAACAGTTTCCTGCCAGCGGCGACTGAAGCTACCGTGAGACGCACACTGAGTGAAGTCCACCGAGTCCACCCTGATGGTCCTGAAGATAAATAGCTAATGGACGGACAGAGTCACACTTTGGAGGCCTCACATTAGTATATCTAACAATAAACAACAGCTCATTAGATAAAAATCCAGATGTGACGTCCTGGTCTGAGTTTCAGTTTTGCTCTGAAGCTGCTCTTACTTTGAACTAGCAACTGACGTCTCAGGATCGGTAGCATGCCTTATAGAAACAAAGGGGAGCAGTTAGCCTGAGCTATCAGCAGGAGGTTGTGCATGGATAATCCAGAGCATTCCTGCCAGGATTAACACGCAGTCAGAATTTACTGCAGGAACTTTCACCTGGATCAGCTGCATGTGAGAGCAGCCGGCACCTGCTGACAGGTGGAGAAGCTGCTGACTGCTCAGACAGGAGGATCTCTAACAAGAAAACGTGATCATTTAACCTGCTTTAATAAAAATCAAGTTTCTTGTCGCCTCATACATGTGGGTGCAGAGCGAGCAGCAGGTGCACAGGTAGCAGCAACACACAACTTAATGTTATGTTACATGACAGACTGCTGCATTCACTTTTCAGCTGTGGAAAAAACTCATGTCTTTCATAACAAAGCGAGTCATCTCCAGGTGTTTTATTTTTCGCGTATACATCAGAGAAAAACTCCAACCGTGAGTTACCGTTACCTCTGCTCTAAGTTACCTCTGATCAAAGTTACCTCTGATCAAAGTTACCTCTGATCAAAGTTAC